>NC_133122.1:65281060-65619341 GCF_033568475.1 Henckelia pumila | reverse complement strand
TCTTCTCCGAAGTCAAGACAATCTTCAACTTCCGGAACCATTCCGTATAGTTTGCGCCAGTCAACTTGTTTTGTTCGAGGATCGAGAATAATGGATTACGCGAATTCATTGTATGAAATACTGAAAAGAAAAACAGACATATATCAATGATTGTTTAAGCAATTTACTAAGACATAAAATAGGCGAATTTAATTTTATGAATCTCACTCCCCTATTTTTAACGATTTCACTACCCTCTAGTGAAAACGGAAACTTTTTCCTTAGTGAGAACATGGAGTCCAATTGACAAACTTATGGTCCCGAATAATATCACCAACCATAATTCTCAAAAGGTAGAGCCCAATTGCTTCCAAAGCAACCCCCAAGTATTTACCTCATGTCCAATAAGGGCCCAATAATATGACGCCGTTTATAGTGACATGTCAAGATGACCCATCAATATTAATTGTGATGGCCGGTCCGCCATGTGGATCCCCCAATAATATGAGCCGATCCCATGGGAGTTCCACCCAACTTACAACATGTGTCGATCCAATGTACAGCTTTCCGACGGACGGGCCCCCCAATATAAGCCGGACCGTATCCGCGGGTAGCATCACATACATTGACCGTTGATGGAAGGTAGGAACATTTAAACAAATTTAAATTTCCTTTATTTATCTTGATATCAATTTTAAATCATATTTAAAATGAGAGATTTTTAATTATGAAAATTTATCTCATCATTTTTCAATTTATTGTATGCTTGCCGGATTCATACAATTATGTCTAAAACATGCATACAATCATAATATCATATATTATATATAGGATGATCGATTCCATTTTTAATTGACTCGTGGTTGCCAATCACGAGTCTTAGTCCAATCCTAGGTAATATGCAGTATGCAATGCAATCCTATTACATTAGCTTCCAATTTACATTTCTTTGTCTTTATTGTCTGCTGGGCCCACCATCTTCAAATCTTGATCTCCCACTAAATCTAATGTATTTACAATAAATAGCAATGACAAGTAGGGGATACATTTTAGGGGTGGGAACGGGCCATAAACCAAGCCCACTTTTATTACATATGACATTCTTATTGGGCCATAACCAGGCCCATTAATAAAACCAACAACAATAAAACAAATGTAAATTCCTAACATACACCTACAAAATTGGTCATGGCAATCGATCATCCTTATCCAATAACATTTAATTCAAAATTAATTTATTGGATATCATGCATATTGCAATTTAAATTTAAACAGGATAAAATCATATTTTATATATAAAATCATATTTTACATATAAAATCATATTTTACCTTTTATTAAATAAAATCATATTTTATCTACAGAATCTAATTTTATAGATAAAATCATATTTTACTTTATATCATACATAAGATCAAATCTTATCATCAATTGTACCAAAAATAATTGATTTCAAAATTCAATTTAAGGATAAAATATTAAAATTTTCCAAAAATTCAAATTTATCCAAAAATCAATTTTAAAATTTTCGGACTCGAACAATTCGATCCGATGCCTCGTGAACCAATCAAAAACAATTTTTGACCGGACCAAAAATAAATTTTTAACACATTAAAATTAATTTAAATAAAAAAATAATTTTTCCCGCGGGCCGCCCGGGACACTCCCGGGCCGGCCCGCACCCGTGGACGCGGGCCGGGGCAGCCCGGCTGCCCCTTTAGGGCAGCGACAATCGCTCGGCGCTGCCCAGGGCGGCGCTGTGCGCCCCCTTTGGGCGGCGCCATGCGCCGCCCGGGGCAGCGACCGTCGCTGCCCCACCGGGCAGCGATCCAATCGCTGCCCGGGTTTTGCCCGAAAAAAAAAAATTTTTTTATTTAAAATATTTATTTTGTTTTAAAAAACCAAGACTCAAAATTTTTTGTACAATCGATTAATTTAATCGTTTGATCTGAGCAACCTGGCTCTGATACCACTGTTGGGTAACTGGCGTTCAGATCAATCACGATTGATACCCGGTGCAGCGGAAGTTTAAAATTTTTAGTATGGAACAATTCCATAGTGTGGGTATCAACCATACGATTAAATTATTTGTGTGTGTAAAATTAAATAACTATTATTAAATTTTACCTTCAATCTCGAAGCGAGATTATTGGACACCACACAGATTTCTCTGCGCTTCTTGTATCTCCCTGGAACTGATGAACAAGCTTTCCTTCAATCAGGTCCACGAATGGAGGTTTAATCCCTCTGATAGATTGCACTAGAAAATCTATCAGAAGTTTTCTGCGAAGAGAATAACGAATTTGATTCGCTAATCCTGTCTGCAATTCAAAATCACAGACCGGAAAATCTCTGACAGAGAGAGGGAGGGGCGGCCGAATTTCTAGAGAGAGCTAGGGTTTTTTTTTTCGAAAACTGTCTCTCAAAATTATGACCAACTGTGTGTAATTTTCTGTACTGCAATAACTTATTTATAATGCAGGCCACTAACACCTTAGGGCCCATTAGTCATAAGTTGAGGCCTCGACCAAGCAAAGTCCGCATGTTCAGAAATTAATATAAAATTCATCGTTGACTCCGATTGATAAACCGATTTAACCAATGTGCACAGAAACCATTTCTGCACATTTTAAAGTCAAGATAAATTTTCCTGAATCCGAATTCAAGTGGTTTCCAAAAATGTACATCCCTATGTCATTTTAGAAAATCCTACTCCTTTACTCTTATTTAAGAAGTCCAAACTTCTTTATTCATTAAATTTAACTCTTTAAATTTAACTATCTCAACGGGGATTAAAACTCCATTACACTGTGTGACCCTCAATGGTTCAGGGATACAGCTAGCCGTGGGCTCACAACTCCTTGTGACTCGGAACAACGATTTCCGACTTGCCCAACGAATCATGGTAAAACGCCTAGCAACATCGCCCCATGATTCCCTAGGTATCACTGATAGTGCCTACAAGAAACCAGTAGATTTTGGTTAGCGTACAGTACGTCCCTTCATCCATATATCCCGATCGAATCAACAACCATTGGTATATCGAGAGTCGCTCAAGATTCGATAACTATGCAATACATCTTGAAGATCAAATTAGTGACATCGCATGTGCTACTAAGAAACCATTTCTTAAATCACATCAAGTACTCTGGCCAGAGATTCGTCACACTAATATCTCCTCAGATCGCATAGGATATCCACACTCGCAAGTATGTGGTGAATCCTTGACAACAATGCATCGACTCCTATATGTGTTGTAACTGTAACCCAATCCGACAACCTGATGACCCCCATAGAGTCGGTAAACGAGTCAAAGCACAGTACTAGCATATAGAGTCTCCATGATGTTTCAAGTAGTAAGGACTAATGGTGTACAACCAAAACCGCGGACTTTATCCACTCGATAAGTGATAACCACTTGGAAAGTCCGGATAGGGTAGTTCGATTATTCATCCTATGAATATCCATTTGCATGCTTCGAACATCTCCATGTTCCCTACCAATGAAACGTGGTACTCCGCATCGCAAAGCTAGTCTCAAACTCGAGCGATCCTTATCCTTATTATCGGACGGCTCAATCGACTAGGAACAGTTTAGAATATACAGTGACTATAAGATGTATTTCATGATAGACATCCCCATGTTCTACCACATCTTACATACACTATAGTATATTCAAGGTCTTTATCAAAACAACAATAGTATATCATAATATAACAATATGAAGAAAGATAAAGTCATTGCCATTAATAAAAGTGTAAATTACATTAAACAAAAGATCGTTTGTACAAAGAGTCATCAAAGCCTATGGCTCACTGGGCACCCACTCTTTCAGATTGTACATCCAGGATATTGTTCGATTGCACGGAGTGCCTGTGAGCATCGTCAGCGATCGAGATCCCAGGTTTACTTCCAGGTTCTGGGGGAGTCTTCAGCGCGCTATGGGTACTACTCTTAGTTTGAGTACAGCATATCACCTAGAGACTGACGGGCAGTCAGAGCGCACGATTCGTACTCTTGAAGACATGTTGCGAGCATGTTCTATGGATTTTGGTCCAGCATGGCAAGATCAGTTGCCATTGATTGAGTTCGCGTACAACAACAGTTACCATCGCAGTATTGGGATGGCTCCGTTTGAGGCGTTGTACGTGCGACGATGTCGTACTCCACTGTTCTGGGAGGAAGTGGGGGAGCGACAGGTTGAGGGACCAGAGTTAGTCCAGCAGACTGTTGATATTGTTGGACAGATCAAGAAGAGAATTAAGGTTGCGCAGGATCGACAAGCTAGTTATGCGAATGTCAAGCGCAGACCTTTACAGTTTGAGGTGGGTGAGAAAGTATTCCTGAAAGTGTAACGCCCCGTTTTTATATTAAATGAGTTTATTTGAGTTAATCGGAGATTTCAGAGTTCACAAGCCGATTTGATTTTGATCAGGGTCCTTTTTGCAAATTTTGGAAATTTCAGGGACTAAAAAGCAAATTTAGAGTTTTATATATTATCTACACTTAGAATTCATTTGACTAAGTCTCTTATCCTTCCTCTCCTTCCCTTCCATCGGCTAAACTCCATTGAAGACGCCTCTTGGAGCTTTTGAGCTTCCAGAATTCAGTCCGAGCTCGATCCGGCCGTTGGAAATTATTTTTGAAGGCAGTTTAGTGATCACGGCTACGAGAGCTTCGTTCTATCGTAAGTTTTTCTACGATCAGATACATTCTAGTTTTTGGATGTTGTTAGAATCGTTCTAGATTCGAGTATGTTGTTCTCTACAGAGTTCTGATCGTTTATTATCTGTCGGTTTTGAATTTGAGCGACGTTCGGAATTGTTACGATTTTTGGAAGCCATTTTCGAAAATTGTGATTTGAGATTTGTTGGGATTGCCTTGTTTTGGTTGTCTTAGCATTGTTATGAGGTTATATCAGTATTGAACTGCTGTTTGCATTTTCGGTTTGTTCAGTTTATAGCCGTTATGCCGTCGGTTTGAGTTTTGGAGATTTGAACCGTTTTTGAAGTTGTTGAACTCGAATTGTAAGTTGATCTTGGTTATTGATCTTGTATTTCATCTGGACAGATTCGTTTGGAGTTTGTCAAGCCAGAGTTAGCAGCGTTTTGTTCGTCAAGAGTTGGACGAAGATCGGTAAAGAGTTTTCTTTGAACCGTCGTTGTTTTTAGGTTGTATAGATGTTGATACAATCTTTTGTTGTAGCGTTTCCAGAGTTGGAGCTACTTACCTTGAAAGTTAAAAGCAGTCATCGTCGCGGGATAGCATACTCGGGACAGTTGGTTCTCGAGTTTTTCCTTTCAAATCACATATTGCATCAATACTTGTTCTAGCATGTGGAACTTGTATTTGTTGGTTGATTGAGTTTTGTTATGTGACTTTTGCTTATATTTATGCTATGCATTCATCTTGAGCCTACTTTGTTTACAGCGGGCAGAACCGCCCTTTTTGTTTTAGATGTTTGGGAACTATGATTGAGTGGCCTAGGTCGTAGTCCTTTCGCCTAGTGCTAGCATACTCATTATGGTTGCTCAAAGTCTAGAGGAGTGGGATACGTGGCACTACCTCGATTGGGATAGTCGGTGAGTTGTTACGTGATCTCATCCTCGGGATCCCAAAAGCACAGCAGCAATCCCTCGTTTATCAGATTTGATAACCCGTTTTAAAGAAATGCATTCATTACGTTAACATTGATTACTTGTTACCTTGAAAGCATGTTTATTGAATTTATTACTTGCTATGTTGCTTTTACTGGGATTATCTTTCTCACCGGTTATCCGGCTGTTGCTTTGTTTTGTATGTGTACTTGGCAACAGGTGGGGCAGGACCAAGTCAGCGTAGGCCTGGCTAGCAGAAAGAGGGAGAGCTAGTAGTGAGACTCGGTTTAGAAAGTCGTGTCAGCATGTCTACCTAATTTTATTGGAACATGTTTAGATATTGAACTTTGTTTTGTTGTTGTATTGATTATGCGAGCTGTGTTTAAAGATTGTCGTTACAATCCATTACTTTTGAGTGGTTGTGTAACCCTAGAACTTCATGTATTAGTTGGAGAACTTGTGATTGCAATGCATGATATTATTTTGCGGGTTTTGGACTCAAGTTTCTAGCATGAATTCTGTTATTTTTGCCCTGTTTCTGTCGCCGCTCGATCGGTAGAATATCACCGATCGAGCGAGGGCAAGCGTTGCAGTTCTCTGTTTTAAATTTTGTGGCTCGCTCGATCCGCAAGATCTTGCGGATCGAGCGAGGGCTGGTTTTCTCGGGCAGAACCTTTTAAGTTTTTGGCTCGCTCGATCGATAAGATCTTACCGATCGAGCGGAGCACTGTTTCAAAAAAAAAAAAATTCTTTTTGCTTTGATTATTGGATATTAGTTTGGACTAATTGTTGTTTAATTACCAAGATTAGATGTTTAGAATCGAGGTCTCACCTTAAGTGGTATCAGAGCATTAAGATTCTTGGTCGAACTAGAGTGAGCGGGGTAGATCGAGTCTGCGTGTATTGGCTCCTCGCATGTGTTTGAATTATTTAAACTGCGTACTTAATTCCATGCGAGCATGCTTTATTGTTGAGAATTATTGAATTACATGGTTTTGTGATTTAAATTTATAAAGCATGATCTACTTGAGATATATCTGTTTCTGTTATCGACTGGTATCCGGTATTCCATGCGGTTGTAAGGGCACTGATTGTAGCGATTGAGATATATCGTGTCCTAACCTTTGATTATCAGATGGGTCCTCGTCGAGTGATAAACAGAAACACACCGCCAGTTATTCCTACGACTGAGTAAGCTAGCACTGAAGTTGATCAGTTGGATGCTTCAGCGACTCCTATGGAAACCTTGCTGAAGAGGTTTCAGTCTTTCAAACCGCCTTTGTTGTTGGGTTCAGAAAATTCAGTTGACTGTGAGAGTTGGTTGGATGATATGGATCAGTTGTTTGATTCCATTGACTACACCGATGACCGCCGAATCAGGTTAGTAATTCATCAGCTGCGTGGTGGTGCTAAGAGCTGGTGGATCATGACAAAGAAAGCAATAGAGAGTAGAGGTACGGAGGTTACTTGGACTCTTTTTAAATCTGAGTTTTATAAGCGGTTTTTCCCTATCTCGTATCGTAAGGATAAGGGAGCAGAGTTTGCAAATCTGAAGCAAGGGAATCTGAACATCGAAGAGTACATTGCCAAGTTTTATAGTCTGTTGCGTTTTGCACCGCTAATTGCCGGAGATAAAGAAGCTAAGGCAGATCAGTTCATAAATGGGTTGAACCCCGACGTCTTCACGTTGGTTAACACCAACAGGCCTAACAACTTTGCGGATGCCATGAATCACGCAAAGGGAGCAGAAGCAGGCTTGTGGAGGCAAAGAGGTAATCAGGTGGCACCTCAGCAACAGAGGCAGTATCAGTACCAACCGTCTCAGTATCAGAATCAACCATCTCAGCATCAGAACCAGTAGCAGAGGTATGAAGGTGGTAGTAGTGGGGGAAACAGAAAGGATCTGTACAAGGCAAGAGGTAAACAGTTCAAAAGGCAGGGGAACAGTTCGTCTAGTTTCAGTGGTTCCCGACAGTTTGGTTCAGGACAGAGCTCTGGATCATCATCCTTGTACTGCAGCAAGTGTGGAGGAAGACACTCACCGGATCAGTGTGTGGGAGTCTTTGGCAATTATAACACCTGTCAGCAACCGGAACACTTCTCTAAGGTATGCCCACAGTGTAACAGAGATAGAGCTCAGAGTGGGAGTTCGTCTAGACCTGCAGCTCAGCCTGAGAGGCAGTCTTCTGCAGTTCACTCTTTCCAACCTCAGCAGCAGCAGAACAAACATGGAGGTAGTACCAGTGCAAATCAGCCTCCGAGACAGCAAGCACGAGTCTTTGCTCTGACAGAGGATCAGGCTCAAGCAGCACCTGACGATGTTATAGCAGGTAACTGTTCGATTTTCGGTTATTCTGATCATGTATTGATAGATACAGGTGCTTTCCATTCCTTTATCTCTGAGAAATTTGTGTTATTGCATGCTTTGCCTACTGAGTTGTTGCCTACAGTAGTAGTTGTTACTTTACCTTTAGGTGGAGGAATTGTTTCTGTCCGATTAGTCAGGAACTGTGAACTGTGTTTTGAAGGAAATTTGTTAGAATTCGACTGTATTGTACTTGGACTGTCAGATTTTGATTGTATTGTCGGTATTGATGCTTTAACCAAGTACAGGGCAACAGTCGATTGTTTTCTGAAAGTTGTCAGGTTCAGACCTGAAATGGCAGACGAGTGGAAATTTTTTGGTAAGGGTTCTCGATCTAGAATTCCTTTGATTTCAGTATTATCTATGACTCGTTTGCTATAGAAAGGTGCAGAAGGATTTTTGGTGTATGCAGTTGATGTACTGAAATCTAGCCCAGCTTTGGTAGACTTACCGGTGGTTTGAGAATTTGCTAATGTGTTTCCGGAAGATGTTCTAGGTTTGCCACCTATTCGAGAGATCGAATTCAGTATTGATTTGGTGCCAGGTACTCGACCTATTTCCAAGGCTCCATATCGTATGACACCTATTGAACTAAGAGAGTTGAAGGAACAGCTCGAGGATTTGATTACCAAGGGATACATCAGACCCAATGTGTCGCCTTGGGGAGCTCCTGTGCTGTTTGTGCGGAAGAATGATGGTTTGATGCGGCTCTGTATCGACTACCGCCAATTGAATCAGGCTACAGTTAAGAACAGGTATCCTTTACCCCGAATAGATGACCTTTTTGATCAGCTGCAGGGTTCTTCTGTCTATTCAAAAATTGATCTGAGGTCAGGTTATCACCAGTTGAGAGTGCGAGAGGAAGACGTTCCTAAGACCGCATTCAGAACGAGGTATGGTCATTTTGAGTTTATAGTCATGCCATTCGGTTTGACTAACGCTCCAGCTGTTTTTATGGGTTTGATGAACCGTATCTTTCAGCGTTATTTAGATGAGTTTGTCATTATCTTTATCGATGATATTCTTATCTACTCGAAGAACCGTACTGACCATGCAGAGCACTTGAGGATCGTATTGCAGATTTTGCGAGTTGAGCAGTTGTTTGCCAAGCTGTCGAAATGTGAATTCTGGTTAGATCGAGTTGTTTTCCTCGGTCATATTATTTCTGAAGATGGGATTTCTGTCGATCCCAGCAATGAATTGGCCTAGACCAACGTCAGTACCTGAGATCCGAAGCTTCATGGGTTTAGCGGGTTATTATCGCAGATTCATCAAGGGTTTCTTATCTATTGCCAAGCCAATTACCCAGCTGACTCAGAAGAATGCGCCTTTTGCCTGGACTTTAGATTGTGAGGCTAGCTTTGTTGATCTGAAGAGGAGACTGACCAGTGCTCCAATTCTTTCTATTTCGAAGGGTACTGGAGGTTTCACAGTCTATTGTGATGCTTCTAACCGAGGCTTAGGTTGCGTTCTTATGCAGCATAAGCATGTGATAGCTTATGCATCGAGGCAGCTGAAACCACACGAGACTCGTTATCCGGTTCATGATCTTGAACTAGCTGCGATTGTATTTGCTCTGAAGATCTGGCGTCACTATCTTTATGGTGAGTCTTTCGAGATCTTTTCTGATCATAAGAGTCTTAAGTACTTGTTTTCACAGGCAGAGCTGAATATGAGACAGAGAAGATGGTTAGATCTGTTGAAGGATTTTGACTGCGAAATCAAGTATTATACGGGAAAGTCAAATGCAGTTGCAGATGCCTTGAGCTGAAAGCTTTGTTCTCTATCTCTTTCGACTATCGGTGTTTCTCAGTTGATCGATGATTGTTGCACTTCTGGTTTAGAGTTTGAAACAGATAGGGAGACTATCAGAGTGTTTGCTATTCAAGCCGAGCCGGAGTTGTTTGTTGCAATCAGAGAAGCACAGAAGTCTGAGCCGAGCATTCAAGTTTCAGTAGAGAAAGTCAGATCGGGACATCAGTCTGAATTCCAGGTTAGAGATGATGTTTTGTTGGTGAATAACCGTATTGTTGTGCCTGATATTCCGGAGTTGAGACAGCGTATTCTCCGAGAGGCTCATTGCAGTCGGTTCAGCGTTCATCCTGGAGGTCGTAAGATGTACAACGATTTGAAGATTCAGTTCTGGTGGAAGAGAATGAAGAGCGACATCGCGAGGTTTGTATCTCGGTGTTTGAACTGTCAGCAAGTGAAAGCAGAGCGGAAACGACCGGGTGGTCTGTTGCACAGCCTAT
Source organism: Henckelia pumila (assembly GCF_033568475.1). Classification (NCBI taxonomy): domain Eukaryota; kingdom Viridiplantae; phylum Streptophyta; class Magnoliopsida; order Lamiales; family Gesneriaceae; genus Henckelia; species Henckelia pumila. Next base: position 65,609,148 of record NC_133122.1, on the reverse strand, counting down.
CTGTTCCTGAATGGAAATGAGATCACATTTCTATTAGCTTCGTCACGAAGCTACCTCGATTCGTTCGAGGATGCGATGCCATTTGGGTAGTAATCGACCGATTGACGAAGTTTGCATGTTTTATTCCTTATAGGATGACGTATCGTCACGATCAGATGGCTGAATTGTATGTTAGCAACGTTGTGAGATTGCATGGGATGCCGAAGTCGACCGTTTCAGACAGAGATCCTAGATTCACTTCGCACTTCTGGCATAGTCTTCAGGAGGCACTTGGTACTCGATTGCATCTGAGTATAGCTTATCATCCTCAGACGGATGGATAGTCAGAGCGGACTATTCAGACATTAGAGGATATGCTGCGAGCGGTAGTGCTAGACTTTGGCAATAGTTGGCAAGATTCTTTGCCTCTTGTCGAGTTTTCTTACAACAACAGCTTCCAAGCGAGTATCGGTATGGCGCCTTTTGAGGCTTTGTATGGCAAGAAGTGCCGATCTCCTTTGTTTTGGGATGACTTGTCCGAGTCACCAGATTTGGGACCAGATATGCTTCGAGATATGGCAGAACAGGTTAAGGTCATTCAGTCGAGAATGAGGTCCGCTCAGGATAAACAGGCTAAGTATGTGAACGTCAGGCATAAACCTCTGAGCTTCGAGCAAGGAGACCGTGTTTTCCTTAAGATTTCTCCGTTCAGGGGCACTCTTAGATTTGGGAAGAGAGGTATGTTATCTCCGAGATTCATCGGGCCGTACGAGATTCTCGAGAAGATAGGCGATCTTGCCTACAGACTTGCACTTCCTCTGTCTTTAACTGGTATTCACGACGTTTTTCACATCTCTATGCTGCGGAAGTATCATCCAGATCCTTCTCATATCCTTCAGCCTGACGAAGTCGAGTTAGACGAGACTCTGAGCTATTTTGAACGACCGATTCAGATCCTTGATCGGAAAGAAAAGCAACTCAGAACCAAGTTGATTCCGTTAGTGAAAGTGCAATGGAGCCGTCACGGTGTTGAGGAAGGGACTTGGGAGACAGAATCTGACATGAGACAGCGATTTCCGGAGTTGTTCGGATGACATGACTTCTTCTTACTATCTTTAGTTCTTTATTCTATCTTATGAGTTGTGGTTCTCGTTGATTTCGAGGACGAAATCTCTTCTTAGTTGGGGAAAATTGTAACACCCCGTTTTTATCTTAAATGAGTTTATTTGAGTTAATCGGAGATTTCAGAGTTCACAAGCCGATTTGATTTTGATCAGGGTCTTTTTTGCAAATTTTGGAAATTTCAGGGACTAAAACGCAAATTTAGAGTTTTATATATCATATACACTTAGAATTCATTTGAATAAGTATCTTATCCTTCCTCTCCTTCCCTTCCATCGGCTAAACTCCATTGAAGATGCCTCTTGGAGCTTTTGAGCTTCCAGAATTCAGTCCGAGCTCGATCCGACCGTTGGAAATTATTTCTGAAGGCAGTTTAGCGATCACGGCTGCGAGAGCTTCGTTCTATCGTAAGTTTTTCTACGATCAGATACATTCTAGTTTTTGGATATTGTTAGAATCATTCTAGATTCGAGTATGTTGTTCTCTACAGAGTTCTGATCGTTTATTATCTGTCGGTTTTGAATTTGAGCGACGTTCGGAATTGTTATGATTTTTGGAAGCCATTTTCAAAAATTGTGATTTGAGATTTGTTGGGATTGACTTGTTTTGGTTGTCTTAGCATTGTTATGAGGTTATATCAGTATTGAACTGCTGTCTGCGTTTCCGGTTTGTTCAGTTTATAGCCGTTATGCCGTCGGTTTGAGTTTTGGAGATTTGAACCATTTTTGAAGTTGTTGAACTCGAATTGTAAGTTAATCTTGGTTATTGATCTTGTATTTCATCTGGACAGGTTCGTTTGGAGTTTGTCAAGCCAGAGTTAACAGAGTTTTGTTCGTCAAGAGTTGGACGAAGATCGGTAAAGAGTTTTCTTTGAACCGTCGTTGTTTTTAGGTTGTATATATGTTGATACAATCTTTTGTTGTAGCGTTTCCAGAGTTGGAGCTACTTACCTTGAAAGGTAAAAGCAGTCATCGTCGCGGGATAGCATACTCGAGACAGTTGGTTCTCGAGTTTTCCCTTTCAAATCACATATTGCATCAATACTTGTTCTAGCATGTGGAACTTGTATTTGTTGGTTGATTGAGTTTCGTTATGTGACTTTTGCTTATATTTATGCTATGCATTCATCTTGAGCCTACTTTGTTTACAGCGGGCAGAACCGCCCTTTTCGTTTTAGACGTTTGGGAACTATGATTGAGTGGCCTAGGTCGTAGTCCTTTTGCCTAGTGCTAGTATACTCATTATGGTTGCTCAAAGTCTAGAGGAGTGGGATACGTCGCACCACCTCGATTGGGAGAGTCGGTGAGTTGTTACGTGATCTCATCCTCGGGATCCCAAAAGCACAGCAGCAATCCCTCATTTATCAAATTTGATAACCCGTTTTAAAGACATGCATTCATTACGTTAACATTGATTACTTGTTACCTTGAAAGCATGTTTATTGAATTTATTACTTGCTATGTTGCTTTTACTGGGATTATCTTTCTCACCGGTTATCCGGCTGTTGCTTTGTTTTGTATGTGTACTTGGAAACAGGTGGGGCAGGACCAAGTCAGCGTAGGCCTGGCTAGCAGCAAGAGGGAGAGCTAGTAGTGAGACTCGGTTTAGAAAGTCGTGTCAGCATGTCTACCTAGTTGTATTGGAACATGTTTAGATATTGAACTTCGTTTTGTTGTTGTATTGATTATGCGAGCTGTGTTTAAAGATTGTCGTTACAATCCATTACTTTTGAGTGGTTGTGTAACCCTAGAACTTCATGTATTAGTTGGAGAACTTGTGATTGCAATGCATGATATTATTTTGTGGGTTTTGGACTCAAGTTTCTAGCATGAATTCTGTTTTTTTTTCCCTGTTTCTGTCGCCGCTCGATCGGTAGAATATCACCGATCGAGCGAGGGCAAGCGTTGCAGTTCTCTGTTTTAAATTTTGTGGCTCGCTTGATCCGCAAGATCTTGCGGATCGAGCGAGGGCTGGTTTTCTCGAGCAGAACCTTTTAAGTTTTTGGCTCGCTCGATCGGTAAGATCTTATCGATCGAGCGGAGCACTGTTTCAAAAAAAAAAAATTCTTTTTGCTTTGATTATTGGATATTAGTTTGGACTAATTGTTGTTTAATTACCGAGATTAGATGTTTAGAATCGAGGTCTCACCTTAAGCCATTTCGCAGGATTTTTAGATTCGGTCACAAAGGTAAGCTATCTCCTAAGTTTATTGGTCCATTTGAAATTCTGGAAAGTGTTGGAGATATGGCTTACAGGTTGGCGTTACCACCGTATTTGTCAAAAATCCATGACGTGTTCCATGTTTCACTGTTACGATGGTATGTGGCGGACGAGTCTCATATCTTACAACCGTCTGAGGTACAGTTGAACTCGGATTTGACATACGTGGAGAGACCTTTGCGTATCATAGGTCATAAGGATAAGGTGTTACGCAACAAGACCTTTCCTCTTGTTCTAGTTCAGTGGCAACGTCGAGGCACTGAGGAGGCCACTTGAGAACTTGAGAGTCGTATGCGTAAAGATTATCCAGAGTTATTTTGAATTGTTGTATTTTCAGATTGTAACTTGTAAAATGAATCAGTTTGAATAAAAGATGTTTATTCAGTGTTTTACTGCATTCAGTACTTCAAATTGTTCGAGGATGAAATATCTTAAGTAGGGGGAGAATGTAGTAGTCCGGTTCCGTTTTACAAGATTAAGTGATTTTAAACATGTTAGAACATGACATATAATTTTAAAAGTGTCAAAACATGTTTAAGGAGTCTTTATTTGGTAAAAATAAGTGGAAAATCAGATCCGGAACGTCCGAAAATGGTGGGGTAGGTCCCGGGGGTCTTGGGGGCCCAAAACCAGTTCGGAAACATGAGAAACAGTTCGGAGCTTCCGGGCAGATCGGAGCTTCCAATCCGAGATCGGAGCTTCCGATCTCAACCAGAAACAGGTGTCAAGGAGATTTAAACACGTGGCCAGATGCAGGAGATCGGAGCTTCCGATCTCGGCCGTCCAAAACGTGGCAAACATGAACCGATCGGAGCTTCCGATCAGGTGATCGGAGCTTCCGATCATGGCCTATAAATAAGGGTTCCGAGGGCCACAATTTCACACCAATCTCACATCTTCTCTCTCGGTTTTAGAGTATTCTAGGTGTTTTAGGGGTGATTCTAGCCTTCCTAGGATTGGTCCGGACGTTGGCGAGGCGCTCCAGGGTTACGGTGGAGTGGTGCCCAAGTTCTGGGGCAATCGTCATCAGTGGGCTGACGACGGACGCAGGTATAGCTCTGGCTCCTTATAGTAAATAGGGAGTATGCTATAGCGTAGTTAAGGCTTTTAGAATAAAGTGGTAATGCATGAGTACTTTGCATTGTAGTGCGAACTGTAGGCTTGGACATAGTGCTGGTCTAGCTTGCCTAGTGTATGAGGCACGGAAGTATTATTCGAGATATCCAGATTGAGTATGAATGTATTATGTGTTTGCATGGATTATGTGATTGCATGTTTTATATGCCTTTATATATACAGCATGTCATGACTGTATGTTGCATACATGAGCATATTGAGCTTTTACCTTAGAGGTAGCCTGTAGTAGGACGCTCACCCTACGAGTTTGTGGATGGTTGGATACGTAAGTCTTGTGTCAGTTCACCTTATGGTTGGACACATGTACTAGTATCAGGTCACCATTATCCACTGGGTATATGAGCCACCTCCTGATGCGACGGCGCAGCGTGCTATATACCCTGGGCCCGGTCTATGAGCTTTTTTCTTGACCTGAGAGTCTTGGTACCCAGTTCACTTGCATACATGCACACATAACATCGTATACTCATACTCTCGTACTGAGCTTATCATGCTCAAGTCTCATATTTTGTTGTATCTGGACACCCTATTCCATGGGGCAGGTCTGCGGCTGGACGATGCGGGTGGTTCCAGGAGAGCTTAGGCGATGGAGGACCAGCAGGGTTATTGTCTAAGCTTTTGTTTCAGTTGTATTTGGGTTAATACACTTGTTTTATTCGATATGGTTGTAAACAATATTTTTATTATTGTTTAAGTTTCCGCTGTTATTTCTGATATTTTATTTGATTAAGTTAAATGCATGCTTAAGCTTCTGATTAGTAGGTGATCACGGTGCGGGTCACTACAATAATTATCTTTGTGTTATTTACTTTTACTTCTAGTTAATTATTCTGCTGCATAGTGTTATTGTGAAGTGTTGACAACACTGAAAGATAACACACACTCAAAAAATTTTCTGGTATTTCTGTGATTTCATACTGTCCAAACCTTACATTTGGCGTCAGAGACATTCACTTGAAGATACTAAGTGTGATTCTGTTTTTGTGTTTGACAGGACATCACAATGGAGATACCTTACTCAGGAACTGCTCAACATCCTCCAATCTTGGATGGATCCAACTATTCTAACTGGAAAGTTAGGATGCGTGTCTACATCAAATCGATTGATGAAAAGGCATGGCAGCGTGTGCTACAAGGATGGAATCCACCAAGGAGAACTGATGGAGAATGAGATTTTCTCCTCAAACCAAAAACGGAATGGAATGCCGATGAGACTGCTGCTTCGAATATGAACAACAAAGCTCTTAATGCTATATTTACTTCTCTTGATTCTAATATGTTTTCATTGGTCACTAACTGTGTATGTGCTAAACAGGCTTGGGAAAAACTTCAAATGCACTGTGAAGGATCAGATAGTGTGCGTCGAACCAAAAAAAAGATTCTCACTACTTAGTTTGAAAATCTGAGAATGGAAGAAAGTGAGACAATTGATGATTATGAACGCCGCTTGAGGAAGATCGAGAATGAGACAATTGATCTTGGTGATGCTATTTCAAACGAACGATTAGTAATCAAAGTTTTGAGATCACTGCCTAAAAAATTTCAAATGAAGATTTGTGCAATTGATGAATCTAAAGACACATCAATTCTGGGATTGGATGAATTGATGAGTTCACTTCGAACATATGAGTTAGAGATGAATTTTGGAAAAAAGGACAAATGTAAGTCTATTGCACTTCAAGTTTCTAATGACTCATACAATGATTTTGTTGATCTGACACATGGAGTCAACGAGTCTGACTTAGAAGATGATTCTATTGCCCTACTTACCAAACAATTTGGTAATTATTTGAAGAGAATGAGAGATTATAAGAAACCTGGTCAGAAACCCAAAGTTTTGAATGCTCCTGCTGTCGGAAAACCATTAAGGATTTGCGGACCAGAACAGAATATCATCCATTCAAAGAGTCAAAATCACTTTCAGAAAGAAGGAAAAACAATGTCTATCTCAAAGAAGTTTGAGTCTGTGAAGTGTCATGAGTGCACAGGATTTGGTCACTTTGCTAATGAGTGTCCAACCAGACTTCGCAAAGGGATGTGTGCTTCCCTAAGTGATGATGAAGGTGAGGAAGGAACAGAACAAGGAGAAGAAGAGACTCACAATGCACTTTCAGTTTTGGTGCTGCAGAAGAAACATAGTGTTGTCACAGGTGTCACAATACTTGGTCACAACACTGACCAAAAAGTACTTTGTTTGAATGTATCTATTTCTGGAGACTCAAATCAGGAAGCTGGTGAAGTAGAACTTTCTTGGGATAATGCTCAGAAGATGTATGAAGAATTGTATAATGACTGGATATTAAGGAATAAGACAAATTCTGCTTTAACAAAGAAGAACAGTGATCTGAAAGCTTCAGTGGCTAGACTTGAAGTTGTTCTGAGCAAGAAGGATTTAGAACTAGGCAAGGTCAAAGAAGGGCTTGGAAGAGCCAATGCAACTCTCGCAAAGTATAATTCAAGCAAGACCAAGTTGGATTCAATTCTGATGATGGGAAAAGATGATAGAGCTGGTCTAGGATTTTATAATAGCAAGTTTGAAGTTGGGGAGTCATCAAAAACTATTTTTGTCAAAGAGAACAGTAAATCTGCTAGCGTTCCTATTGCAATTCCAAAGGAAAAACCAATTCCATTGAAGGCACAAGCTCATGTTCAGAAAAAAAAAAATCAAAGGAAGCGTAGGTTTGTTTGTCATTACTGTCACAAGCAAGGTCACATCAAGCCTTACTGTAGTGACCCTGCATGGAATCACCTACTAACTGGCAACTAATAGCATGCATTAAACTTAATACCACAATATATGGAACAGAGTAAAACGTGCGGAAACATAATCCATAATTTACATATCAGTTTAGTAAATAATCCAGGCTTAATACTGTAGTGATACAACCAAATTGAAAACTTAAACATTATACAGCTATATCGAATCCTGTATAATAAAATCCTCAAGGCTCCTGCTCCCTAGTCCTGCTTTGAAATACCAGCTCCGTCCATCTTGCGACCTGCCCCATGAAATAGGGTGTCCAAGATAACAACTAGGACGTGAGCGCTAACGCCCAGTACATAGACATGAGTAAACATATGTATATAATGCATGCAACATGATGACTGGTACAGGGTCATCTGAAAATTCATGCTCAGAACCGGAGCCATATGAGTGCTGCCACCGCACGGATCAACCTCTGGGTGCAACCACACTCGTCTAGTACACCAGAGTAGACAGACATAAATGCCCCCGCCGTCGCGGTACTCTCAGTGACAGACTATCGAGTATAGAGCTGAGCGGCTCTATAATCAGGTATAACAAGGTATAGGCTCAACATGTATATGCACATGACATATGAGTATAGAAAACGGTAAATCATACATCATGCCATATAATAATGCCAAATAAATGCAACATATAAACATGTATACTCGCTGGCAATCTCAGTCAATGTGTACGTACCTCAAGGCTAGTTCAAGTAAAGTAGGATCCTAGGTTCCAAGCCTATATTCAAAAGTTCACCGTATCACTACATAAATTCTATAAGCCTAAGCTAATAAGTACTCCCAAAACTTAAATACATTCCCGAACCATACCTTCGTCCGTAGTTAGCCCTTTGGAGTCGCTAGTCCCGGATGACTATAACCACACCTTGGTTATTCCAGAACCTCTATTATAACCGATAGGGCCCTCAAGTGTATATCTCACACTATATAACTGTAGAAGGAAACTCGGGAATTCGTATTTGAAAATGAACTCTGAAAGGCCCTATTTATAGCCAAATTTCTTGGCCAGGATCGGAATTTCCGATTTCGGAATCGGAGCTTCCGATCCAGCTCATTGCGTGCATGTCTGCCACGCCAGGATCGGAACTTCTGATCTACGATCGGAGCTTCCGATCTGCTCTATGATCGACACTTGTCAAAACTCGCGACTGAGTCATCGATCATTTCTGGCAGCTGGGGATCGGAACTTCCGTTCCAGGATCGGAGCTTCCGTTCCGATCGGAGCTTACTATCCAGGATCAGAGCTTACTATCTGGGATCTGGGATCGGAGCTTACTATCTGGGATCGGAGCTTACTATCCGGCCCAAAATTAAAAAGCCCAAATTTTACTTCTGAAGTCCAATAACACTCCAAAATTGGTTAAATATCAACCCTTAATCATTTTTAACATATTATTATCTTAAAATGGTATCTGGGTTACTACATTCTCCCCACCTTTAGATATTTCGTCCCTGAAATAACATCTAAAGACAATAAAGATAACAATATGAAACATCAAACCATGAATTATTACAACAACTGTAAGTACATCTTACATGGTAATCAAAAATACAAAGCAAACAACTCAGGATATTCTGCTCGCATACGACTCTCAATTTCCCAAGTTGCTTCTTCAACGCCTCGGCGCTGCCACTGTACCATCACAAGTGGTATAGTCTTGTTCCGAAGAACTTTCTCCTTCCTGTCTAGGATACGGATTGGTCGTTCAACAAAAGACAGATCTGGCTCTAGCTGAATATCAGTAGACTGAATCACATGAGATTCATCAGCTATGTACTGTCGAAGTAACGACACATGAAAAACATTGTGTATACTGGAAAGATTTGGCGGTAAAGCCAAACGATATGCAACATCTCCGATCTTCTCCAGTATCTGGAAAGGCCCAATGAAACGAGGAGACAACTTGCCTTTCACGCCGAATCTCATCACCTTTCTGAAAGGTGATACTCGGAGAAATACATATTCACCAGGCTCAAACTGAAGTGGCCTGCGGCGAATATTAGCATAACTGGCTTGTCTATCTTGAGAAACTTTGATCCTATGCTTGTTCAAATCTACCTTGTCTACAATCTGCTGCACCAATTCAGGACCCTCGACTTGTCGTTCCCCGACTTCATCCCAGAATAACGGAGTACGACACCGTCGACCGTACAATGCCTCGAAAGGTGCCATATCAATACTACGATGATAACTGTTATTGTAGGAAAATTCGATCAAGGGTAACTGATCTGCCAAGATAAGCCAAAATCCATGACAGAAGAATGTAGCATATCCTCCAGCGTACGAATCGTCCGCTCTGACTGCCCATCAGTCTCCGGATGATATGCAGTGCTCAAACTCAAAGTGGTACCCAACGCTTCCTGAAAACTACCCCAAAATCGTGAGGTAAATCGCGGGTCTCTATCACTGACTATGCTCACTGGAATCCCATGTAATCGCACTATCTCCTGGATATATAAACGTGCCATGCGATCATAAGAATATTCCCGGTTATAAGGAATAAAGTGTGCTGATTTTGTCAAACGGTCAACGACAACCCAGATAGCATCACACTGATGTGACGTCATAGGCAAGTGGGTAAGTGGGTAACAAAGTCCATAGTCACATGCTCCCACTTCCATTCGGGAATCTCAAGATTCTGCAGTAACCCACCTGGTCGTCGATGTTCAGCCTTGACCTGTTGACAAACCAAACATCTCGAAACAAATTGATACACACTCCTCTTCATCCCTTTCCACCAGAATCTAGTTCGCAAGTCCTTATACATTTTCATACTTCCAGGATGAACTGATAATCGACTCCTGTGAGCTTGAGATAGAATATCATTCCTGAGCTCCGCAACATTAGGTACAACCACTCTATTGGATAGGCAGAATAAACCATCTGCCTGAAAATGGAATCCAGATGTATTAACTCCATTGGCTAGACGTGCCAATCGCTGAGTCTTAACATCAGATATCTGAGCATCTCTGATCCGAGAATACAATGCTGGCTCAGATAGAATAGTATACAAACGAATCCCATTCCTCCCTTTCTTGTGCTTGAGCGTAAAACTCAATGAACAGTACTCTTGAATCATATGAGATATTTCATTAGTCTGAAGTGCAGATAGTCTCACCTGCCGACTCAAGGCATCAGCAGTAAGATTAGCAGAACCTGGATGATATTTTATTTCACAATCATAATCCTTTAGGAGATCCATCCAGCGTCTCTGTCGCATATTCAACTCTTCCTGAGTGAATAAATACTTCAAACTCTTGTGATCCGTAAATATCTCAAATTTCTCGCCATAAAGATAATGTCTCCAAATTTTGAGCGCAAATACAATGGCGGCTAACTCGAGATCATGCACTAGATAGTTATTCTCATGCGTCTTCAACTGTCGAGAAGCATAGGCAATAACATGTCCATGTTGTGTCAACACACATCCCAACCCCTGACCAGAGGCATCAGTATAAACAACATAACCTCCTGATCCAGAAGGTAGAGCTAGCACAGGTGCAGTAGTAAGACGTCTACGCAGCTCGTGAAACGACTCCTCACAATCCGAGGACCAAATGAAGGTAACATCTTTCCGAGTAAGCTGAGTCAAAGGCCTGGCCAACTGTGAAAAATTCTCGATGAACCGACGGTAATATCCCGCTAGACCCAAGAAACTACGAATCTCAGCAACCGTCGTCGGTCGAGACCAGTTCAGCACTGCCTCTATCTTACTAGGATCAACAGATATCCATTCATTAGAAATCACATGACCGAGAAACACTACTCGATCAAGCCAGAATTCACACTTGCTCAATTTCGCATACAGCTGCTTATCTCGTAACGTCTGTAAAACAATCCTTAGATGCTGTGCATGCTCATCCTTGTCATGAGAATAGACAAGAATATCATCAATGAAGACGATGACAAATCTATCCAGATATTCTCGAAATATCCGATTCATCAGATTCATAAAGACTGCCGGTGCATTCATGAAACCGAATGGCATCACCAGAAATTCATAATGCCCGTATCTGGTTCTGAAAGCAGTCGTAGATATATCTGAGTCTCGTACCCGCATCTGGTGGTATCTAGATCTCAGATCTATCTTTGAATAAACAGAAGTACCTTGTAGTTAATCGAACAGATCATCAATCCGCGGCAAAGGATACTTATTCTTGATGGTGACACGATTCAACTGCCTGTAATCAATACATAATCGCATCGATCCATCCTTTTTCTTGACAAACAAAACAGGTGCTCCCCACGGAGAAACACTCGGACGAATATATCCCTTATCAAGCAGATCTTGCAACTGCTGTTTCAATTCCATCATCTCTGACGGTGCCAGACGATAAGGTGCTCGGGATATAGGCGTAGTTCCTGGTACTAGATCAATACCAAATTCAACCTCTCGAACCGGAGGAAAACCAGGAATCTCATCAGGGAATACGTCAGGAAACTCGCTGACAATCGGTAGCTGATCAATACCCGGACTACTCGCAGACATATCAACCGCATAGATGAAGTAGCCCTCCCCACCTGACTCCAAGACATGACATGCCTTCAGAGCCGAAACAAGTGGCATTGGAGGTCGCGCACCCTCACCATAAAAGTACCAGCTATCACCCTCAACGGGATGAAACTGTACCAGACATTGATAACAATCCACAGTAGCGTGATACAAAGTCAGCATATCTATTCCCAAAATACAGTCAAAATCTGCCATCGCTAATATCATCAAATTAGCTATTAACACATTACCCTCAAACTCCAGAAGGCAACCCATCACTAGACGCTTAGTTACTATCTCTTACTCCAACGGAGTAGATACAACTAAATCCATATCTAATGATACATAAGGTAATCTATGTCTCTTAACAAAGCGACTAGAAATAAAGGAATGCGATGCTCCAGTATCAATTAATACAAGTGCAGGAATACCACATAACAAGAAGTTACCTGCCAACATGCGATCGCTTCCCTCAGTAGCCTGCTCCTGAGACAGAGCAAACACCTGCCCTTGAGTCTGGGGACGAAAACCAGAAGAACTCTGTGGTGCTGGCTGCTGACGTGGAAAAGTAGAAGCCTGAGATCCAACCTGGGATCCCGATCCACTAGCAGAACCCATACGCTGAGGACAATCTCTGCTCCTGAGACAGAGCAAACACCTGCCCTTGAGTCTGGGGACGAAAACCAGAAGAACTCTGTGGTGCTGGCTGCTGACGTGGAAAAGTAGAAGCCTGAGATCCAACCTGGGATCCCGATCCACTAGCAGAACCCATACGCTGAGGACAATCTCTCCGCAGATGTCCCTGCTGACCAAAAATATAACACGCCCCAGTAGCTCTCCGACATGAAGCTACAGGATGCTTCCCACCACAGTGGCTACAAAACTCCTCCTTCTTCTTCTTCTTCCCAAAGAGGAATGTACCTCGTGAACCAAGAGAACCAGACGAAGTAGTAGGAGTAGAAGAAGACGTAGGTACAGATGGCACAACAGATTGAGCTCGAGGCTCAACAAATCCACTAGGCTGTGCTGGCATCATCAACTGTCCACGCCTGTTGCTGGTCTCCACAAGACGGCAACGGTTCACCAAAGTCTCATAAGACACCGGGTCATAGAGTAGATATCTTGGTTCAAACCTTGTAGAAAGATATCATACTTCGATGCATCACTCTCATTAATATGAGGACTGAAAGGTAGCAGATCAAGAAATCGTTGCTGATATTGATCAATAGTCATTGATCCTTGCCTCAAAGTAAGCAACTCCATAGATCGTGCTTGGCGAACAGCCGGAGGAAAATATAATTTCTGAAACTCCCGACCCCCAAGTCACCTGTCCTCTCTCAGTACGTGCCTGAGCAGCTTTGGCATCCCACCAAAAACGTGCTCGATCCTCTAGAACGAATTCCAGAACTTCCAATTTATGCTCCTCAATACACTCGAAAGCTCGGAACGTGCTCTCAAGTTTAGACATCCAGCTTCTAGCTTGTTCAGGATTCTCGCCTCCCACTAAGGGTTTCGGTCCTACCTGCATAAACTTATTAATAGTATAGCGACGTCGATCCTCATGAGGACGATGTTGATCATCCTGATGATGATGGCGACGATGGTGATGACCACCTCCCTGGCCAACACTACCGTGACTCTCGTCAGCCATATCCTGAAAAGAATTGCACATTAAAATCCCAAATGCGCAAGAATTACTCAAGACTAAACTAATCCCAAGTACTAATCCCAAAATCTATGCATGCTCTGATACCAAAAATGTAGTGACCCTGCATGGAATCACCTACTAACTGGCAACTAATAACATGCATTAAACTTAATACCACAATATATGGAACAGAGTAAAACGTGCGGAAACATAATCCATAATTTACATATCAGTTTAGTAAATAATCCAGGCTTAATACTGTAGTGATACAACCAAATCGAAAACTTAAACATTATACAGCTATATCGAATCCTGTATAATAAAATCCTCAAGGCTCCTGCTCCCTAGTCCTGCTTTGAACTACCAGCTCCGTCCATCCTGCGACCTGCCCCATGAAATAGTGTGTCCAAGATAACAACTAGGACGTGAGCGCTAACGCCCAGTACATAGACATGAGTAAACATATGTATATAATGCATGCAACATGATGACTGGTACAGGGTCATCTGAAAAGTCATGCTCAGAACCGGCGCCATATGAGTGCTGCCACCGCACGGATCAACCTCTGGGTGCAACCACACTCGTCTAGTACACCATAGTAGACAGACATAAATGCCCCCGCCGTCGCGATACTCTCAGTGATAGACTATCGAGTATAGAGCTGAGCGGCTCTATAATCAGGTATAACAAGGTATAGGCTCAACATGTATATGCACATAACATATGAGTATAGAAAATGGTAAATCATACATCATGCCATATAATAATGCCAAATAAATGCAACATATAAACATGTATACTCGCTGGCAATCTCAGTCAATGTGTACGTACCTCTAGGCTAGTTCAAGTAAAGTAGGAACCTAGGTTCCAAGCCTATATTCAAAAGTTCACCGTATCACTACATAAATTCTATAAGACTTAACTAAGCTAATAAGTACTCCCAAAACTTAAAAACATTCCCGAACCATACCTTCGTCCGTAGTTAGCCCTTTGGAGTCGCTAGTCCCGGATGACTATAACCACACCTTGGTTATTCCAGAACCTCTATTATAACCGATAGGGCCCTCAAGTGTATATCTCACACTATATAACTGTAGAAGGAAACTCGGGAATTCGTATTTGAAAATGAACTCTGAACGGACCTATTTATAGCCAAATTTCTCGGCCAGGATCGAAACTTCCGATTTCGGAATCGGAGCTTCCGATCCAGCTCATTGCGTGCATGTCTGCCACGCCAGGATTGGAACTTCCAATCTACGATCGGAGCTTCCGATCTGCTCTATGATCGACACTTGCCAAAACTCGCGACTGAGTCATCGATCATTTCTGGCAGCTGGGGATCGGAACTTCCGTTCCGATCGGAGCTTACTATCCAGGATCGGAGCTTACTATCTGGGATCGGAGCTTACTATCCGGCCCAAAATTAAAAAGCCCAAATTTTACTTCTGAAGTCCAATAACACTTCGAAATTGGTTAAATATCAACCCTTAATCATGTTTAACATATTATTATCTTAAAATGGTATCTGGGTTACTACACTTACTATTTCAAACTCAGGTATGACTATATGTACTGGAATTCCAGGCAAGAACTGTCATCAGTGTTGCCAACACTGAACCAGAACACTTCTAGGAGGAAAAATACTGAGAAAAAGGTTTGGGTACCAAAAGCTAAATTCAGTTGTAATGTTGTTTATACTTCCTTAAAAACTAATGTTGCAGGTCATTGGTACTTCGACAGTGGCAGTTCACGCCACATGACAGGATTGAAGAAGTATATTTCTGAATATTGTTGAACAGGATAAAGAAAAAGTGACTTATGGAGGAGGAGCCAATGGAAAGATTGTTGGAAAAGGCACTTTGAATGTAGAAGGACTGCCTAAGATTCACAATGTTCTACATGTTGAAGGATTAAATGATAATATTATTAGCATTAGCCAACTCTGTGATGATGATCTTTATGTTAAATTTGATAAGAATGTATGTCAAGTTTTTGATAAAAGTAATTCGTGTGTTTTGACAGGGTCTAGATCATCGGACAACTGTTATCAACTTGGAGAGGAAATTGCTTGCAAATTCACCAAGGTTGATGATTTGAATTTATGGCATCAAAAGTTGGGACATGCCAACTTCAAAGCATTGAAGAAATTGAGCCAGTATGATGTTGTACATGGGATGCCAAATCTAACTTCTGGAGTTCCATATGTGTGTGGAGACTGTCAAAAAGGTAAGCAAACTCGTGTGTCACATCCAGTGCTACAACACTGTGGGACAACACGATGTCTTGAACTCCTACACATGGACTTAATGGGACCTATAGAGGTTGAAAGCTGTGGAGGTAAGAGATATTCATTTGTGTGTGTTGATGACTTTTCAAGGTACTCATGGGTAAGTTTTCTAAGAGAAAAGTCTGAGACATTCGAAGCCTTCAAAAAGTTGATAAAACAGATTACTAACTTGTATTCTTTGAAGGTTATTAGGATTCGAACTGACCATGGGAAGGAATTTGAAAACTCATTGTTTGATCAATTCTGTGAAAAGGAAGGTATATCACATGAATATTCAGCACCTAAGACACCTCAGCAGAATGGCATTGCCGAAAGAAAAAAACAGAACTGTTGCGTGTTTTTCGCTCGCAAGCGCACGATGTCAAGTTATAATATAGGAATTAAGTCCAAGTCGATCCCACGGAGAATGAATAAATGATATTATATCAAATATTTGTAACTAATAAAATCTTAATCCTATGTAGAGCTACGAAATTGATTTGATTTTTATAAAACTAAAATTTTCAAGAACAAAACTAAATAACCACGAGTTCACGAGAGTAAAATTAAATAAGCGATGAATGCTAGAGGTTCGACTTCACTTGACTGTCCACACAATTTATTTCTAATGATTGTTCAATTATTAATTCTTCTAGTTTATTAGCCAAGAATCCCTATTATTTTTTTTTTAATACCTCTCTCGAGTGTCAAGCAGAAATTCGTATTCAATAACAAACTCAATATCTCAATAGCCGTCTTATCCTCTGAAAACTCCCTAAAAACCCTCGTATCCTCAAAATAAGCCTTAAAATCCTTTCTTAAACTCGATCAGAAACTTTCCAAATTTTAGGATTGCGTAGCGCTGGAGCGCTAATCATCGGCGCTAGAGCGCCCGTCATTTTCTTCCAACAGCGCTGGAGCACTGTATATGTAGCGCTGGAGTGCTATTTCCTCGACTTTTCACCCTTCGAAAGAATCCGTGTAGCGCTGGAGCGCTTGTCTTGTAGCGCTGGAGCGCTAATCTGAGAACTTTTATTTCTTTGTTCTTCAACTCTTTTTCACTTCTTTTTCACTTCTTTTGACCAACTAAAATGAATAACACTCAAATTCCTGCAAACAACACAAACAAGAAGAGAAATGCATAATATCGCTCAAAACACAACAAAAGCCAAGCTAATTCATATAAAATATAAGTGTAAAAATTGCACTTATCAAATCCCCCAAACTTGAACTTTTGCTAGTCCCGAGCAAAACAAAACAAAACAAAACAAACAAAATACTAAGACACACAAGGAATTAAAAACACACAAAAAAGCAGTAAAACTAAAATAACCCAACTGACCTCAGATGTTCAGCAATTAATCCATGTGTAGCTAATTTTCTCAAGAGTTCTCTTGTGTGTGTGATTAGCCAATATTGTCTACCCACCTAACTTTCAATCAAATCATGCAATCAGTAAGCCTCAAAGAATCATTAACCCCGCTCTCTAGTTTCAACACACTTTCTACCAAGTTCAACCGTTACTCACAAAGATCAACAGGACTTATCAGGTAGTTCTATTAGGCAATCACTTTTTATAGCAGAGAAGTATCCAGTATAGATATTCAATGTAAGCATATAGGATTCAAGTAAAGGGAATTGGATATTTATAATTTTCTGCGGTATTGAGTAGGCTAGGTTTATCATTTGCAGGGCATTGTCAGACATTTGTCTGACTCCTCTACTCCATACATTCTACACCTTTTTGCATTTTCTTTGGACTCGAATTTCAATCCATTTTCAATGCCTCCCCTCACCTTACATTCTCCATATTTTTCTATCTTTTCTTGCTTTTTTTTTTCTTTCTTTTTCATCCAATTGGATTTTTGGCTTTTCTTTCAGTTTTGGATTTTTATTTTTTTTTTTCCGCAAGGCTACAAATGAAAGACAAACAAATCAAAGGCTTGCAGGCTCAAAAAACAAAGTTGCCTAAATCATTTATCTGTTTGTAAAAATCTACCTCAGTTTCGAGTATGTATCACCAAAGTTAAGAATCAAATCAGCTAATCTTCTCACAAAATTCACACAATTTTCTCTACTTATCAGGAGTATCGACAGTCAAGGCTATAGTGCAGAAAAAGTGAGAACTCAAGATCCAATGTCGCCAATACTAGATTATATTTTCATTTTCTTTTCTTTTTTTTATCAACTTCATCATCATAGGCCATTTTTCTTTTTCTTTTCTCATTTTACACATTTTTGTTTTTGTTTTCTCAAATAAACAACCACACAAACGAACACAGACAACATAAAAAAAATGACAAACTGAACAATAAAACTGACACAAAACAAAACAAGCAAAAACATAATATAAACGAGAAAACTAAAAACACAGATGCAGGAACTAGTGACTAATTTAGCATGCAACAACCCATCAAACTCGCAACTCAACTTCGCTTCAGCTTCAACAACAATCCATTCAACAAACAGCTCATCAAAACTCATCTAAAATAACAAACAACATCCCCCCAAACTCAGATATGTGCATTGTCCTCAATGTGCAATATCAATAAAAACAAGGAACAAACACATACCTACGACAATGACCATCAGTGGTCATCGTCCATGTCGTCATCCCGAGGGGGCCAAGTAGGAGGTGGGTTAAACTGCGGATCCTCACTGGAGCCAGGAAAGCGTTGGGCTAGAGTCGTCGTGAAATCCACCATATAATCCATGAAAATATCAGTCCGACGACAATGAAGGTCTAGCCGCTGCTCCACTTGCGTCAATCGCTCATCAAAATGCTCATACGCTCCAGTAAGTGGTAGTGGTGGTGGCTGGCTGTTACTCGCAGGGCGATCCCGAGGCGCTGCTGCTCGCAGAGGGGGTGGTATATTCTCTCGTGTAGTTCCAGTAATAGGTTTCTGGATCTTAAAAATCTCTTCATCTGCACCCCATGTAACCCCAGCACGTGCACAAAGGGCAGTGATCAATGATGGGTGCGGCAATCCTACAGTGGTAGCGCCCCTAACTGCTGCAAGAATGGATTCCTGAATGATATTTCCCAAGTTATCGTCTTCCTAGTGACGATACAGTAAGTCAGGACAGCCCGTTTCTTCATCACCTCAGAAGTGTGACCATTGGGAAAAACACGAGCAGCCACCAAGAAAAACCAAGACCTCGCCTCTTGCTTCATTTTCCCAGACGGAAAATGCACCACCTTGTCATCTTTCATCTTCCACTGCGCCCCTTCCTCACACAGGGTGGCTAGAATCTCATCATAGTCTACCTCACCGGACTGGAACTCCGAATAGTCATCCATATCAAGAGATGGCATATGGAAGATGGTGTTAATAGAATGTCCATCAAAAGCCACCCTCTTTCCCCGCACTAGAACATGATACTGCTCATGCTTGCGTTTGAGATTGGCATAAAATTCCCAGACTAAAGTAATCACAGCATCACCAGAATGTTGGACAAAACTCGTCCATCTTCGCTCATCAGCTGCATGTCGCACATACCACAATGGTAGATGAGAATTAGGATCAAAACCTCGTTCTCTAACCATGCTCTTGCTCACCATGAGAGGATAATTATTGGCGGCCTCTTCATCCCAAAACCGATGGGCATTGAAAGTACTGGACGAAGATGCACCCTGCTTTTGTTTCTTTCTCGGTGCCATCCAATAGTGCAATTACAACTCCACAAAACAACAGTAAACAACAATGCACCACTTCCAACAATATCATTCAAACCTCAACCAATCGACACAATTCTCGGTTTTATAGAACGAATCCGGAAATTTTAAAACACCAACACGTCACTTTGCCTTGAAATCGAATTTTACCTCTGTGATAGAAAGAAAGTGGGACAACGCACTATCCTCCCGGAGAACCCTAGCTGCCTAATTTCTGGAAATTTCTGTAAATTGCAGGGACGGATCGCGTGGAGGCGGAGAGACGAGGCTGGGGAAAGAAACAAGGGTTCGAATGAATGAATTCTGAGATCCCCTTTTATTTTTCAGATTTTCCGCGATAGCGCTGGAGAGCTATATTAGTGGCACTGGAGCGCCCGATTATTTTCTGAGAGAGCGCTGGAGAGCTATAATTGAAGCACTGGAGCGCTAAACCTTCGACTTTGGAACTCACATACTAGCGCTGGAGCGCTGTATTTCTAGCGCTGGAGCGCTGAACCTTCGACTTTGAACAACAAAAAATAAAATTCCAACTTAAGAACAGCGCTGGAGCGCCTGGAATGTAGCGCTGGAGTGCCTAATCCTCGAATTGCAGACTACAAAATGCGATTTTTGTGAAGAAAAATACCTGCAATAAAACTCTTAATTAGGACTAAAATTAGTAAAATAATTAAAAATACTGAAATTCAATAAAATTAACTAAAATAAAATAAAATAAAAATAAAACAAAATAAAAATTTGGGTTGCCTCCCAAAGAGCTCTTGGTTTAACGTCGTCAGCCCGACATTCCTGGTGTTGTTACGCAGGTTTGATCAAAGCAACTTTCTCCATGTTCCGCACTTCATTACTAAAGTAATGTTTCAACCTCTGCCCATTGACTTGGAATGTCTGACCATCTTGACAGCTCAGTTCAATGGCTCCATATGGATGCACTTTAACCACGGTGAACGGACCAGACCAACGAGATTTCAACTTACCTGGAAATAATCTAAGACGAGAAGTAAACAATAATACACGCTGTCCAGACTCAAATTCTCTTTTTAACAATAGTTTGTCATGCCACTTTTTGGTCTGTTCTTTGTAGATCTTGGCATTTTCGTATGAATGATTACGAAACTCCTCGATCTCATGCAATTGTAACAATCGCTCTTCGCCAGCAGCTTTCATATCAAAATTAATCTTTTTCACCGCCCAATATGCTCGATGCTCTAACTCCACTGGCAGATGGCATGCTTTACCAAAGACCAACCTATATGGAGACATGCCAATAGGAGTTTTGAACGCGGTCCGATATGCCCATAGTGCATCGTCCAACTTGATTGCCCAATCCTTCCGGTTCGTGTTGACCGTCTTTTCCAGAATTTTCTTGATTTTTCGGTTGGATATTTCAGCTTGACCATTTGTTTGCGGATGGTATGCACACGCCACTTTATGCCTAACACCATATTTTGTCAGTAATGAATTAAAGATTTTATTGCAAAAATGTGTACCTTCATCACTGATAATGGCCCTTGGAGTTCCAAACCTCGTGAAAATATTTTTCTGTACAAACTGCACCACTACACGAGCATCATTAGTGGAGGTGGCGATTGCTTCCACCCATTTCGAGACATAATCAACAGCCAATAAAATATAAGATTGCCCAAAAGATATAGGAAATGGTCCCATAAAATCAATACCCCACACATCGAATAATTCAACCTCTAAAATATTTGTGAGAGGTAATTCATGACGCCTAGATATATTTCTCATCCTTTTGAAAGAGTGGGTGCCCGGTGAGCCAACTTGTGGCTAAGGGCTTTTATGACTCTATGTATAAACAATCTTTTGTTTAATATAATTTACACTTTTATAATGGCATTTACTTTATCTTTTATCATATTATTATGTTGTGACATACTATAAGATGTTTAGATGAAGACCTTGAATATACTATAGTATATGTAAGATGTGGTAGCACATGGGAATGGCTATCATGAAACACATCTTATAGTCACTGTATATTCTAAATAGTTCCTAGTCGATTGAGCCGTCCGTTAATAAGGATAAGGATCGCTCGAGATTGAGACTAGCATTTGCGATGCCGAGTACCACGTTTCATTGGTATGAAACATAGAGATGTTCAAAGCATGCAAATGGATATTCATATGATGAATGATCGAACTACCCTATCCGGACTTTCCAAGTGGTTATCACTTATCGAGTGGATAAAGTCCGCGGTTTTGCTTGTACACCATTAGTCCTTACTACTTGAAACATCATTGAGACTCTATATGCTAGTACTGTACTTTGGCTAGTTTACCGACTCTATTGGGGTCATCAGGTGTCGGGATTGGGTACAGTTACAACACGTATAGGAGTCGATGCTTTGTTGTCAAGGATTCACCACATACTTGCGAGTGTGGATATCTTATGCAATCTGAGGAGATATTAGTGTGACGAATCTCTGGCCAGAGTACATGATGTGTTTTAGGTTACTTGGTTTCCTAGTAGCACATGCGATGTCACTATTTGATCTTCAAGATGCATTGCATAGTTATCGAATCTCGAACGACTCTCGAATTACCAATGGTTGTTGATTCGATCGAGATATATGGATGAAGGGACCGTACTGTACGCTAACCAAAATCTATTGGTTCTTGCAGGCACTATCAGTGATACCTAGGGAATCATGGGGCGATGTTGCTAGGCGCTCTTACCATGATTCGATGGGCAAGTCGGAAATTGTTGTTCCGAGTCACAAGGAGTTGTGAGCCCATGGCTAGCTGTATCTCTGAACCATTGAGGGTCACACAAGTAATGGATTTTTAATCCCCGTTGAGATAATTAAATTTAAAGAGTTAAATTTAATGAATAAAGAAGTGGGACTTCTTATTTAAAAGTAAAGGGAGTAAGATTTCCTAAAATGACATAATGATGGATATTTTTGGAAACCACTGAATTCGGATTCAGAAAATTTATCTTGACTTTAAAAGATACAGAAATGGTTTCTGTGCACATTGGTGAAATTGGTTTATCAATCTGAGTCACGATAAATTTTATATTAATTTCTGAACATGCGGGCTTTGCTTGTCAGGCTTGAACTTATGACTAATGGGCCCTAAGCTGTTAGCAGCCCACATTATAAATAAGTTATTGCAGTATAGAAATTACACACAACAAGGTCACAAAATTTTCGAAAACCCTAGTTTTTCTCTCTAGGTGTGGCCGCCCCCTCTCCTCTCTCTGTTCGAAAAATCCAGCCTATGAATTTCGAATTTGCAGTCTGGTTTAACAGATCAAATCTGTTAATTTTCTCTTCGTAGAAACTTCTGATAGACTTTCTAGTGCAGTCTATCAGAGGGATTAAATTTTTGTTCGTGGACCTGATTGAAAAATTGTTCGTTCATCAGTTCCTGGGATATACAACAAGAGCAGATTAATCTGTTGGTGTCCATAATCTCGCTTCGATATTTTAAGGTAAAATTTATATTGTTTAAATTTTATGTTATTAATTCTAATCGTAGGAATTTGATACCCTCGATATGGAATCGTTCCATATAAAAATTTAAAACTTCCGCTGCAAAGGGTATCACTTTCTTTTTCGATCTGAAGAACGACCATGTTTCAACAGTGGTATCAGAGCCAGGTTGTTCTCGGATTTTACGATTAAAATTTTATCGATTGTACAAAGCCTTGATTTTTCAGAAAAATAAAACGGAAAAGAAAAAAAAATTATTTTCGGGGCTGCCCGCTGCCCGAAGGCAGCGAGCAGCGCCGCGCGCAGCCCTGCGCGAGCTAGGGCAAGCGTTGCCCTAGCCCGCGAAGCTGGGCCGCATGGAGCGGCCCAGCGGCTGGGCTTGACGAGTCCAGCCCAGCGACGGGCGGGCAGCCCGAGATTGTCCCGGGCTGCCCAGAAATTTTTTTATTAAAAAATAAATTTTTCCTTGAATTATGAATTCTAGCCCAAAATGGTTTTGGGCCCAGTTCTTGGCCCGATTGAAAATTGTTTCAGTTGGTCCACGAGGCAATGGGTCAAAATTGTTTGAGCCCAAAAATTTTTAAGAAAATTAATTTTTGGATAAATTTTGAATTTTGGAAATTTATAAATTTAATCCAATAAATTAAATCTTTAAATTAATAATTTTGGTACAATTGATAATAAAATATGATTTTATGTATAAAATTGGATTTTATATGTAAAATATGATTTTATGGATAAACTAGATAAAATATGATTTTATATATAAAATAAGATTTTATATATGAAATATGATTTTATCTATTTAAATTTATTGCCATTGCATGATATCCAATGAATTAATTTTGAATTAAATATTATTGGATAAGGATGATCGATTGCCATGACCAATATTATAGGTGTATGTTAGGTTGTTCACATTTGGTTTTAATTATTGTTGTTGGGTTTATTAATGGGCCTGGTTTATGGCCCAATATGAATTGTCATATGTAATAAAAGTGGGCCTGGTTTATGGCCCGTTCCCACCCCTTAAATATGTATCCCCTGCTTGTCATCAAAATTTATTGTAAATTTATTAAACTTAGTGGGAGATAAAGATTTGAAGACAAAGGTGGGCCCAGCAGACAATAAAGACCAAAGAAATGTAAATTGGAAGCTCAATGTAATAGGATTGCATAGCATACTTGCATATTACCTAGGATTGGATTTAGACTCGTGATTGGAAACCACGGGTCGATTAGTAATGGAATCGATCATCCTAAAATAATATATGATATTATTGTAGTATGCATGCTTAGACTAAATTGTATGAATCCCGCAAGCATACAAAATTTTGAATGATGAGACAAACCTTTTCAAAATTAAAATCCCTCATTTTAAATTTTTTAAAAATTGATATCAAGAACAAAAGGGCATTTAAATATTGTTTAAATGTTCCTACCTTCCATCAACGATCAATGTATGAGATGCTACCCGCAGATACGGTCCGGTTCATATTATTGGGGGGGGCCCTTCGTCGAAAAGCTGTACATTGGATCAACACATGTTGTAAGTTGGATGGAACTCCCATGGGATTGGCTCATATTATTGGGGATCCACATGGCGACCGTCCATCACAACTTAATATTAATGGGTCATCTTGACGTATCACAATAAACGGCGTCATATTATTGGGCCCTTATTGGACATTAGGTAAAAACATGGAGGTTGCTTTGGAAGCAATTGGGCTCTACCATTTGAAAATTATGGTTGGCTGATATTATTCGGGACTATAGTTTGTCAATTGGACTCCATGTTCCCACTAAAGAAAATGTTTCTCGTTTTCACTAGAGGGTAGTGAAATCGTTAAAATAGTGGGAGTGAGATTCATAAAATAAATTTCTCCTTATTTTATGTCTTAGTAAATTAATTAAACAATCACTGATTATTGTCTGTTTTTTTTCAGTATTTCATTAAGATGAATTCGCGCAATCCACTATTCTCTATTCTCGAACAAAACAAACTGACTGGCGCAAACTATACGGAATGGTTCCGTAAGTTGAAGATTGTCTTGACCTCGGAGAAGATGTTCTACGTGTTAGAAAAATCTCCTCCGAAGGAAGCACCAGCTGATATAAATCCGGAAGAGTTGGCCAAACTTGATAAATGGTGGGACCATGATATCAAGGCCAAATGCTATATGCAAGCTTCGATGTTTGATGAACTCCAGAGGCGATTTGAGGATACCGTGAATGCTGCTGACATTCACGCACAACTCAAGGAACTTTTTGGGGCTCAATCGAGAGCTGAGAGGTTCGCTACTGTAAAAGAGTTAATGACGTGTCGCATGCGTGAAGGGACTTCGGTCCGTGATCATGGGGTACGCGTGATTTGGCTCATTCAGAAGTTGATAACGCTTGAATTGGTATTGGAGCATGAAGTCAATGTGGACTTATTACTTCTCTCTCTTCCTTCATCGTTTGACGGTTTTGTGGTGAATTTCAATAGGAAAAAGATAGAGGCCTCCCTTGAAGAGATGGTCAATATGCTTGTAACTTATGAAGCCACTTTAAAGAAGGATAAACCGGTTCTCTTGGTGGGCTCCTCTTCTTCTGCTAAGAAGGGGCCAAGTACAAAGGGTAAGAAACGTTCTGCCCCATCCAAGAAAACCGGACCCGAGAAGAAGAACAAGACAAAGGCTTCAAACATGGAAAAATCCAAGGATGTTTGCCATCACTGCAAGAAACCCGGTCATTGGAAACGTAACTGCAAGGAATATCTCGAGCAGTTGCGAACTGCGAAGGGTATGTTTTATATTGAAATAAATGTTTCACTTAATACTACTTCTTGGGTATTGGATACCGGATGTGGATCTCACATTTGCAATGATTTGCAGGTGATGACAAGAAGTCGCAAGCTTTGGATGGGTGAGACCCAGCTGAGGCTCGGAAATGGTTCTCGAGTTGAAGCCAAAGCTGTGGGAGACATTTGTTTAATTTTGCAGAATGATTTTAAGTTATTTTTGAGAGATGTTTTATATGTGCCAGATTTGGTTAAAAACATTATTTCTATTTCTATGCTTGATAGAGATGGTTTTTATTGCAATTTTGTGAATGAGATTTGTAATATTTACAAGAATGAATGTTTAATTGGATGTGGACAACTTGAAAATGATCTATATAACTTAAAATTAAAAGACGTTCCAATTAATTATGTTGATAAACCGGTAACAACAAATAAAAGGAAAATTGATAATAAAAACCCGGCAAACCTTTGGCATGCTAGGCTAGGTCATATTTCTTCAAGGAGGATGAACAAGCTAGTGGGAGAGGGCATGTTTGATATGTCTGATATTAACTCTCTACCTACTTGTGAGTCCTGCCTCAAAGGAAAAATGACTAAATATCCTTTCAAAGGAAAGCCAGAGCGTAGTCAAAATCTATTGGATTTAATCCATACAGATGTTTGCGGACCATTTAGTATTGGTACAAAATTTGGTCACACCTACTTCATTACCTTTACTGATGATTATTCTAGGTATGGGTACTTATATTTGATGAAATATAAGTCTGAATCATTTGAAAAGTTCAAAGAATTCAAGGCTGAAATAGAAAACAAACTAGGTAATAGTATTAAATCACTTCGATCAGATCGAGGTGGAGAATACTTAAGTACCGAGTTCTTGGATTATCTAAAAGAGAATGAGATTCTCTCTCAGTGGACTCCTCCTATGACACCTCAGCTGAATGGTGTTTCGGAGCGTCACAATCGAACCTTGTTGGACATGGTTCGATCTATGATGAGCTTCACTGAGCTCCCACCTTCGTTTTGGGGCTATTCTCTTGAAACGGCGGTATTGTTGTTGAACAACGTCCACACTAAAGCAGTGGACAAAACACCATACGAGTTATGGAATGGCAAAGCTCCTAAGTATTCGTACTTGAGGATTTGGGGATGTCCTGCTTACGTGAAGCAGACAGTGGGAGATAAGTTGGATAGTCGATCCACCTTATGTTATTTTGTAGGGTATCCGAAGAATTCAATCGGATATTATTTCTATCATCCTACTGAAACAAAAGTGTTTGTTTCAAGGAATGCCACCTTCTTGGAGAAGGAGTTCTTATTGGATAAGAAAGGCAAGATGATGGAACTAGAAGAAATTCGAGAAGAACCCGAGATACAAAATAACGATCCTATACCTCAAGAATCATCACAAGACACGCCTATTACTAGAAGATCCGAAAGGACTTCTAGGCCTCCTATTAGATATGGTCTTCTTCTTAAAGGGGATCAAAGTGAACCCGACATTGGATGTGATCCAAGAAACTTCAAGGAAGCAATTTCTGATGCGGATTCGAATTTATGGCTTGAAGCTATGCAGTCGGAAATAGATTCGATGCATACAAACCAAGTTTGGTCTTTAGTAGATCCTCCCGATGGAATTGTTCCAATAGGGTGTAAATGGATCTACAAGAGAAAACTTGGGACTGATGGAAAGGTACTGACCTACAAGGCACGATTGGTGGAAAAAGGTTATACTCAAAGACAAGGAGTTGACTATGATGAAACTTTTTCACCAGTCGCAATGTTCAAGTCCATAAAAATCCTTATTGCCATTGCTGCATGGTATGACTATGAGATATGGCAAATGGATGTGAAGACTGCATTCCTTAATGGAAACATTAAGGAAGAGATCTATATGATGCAGCCTAAGGGATTCACATCCATGGGAAGCGAGCATAAGGTATGTAAGCTTCAGAGATCAATTTATGGTCTCAAACAAGCATCAAGAAGTTGGAACCAGAAATTTGATGAAACAATAAAGGATTTTGGTTTCATCAAGAACCCGGAGGAACCATGCGTGTACAAAAAAGTAGTTAAGGATGCTGTGACATTCTTAGTACTTTATGTTGATGACATCTTACTCATTGGGAATGATGTAGGGATGTTGCAGTCAACAAAGATATGGTTGTCAGGTAGATTCTCGATGAAGGATTTGGGTGAGGCGTCCTATATTCTAGGGATATAGATCTATAGAGATAGATCTAAGAGAATGATAGGACTTACTCAAGCTACCTACATCGACACTATATTGAAAAGGTTTTCAATGGATGAGTCCAAGAGAAGACATCTACCTATGTGTCATGGAGTCTCTCTATCCAAGTCTATGTGTCCCAAGACTGACGAAGAGATAGAAAAAATGACACACATACCATATGCATCAGCCATAGGGAGTATCATGTATGGGATGATATCTACCAGACTGGATGTGGCATTTGCTCTGAGTGTCACGAGCAGATATCAAGCCAATCCTGATCAAATGCATTGGAAAGCCGTGAAGGATATTCTTAAGTACTTGAGAAGAACTAAGAATGTATTCATGGTTTATGGAGGAAGAGAACTGAAATTGGAAGGCTATACCGACTCTAGCTTCCAAAGTGACGTGGATGACTCGAATTCAACCTCTGGATTTGTGTTCATGCTCAATGGCGGTGCTGTCTCTTGGAAGAGTTCCAAGCAGGACACCACAGCGGATTTCACCACTGAGGCAGAATACATTGCGGCATCAGCTGCTGCTAAAGAGGCCGTTTGGATGAGGAATTTCGTCCAAGAGTTGGGCGTTATTCCTGAAGCTGTTGGTCCAGTCCCGGTGTACTGTGACAACACGGGTGCCGTTGTTCAGGCAAAGGAACCAAGGTCTCATCAAAGATCCAAACACGTACTGAGGAAATACCACATCATCCGGGAGATCGTGGAAAGAAGAGACATCACTGTCGAGAGAGTGGCCTCTGCAGACAATACCGCTGATCCACTTACTAAGCCCTTGCCAGGACCATTATTTGACAAACATCGCGAAGCAATGGGACTACGTAGTATGACTAGTTGGCTTTAGGGCAAGTGGGAGATTGAAAGAGTGGGTGCCCGGTGAGCCAACTTGTGGCTAAGGGCTTTTATGACTCTATGTATAAACAATCTTTTGTTTAATATAATTTACACTTTTATAATGGCATTTACTTTATCTTTTATCATATTATTATGTTGTGACATACTATAAGATGTTTAGATGAAGACCTTGAATATACTATAGTGTATGTAAGATGTGGTAGCACATGGGAATGGCTATCATGAAACACATCTTATAGTCACTGTATATTCTAAACAGTTCCTAGTCGATTGAGCCATCCGTTAATAAGGATAAGGATCGCTCGAGATTGAGACTAGCATTTGCGATGCCGAGTACCACGTTTCATTGGTATGGAACATAGAGATGTTCAAAGCATGCAAATGGATATTCATATGATGAATGATCGAACTACCTTATCCGGACTTTCCAAGTGGTTATCACTTATCGAGTGGATAAAGTCCGCGGTTTTGGTTGTACACCATTAGTCCTTACTACTTGAAACATCATTGAGACTCTATATGCTAGTATTGTACTTTGACTTGTTTACCGACTCTATTGGGGTCATCAGGTGTCGGGATTGGGTACAGTTACGACACGTATAGGAGTCGATGCTTTGTTGTAAAGGATTCACCACATACTTGCGAGTGTGGATATCCTATGCAATCTGAGTAGATATTAGTGTGACGAATCTCTGGCCAGAGTACATGATGTGTTTAAGTTTACTTGGTTTCCTAGTAGCACATGCAATGTCACTATTTGATCTTCAAGATGCATTGCATAGTTATCGAATCTCGAACGACTCTCGATTTACCAATGGTTGTTGATTCGATCGGGATATATGGATGAAGGGACCGTACCGTACGCTAACCAAAATCTATTGGTTCTTGCAGGCACTATCAGTGATACCTAGGGAATCATGGGGCGATGTTGCTAGGCGCTCTTACCATGATTCGATGGGCAAGTTGGAAATTGTTGTTCCGAGTCACAAGGAGTTTTGAGCCCACGGCTAGCTGTATCCCTGAACCATTGAGAGTCACACAAGTAATGGATTTTTAATCCCTGTTGAGATAATTAAATTTAAAGAGTTAAATTTAGTGAATAAAGAAGTGGGACTTATTATTTAAAAGTAGAGGGAGTAAGATTTCCTAAAATGACATAGTGATGGACATTTTTGGAAACCACTGAATTCGGATTCAGAAAATTTATCTTGACTTTAAAAGATGCAGAAATGGTTTCTGTGCACATTGGTGAAATTGGTTTATCAATCTGAGTCACGATGAATTTTATATTAATTTCTGTTTATGCGGGCTTTGCTTGTCAGACTTGAACTTATGACTAATGGGCCCTAAGTTGTTAGCAGCCCACATTATAAATAAGTTATTGCAGTACAGAAATTACACACAACAAGGTCACAAAATTTTTGAAAACCCTAGTTTTTCTCTCTAGGTGTGGCCGCCCCCTCTCCTCTCTCTGTTCGAAAAATTCAGCCTGTGAATTTTGAATTTGCAGTCTGGTTTAACAGATCAAATCTGTTAATTTTCTCTTCGTAGAAACTTCTGATAGACTTTCTAGTGCAGTCTATCAGAGGGATTAAATTTCTGTTCGTGGACCTGATTGAAGAATTGTTCGTTCATCAGTTCCTGGGATATACAACAAGAGCAGATTAATCTGTTGGTTTCCATAATCTCGCTTCGAGATTTTAAGGTAAAATTTATATTGTTTAAATTTTATGTTATTAATTTTAATCGTAGGAATTTGATACCCTCGATATGGAATCGTTCCATATAAAAATTTAAAACTTTCGCTGCAAAGGTTATCGCTTTCTTTTTCGATCCGGAGAACGACCGTGTTCACACACCTTTGACATCTATCACATGATTTTACCAAGGTATAACTGTCTTTGAATAAAGTTGGCCAATAAAAACCAGACTGAAGTACCTTGGCGGCTGTCCGTGAGGCTCCAAAGTGACCACCATACGGCGCAGAGTGACATTGTTCTAAAATTTCTGTTGCTTCAGTGTCATCTACACATCTCCTTATCACTTGGTCCTAACACTTCTTGTACACCAACGGATCATCCCATAGATAGAACTTGACATCATGGAAAAATTTCTTCCTTTGGTGATGATTAAGATCTGGAGGCAAAACACCACAAGAAAGAAAATTAGCGAAGTCAGCAAACCAAGGAAGTTTAAAAGTTACCTCAAAAAGATGTTCATCAGGAAATTGTTCTTTGATGAGTTCATATTCAACTTTTCCTTCCAACCCCAAGCGAGACAGATGATCCGCCACTAAATTCTAACTCTATTTCTTGTCTCTAATTTCAAAATCAAATTCTTGTAGTAAGAGTATCCACCGAATCAATCTTGGCTTGGCATCCGTCTTGGCGAATAGATAGCGAATTGCTGCATGGTCAGTATAAACAATTACTCTAGAGCCAATGAGATAGGACCTAAATTTGTCGAAGGAGAAAACCACAGCCAACATATCTTTTTCCGTAGTAGTGTAATTCTGTTGTGCTCCATCAAGAGTGCGGCTGGCGTAGTAAATCGCCCGAAACATCTTATCTTTTCTTTGTCCCAAAATTGCTCCCACAGCATAATCGCTGGCATTACACATTACTTCAAATGGCTCCTTCCAATCAGGCACAATCATAATAGGCGCAGAAATTAGTGCCTCCTTGATTTTCGTGAACGCCTGCAAACACGCATCATCAAAAATAAATGATGTATCTTTTTCTAATAAATTAATAAAGGCTTTGTAATTTTAGAAAAATCTCTAATAAAGCGACGATAGAACCCGGCGTGTCCCAAGAAGCTTCTAATGGCTTTCACATTATTTGGCGGTGGAAGCTTTTCAATCGCAACCACTTTTGCTCGATCCACCTAAAGCCCATTAGCTGACACTTTATGCCCAAGTATGATACCTTCTTGCACCATGAAGTGGCATTTTTCCCAGTTAAGCACTAGATTTTTCTCTTGACAACGCTGCAAAACAAGGGTCAGATTGTGCAAACAATGATCAAACGAAGACCCAAACACAGAAAAATCATCCATAAAAATTTCCATGACTTCTTCCACCATGTCAGAAAAAATTGTCATCATGCACCGCTGAAAAGTAGCCTGTACATTACACAAACCAAATGGCATTCTCCTAAAAGCATAAGTACCATTGGGACATGTGAAAGTTGTTTTCTCTTGATCCTCTGGCGCTATAGCAATTTGATTGTAGCCATAATAGCCATCTAAAAAGCAGTAATGTTTATAACCTGCCAACCTGTCAAGCATCTGATCAATAAAAGGAAGGGGAAAATGATCTTTTCTAGTAGATTTATTCAACCTTCTATAATCAATGCAAACTCTCCAACCAGTAACAGTACGAGTTGAAATCAACTCGTTTTTCTCATTTTTAACTATAGTCATACCTCCATTTTTCGGCACTACCTGTACTGGCGACACCCAAGAATTGTCAAATATAGCATAAATAATACCAGCATTCAATAATTTCAAAACCTCAGCTTTTACCACTTCCTTCATCGCAGGATTTAACCTCCTTTGATGATCAACATAAGGACTATATGACTCCTCCATTAAAATCTTATGCATGCAAATATTTGGACTAATTCCCTTGATATCAGAAATTGACCAACCCAACGCAGATTTAAATTTTCTCAAAACTCTTAATAATTTATCTTTTTCATCATGAGTAAGAGAGGATGAAATAATTACCGGGTTAGTCGAATTTTCTTCCAAAAATGCATAACATAAATGACCAGGCAGTTCTTTCAATT
The DNA here is from genome assembly GCF_033568475.1 of Henckelia pumila. NCBI lineage: Eukaryota > Viridiplantae > Streptophyta > Magnoliopsida > Lamiales > Gesneriaceae > Henckelia > Henckelia pumila. The sequence continues at coordinate 65,576,707 of NC_133122.1, read as the reverse complement.
CAGGAGTAGAAGAAACTGGTACCTCTTTTTCGAATTCCTCAGACAATGCTTTAATTTTGTCTTGGCCATCTTTTTCCTTTGGCAAACTTTCAAGAGCAAGAATTTGCTCTCTAAGTTCCCAATCATCCCCCTCAAATTGGGTTATAGAATTAATTAAGCACCTAGCCAATGCGTCCTCCAATTCCATTCCTGCACAAAAATTATTCTCATAAGAATTAGATAAATCAATGCGATTACAAGAATGTACCTCATCTTGGTATTTCATAGTTTTATAGATATTGAAGGTGACAGCATCACCACCAACTCGTAGAGTTAATTCACCCTCCTGCACATCAATTAACGCTCTGCCAGTCGTCAAGAATGGTCTCCCCAAAATTAGAGGGACATCTTGATCTTCTTCCATGTCAAGCACTAAAAAGTCAGCAGGAAAAATAAACTTATCTACTTTTACCAGAACTTCTTCCACAACTCCTCGAGGATATGTCAGAGAACGGTCAGCCAACTGCAAAGTAATCGTGGTTGGTTTCACCTCACCAAGCTCCAAAGACCTGAAAATAGACAAAGGCATTAAATTAATACTTGCACCTAAATCACATAATGCCCTATTAACAGTCGCACCACCAATAATACAAGAAATAGTGAAACTCCCTGGATCTTTCAATTTATGTGGCAGTTTCTTTTGTAGGATGGCGCTGCACTCCTATGTCAACTTCACTATTTCAAACTCTTCAAGCTTTCTCTTCCTCGCCATCACATCCTTCATGAATTTAGCATAGTGTGGCATCTGCTCCAATGCATCAGCGAATGGAATATTAATATGAATTTTCTTGAAGATGTCAAGAAACTTAGAAAACTTCTCATCCAACGCTTTCTTCTTGAACCGCTGAGGATATGGCAAAACAGCTTTTGGCACAGGCGGGTTCTCAGGCACAACTGCAGACTTGCTGGAATTTTGGCTATCAGATTTTTCAGACTCTACCACAATCTCTTCAACTTCTTCATCATCCACAGCCTTTGGGTTATCAGTCCCAAGTTCTTTACCACTTCTAAGAGTAACAGCCTTGCATTGCTCCCTATGATTAACCTCAGTATTGCTAGGAAATACACCTCTCTGCTGATTATTCAATGCATTCGCCAGCTGACCAATTTGTGTTTCAAGATTTTTTATAGAAGCGCTCACATTGGTCAAGTGTGTCTCCATACTATCCAGCTTATTCTCATTCCTCTTAAATCTTGTGGAAGATTCTGAAATAAAATTACTCACTACATCTTCCAACGATGCCTTACCCTCACCATTCTGAGTATTGAACCTTGGTGGAGGATTCAACACATTCTTATTATTTGCATATGAAAAATTCTCATGATTACGCAAACTAGGATGATACTGATTGGTTACAGAATTACCTCGATAATTGTTGTAATTCCTGTTTTTCACATATTGGGCTTGCTCCATACTCTCAAATCCATCAGCAGAATTTACGGCAGTCGCCAGTGATGCTGTCTCAGTAGAACTTTGATTCCCTTTTGTCAGTGCAGCCAACTGTGTAGAAATAGTAGCCATCTGAGCAGTCAAAGCAGTGAATGCGTCAACCTCATGAATTCCAGCAGGCTTCCTTATTGCAGATCTCTCACTCGACCACTGATAACTGTTAACAGTCATTTGCTCAAGCATCTCATAAGCCTGTTCAGGAAATTTAGAAAACTGGAACAATCGTAGTTTGATGGTGTCTTCAGTAACACCATGAATCTTCACTGTGTCATCAATCTCCAAAAAATTACGCAGATGTAGATTTGGATCTTCAGTAGCTGCACCCCTGAACTGATTCTGCTGCACCATATTAATCAGAGCTGGCTTCAACTCAAAATTATTCGCCGTGATGTTCTGCCGAGCTATCCCAGAATAATGAGTATTGATCACCGATCGAAAGTGATCTCTGATCGGCACCAGAGCATTATTGACAGCTCTTTCCCTTTCTTTAGCCATTTGTTGCAACTCTTTTCTTCTAGCTTTTCGCAAAGCTTTAGCAGTTTTTTTGATTTCCGGATCAAAGAGCAGTGAGTCGTAACTTTGGCTTTTTCGCATAAACTGCATAGACAGGAAAAAATTAAAATTAGAACCAACAAAAGAAATAAAATGCTCTAAATCAAAATTAAGACTAATTATCACAATTTAATATAAATCAAATAAAATTCACTCCCCGGCAACGGCGCCAAAAACTTGTTGCATGTTTTTCGCTCTCAAGCGCACGATGTCAAGTTATAATATAGGAATTAAGTTCAAGTCGATCCCACAGAGAATGAATAAATGATATTATATCAAATATTTGTAACTAATAAAATCTTAATCCTATGTAGAGCTACGAAATTGATTTGATTTTTATAAAACTAAAATTTGCAAGAACAAAACTAAATAACCACGAGTTCATGAGAGTAAAATTCAATAAGCGATGAATGCTAGAGGTTCGACTTCACTTGACTGTCCACCACAATTTATTTCTAATGATTGTTCAATTATTAATTCTTCTAGTTTATTAGCCAAGAATCCCTATTATTTTCTACTACCTCTCTCGAGTGTCAAGTAGAAATTCGTATTCAGTAACAAACTCAATATCTCTATCAAAGTTCAATTATTAAATCCGATAAATAGCACAAGAATTCTTTTAATGACTTCTATGGAGTTATATGCCTCTCGAACAATATAAACACCAAAGATGTATTTTCCTATGTCGTATTCAAAATCTCCTCTCTTAAGTGATAGATTCTAAATAAAATATCATTCAATCTATGGCTAGTAAATTGAAAGCATTAAAATCAGGAAAACACAAAAAAACTGTGCAAAGAATTCAAATATATAAATCAAAATATCTCAATCATGGTTTTCAGTCAAGATCCGTCTACCTCTAGACTAAGAAATTAGTTCATAACGCAATTCAAAATCAAATAACTCATGTTTTTCCAACAATCCATAAACTAAGAAAAATAGAGTTCAAAGAGAAACTAGAACGAATTAGAATGAAGCTTCTCCGTCGCCGGATGCCGCCGTCTTCAGTCTTCGTACCGGAATCTCAAGTTCTTGTGCACTTCAAAAATTCTCAATTGCCATCTTCTCCTCTGAAAACTCCCTAAAAACCCTCGTATCCTCAGAATAAGCCTTAAAATCCTTTCTTAAACTCGATCAGAAACTTTCCAAATTTTAGGATTGCGTAGCGCTGGAGCGCTAATCATCGGCGCTGGAGCGCCCGTCATTTTCTTCCAACAGCGCTGGAGCGCTATTTCCTCGACTTTTCACCCTTCGGAAGAATCTGTGTAGCGCTGGAGCGCTAATCTGAGCACTTTTATTTCTTTGTTCTTCAACTCTTTTTCACTTCTTTTTCACTTCTTTTGACCAACTAAAATGAATAACACTCAAATTCCTGCAAATAACACAAACAACAAGAGAAATGCATAATATCGCTCAAAACACAACAAAAGCCAAGCTAATTCATATGAAAAATAGTTTTTCATAAGACAATCACTAGTTGGTTTTTGTAAACTGATTTGATTTTCTAGTGATTATTTAAGCCATGAGGCATCGCACAAGTATTTGATACTTGTGCATAATTATCTTTGTGTTATTTACTTTTACTGCTAGTTAATTATTCTGCTGCATAGTGTTATCGTGAAGTGTTGACAACACTGAAAGATAACACACACTCGAAAAGTTTTCTGGTATTTCTGTGATTTTATTCTTTCCAAACCTTACATTTGGCGTCAAAGACATTCACTTGACGATACTAAGTGTGATTCTGTTTTTGTGTTTGACAGGACATCACAATGGAGATACCTTACTCAGGAACTGCTCAACGTCCTCCAATCTTGGATGGATCCAACTATTCTATCTGGAAAGTTAGGATGCGTGTCTACATCAAATCGATTGATGAAAAGGCATGGCAGCGTGTGCTACAATTGAATCCACCAAGGAGAACTGATGGAGAATGAGATTTTCTCCTCAAACCAGAAACAGAATGGAATGCCGATGAGACTGCTGCTTTGAATATGAACAACAAAGATCTTAATGCTATATTTACTTCTCTTGATTTTAATATGTTTTCATTGGTCACTAACTTTGTATATGCTAAACAGGCTTGGGAAAAACTTCAAATGCACTTTGAAGGATCAGATAGTGTGTGTCGAACCAAAAGAAGGATTCTCACTACTCAGTTTGAAAATCTGAGAATGGAAGAAAGTGAGACAATTGATGATTATGAACGCCGCTTGAGGAAGATCGAGAATGAGACAATTGATATTGGTGATGCTATTTCAAATGAACGATTAGTAAGCAAAGTTTTGAGATCACTGCCTAAAAGATTTCAAATGAATATTTGTGCAATTGATGAATCTAAAGACACATCAATTCTGGGATTGGATGAATTGATGAGTTCACTTCGAACATATGAGTTAGAGATGAATTTTGGAAAAAAATACAAAGGTAAGTCTATTGCACTTCAAGTTTCTAATGACTCATACAATGATTTTGTTGATCTGACACATGGAGTCAAAGAGTCTGACTTAGGAGATGATTCTATTGCCCTACTTACCAAACAATTTGGTAATTATTTGAAGAGAATGAGAGATTATAAGAAACCTGGTCAGAAACCCAAAGTTTTGAATGCTCCTGCTGTCGGAAAACCATTAAGAATTTGCGGACCAGAACAGAATATCATCCATTCAAAGAGTCAAAATCACTTTCAGAAAGAAGGAAAAACAATGTCTATCTCAAAGAAGTTTGAGTCTGTGAAGTGTCATGAGTGCACAGGATTTGGTCACTTTGCTAATGAGTGTCCAACCAGACTTCGCAAAGGGATGTGTGCTTCCCTAAGTGATGATGAAGGTGAGGAAGGAACAGAACAAGGAGAAGAAGAGACTCACAATGCACTTTCAGTTTTGGTGCTGCAGAAGAAACATAGTATTGTCACAGGTGTCACAACACTTGGTCACAACACTGACCAAAAAGTACTTTGTCTGAATGCATCTATTTCTGGAGACTCAAATCAGGAAGCTGGTGAAGTAGAACTTTCTTGGGATAATGCTCAGAAGATGTATGAAGAATTGTATAATGACTGGATATTAAGGAACAAGACAAATTCTGCTTTAACAAAGGAGAACAGTGATCTGAAAGCTTCAGTGGCTAGACTTGAAGTTGTTCTGAGCAAGAAGGATTTAGAACTAGGCAAGGTCAAAGAAGAGCTTGGAAGAGCCAATGCAACTCTCGCAAAGTATAATCCAAGCAAGACCAAGTTGGATTCAATTCTGATGATGGGAAAAGATGATAGAGCTGGTCTAGGATTTTATAATAGCAAGTTTGAAGTTGGGGAGTCATCAAAAACTGTTTTTGTCAAAGAGAACAGTAAATCTGCTAGCGTTCCTATTGCAATTCCAAAGGAAAAACCAATTCCATTGAAGGCACAAGCTCCTGTTCAGGAAAAAAAAAAGCAAAGGAAGCGTAGGTTTGTTTGTCATTACTGTCACAAGCAAGGTCACATCAAGCCTTACTGTTTCAAACTTAGGTATGACTATATGTACTGGAATTCCAGGCAAGAACTGTCATCAGTGTTTCCAACACTGAACCAGAACACTGCCAGGAGTAAAAATACTGAGAAAAAGGTTTGGGTACCAAAAGCTAAATCCAGTTGTAATGTTTTTTATACTTCCTTAAAAACTAATGTTGCAGGTCATTGGTACTTCGACAGTGGCAGTTCACGCCACATGACAGGATTGAAGAAGTATCTTTCTGACTATGTTGATCAGGATAAAGGAAAAGTGACTTATGGAGGAGGAGCCAATGGATATATTGTTGGAAAAGGCACTTTGAATGTAGAAGGACTGCCTAAGCTTCACAATGTTCTACATGTTGAAGGATTAAATTCTAATCTTATTAGCATTAGCCAACTCTGTGATGATGATCTTTATGTTAAATTTGATAAGAATGTATGTCAAGTTTTTGATAAAAGTAATTCGTGTGTTTTGACAGGGTCTAGATCATCGGACAACTGTTATCAACTTGGAGAGAAAATTGCTTGCAAATTCACCAAGGTTGATGATTTGAATTTATGGCATCAAAAGTTGGGACATGCCAACTTCAAAGCATTGAAGAAATTGAGCCAGTATGATGTTGTACGTGGGATGCCAAATCTAACTTCTAGAGTTCCATATGTGTGTGGAGACTGTAAAAAAGGTAAGCAAACTCGTGTGTCACATCCAGTGCTACAACACTGTGGGACAACACGATGTCTTGAACTCCTATACATGGACTTAATGGGACCTATAGAGGTTGAAAGCTGTGGAGGTAAGATATATTCATTTGTGTGTGTTGATGACTTTTCATGGTACTCATGGGTAAGTTTTCTAAGAGAAAAGTCTGAGACATTCGAAGCCTTCAAAAAGTTGATAAAACAGATTACTAACTTGTATTCTTTGAAGGTTATTAGGATTCGAACTGACCATGGGAAGGAATTTGAAAACTCATTGTTTGATCAATTCTGTGAAAAGGAAGGTATATCACATGAATATTCAGCACCTAAGACACCTCAGCAGAATGGCATTGCCGAAAGGAAAAACAGAACTGTTGCATGTTTTTCGCTCGCAAGCGCACGATGTCAAGTTATAATATAGGAATTAAGTCCAAGTCTATCCCACGGAGAATGAATAAATGATATTATATCAAATATTTGTAACTAATAAAATCCTAATCTTATGTAGAGCTACAAAATTGATTTGATTTTTATAAAACTAAAATTTGCAAGAACAAAACTAAATAACCACGAGTTCACGAGAGTAAAATTCAATAAGAGATGAATGCTAGAGGTTCGACTTCACTTGACTGTCCACCACAATTTATTTCTAATGATTGTTCAATTATTAATTCTTCTAGTTTATTAGCCAAGAATCCCTATTATTTTCTACTACCTCTCTCGAGTGTCAAGCAGAAATTCGTAATCAATAACAAACTCAATATCTCTATCAAAGTTCAATTATTAAATCCGGTAAAAAGCACAAGAATTCTTCTAATGACTTCTATGGAGTTATATGCCTCTCGAACAATATAAACACCAAAGATGTATTTTCCTATGTCGTATTCAAAATCTCCTCTCTCGAGTGATAGATTCTAAATAAAATATCATTCAATCTATGGCCAGTAAATTGAAAGCATTAAAATCAGAAAAACACAAATAAACTGTGCGAAGAATTCAAATATATAAATCAAAATATCTCAATCATGGTTTCCAGTCAAGATCCGGTTACCTCTAGACTAAGAAATTAGTTCATAACGCAATTCAAAATCAAATAACTCATGTTTTTCCAACAATCCATAAACTAAGTAAAATAGAGTTCAAAGAGAAACTAGAACGAATTAGAATGAAGCTTCTCCGTCGCCGGATGCCGCCGTCTTTAGTCTTCGTACCGGAATCTCGAGCTCTTGTGCACTTCAAAAATTCTCAATAGCCGTCTTCTCCTCTGAAAACTCCCTAAAAGCCCTCGTATCCTCAGAATAAGCCTTAAAATCCTTTCTTAAACTCGATCAGAAACTTTTCCAATTTTAGGATTGCGTAGCGCTGGAGCGCTAATCATCGGCGCTGGAGCGCCTGTCATTTTCTTCCAACAGCACTGGAGCGCTGTATATGTAGCGCTGGAACGCTATTTCCTCGACTTTTCACCCTTCGGAAGAATTCGTGTAGCGCTGGAGCGCTTGGCTTGTAGCGCTAATCTGAGCACTTTTATTTCTTTGTTCTTCAACTCTTTTTCACTTCTTTTTCACTTCTTTTGACCAACTAAAATGAATAACATTAAAATTCCTGCAAACAACACAAACAACAAGAGAAATGCATAATATCGCTTAAAACACAACAAAAGCCAAGCTAATTCATATAAAATATAAGTGTAAAAATTTCACTTATCAAATCCCCCAAACTTGAACTTTTGCTAGTCCCGAGCAAAACAAAACACAACAAACAAAATACTAAGACGCACAAGGAATTAAAAACACACAAGAAAGAAGTAAAACTAAAATAACCCAACTGGCCTCAGATGTTCAGCAATTAATCCATGTGTAGCTAATTTTCTCAAGAGTTCTCGTGTGTGTGTGATTAGCCAATCTTGTCTACCCACCTAACTTTCAATCAAATCATGCAATCAGTAAGCCTCAAAGAATCATTAACCCCGCTCTTTAGTTTCAACACACTCTCTACCAAGTTCAACCATTACTCACAAAGATCAACAGGACTTATCAGGTAGTTCTATTAGGCAATCACTTTTTATAGCAGAGAAGTATCCAGTATAGATATTCAATGTAATCATATAGGATTCAAGTAAAGGGAATTGGATATTTATAATTTTCTGCGGTATTGAGTAGGCTAGGTTTATCATTTTCAGGGCATTGTCAGACATTTGTCTGACTCCTCTACTCCATACATTCTACACCTTTTTGCATTTTCTTTGGACTCGAATTTCAATCCATTTTCAATGCCTCCCCTCACCTTACTTTCTCCATCTTTTTCTATCTTTTCTTGCTTTTTTTTTTCTTTCTTTTTCATCCAATTGGATTTTTGGCTTTTCTTTCAGTTTTGGATTTTTTTTTTTTCGCAAGGCTACAAATGAAAGACAAACAAATCAAAGGCTTGCAGGCTCAAAAAAAAAAGTTGCCTAAATCATTTATCTGTTTGTAAAAATTTACCTCAGTTTCGAGTATGTATCACCAAAGTTAAGAATCAAATCAGCTAATCTTCTCACAAAATTCACACAATTTTCTCTACTTATCAGGAGTATCGACAGTCAAGGCTATAGTGCAGAAAAAGTGAGAACTCAAGATCCAATGTCGCCAATACTAGATTATATTTTCATTTTCTTTTCTTTTTTTTTTCAACTTCATCATCATAGGCCATTTTTATTTTTCTTTTCTCATTTTACACATTTTTGTTTTTGTTTTCTCAAATAAACAACCACACAAACGAACACAGACAACAAAAAAAAACGACAAACTGAACAATAAAACTGACACAAAACAAAACAAGCAAAAACATAATACGAACGAGAAAACTAAAAACACAGATGCAGGAACTAGTGACTAATTTAGCATGCAACAACCCATCAAACTCGCAACTGAACTTCGCTTCAGCTTCAACAACAATCCATTCAACAAACAGCTCAACAAAACTCATCTAAAATAACAAACAACATCCCCCCAAACTCAGATATGTGCATTGTCCTCAATGTGCAATATCAATAAAAACAAGGAACAAACACATACCTACGACAATGACCATCAGTGGTCATCGTCCATGTCGTCATCCCGAGGGGGCCAAGTAGGAGGTGGGTTAAACTGCGGATCCTCACTGGAGCCAGGAAAGCGTTGGGCTATAGTCGTCGTGAAATCCACCATATAATCCATGAAAATATCAGTCCGACGACAATAAAGGTCTAGCCGCTGCTCCACTCGCGTCAATCGCTCATCAAAATGCTCATACGCTCCAGTAAGTGGTAGTGGTGGTGGCTGGCTGCTACTCGCAGGGCGATCCCGAGGCGCTGCTGCTCGCGGAGGGGGTGGTATATTCTCTCGTGTAGTCCCAGTAATAGGTCCTTGGATCTTAAAAAGCTCTTCATCTGCACCCCATGTAACCCCAGCACGTGCACAAAGGGCAGTGATCAATGATGGGTGCGGCAATCCTCCAGTGGTAGCGCCCCTAACTGCTGCAAGAATGGATTTCTGAATGATATTTCCTAAGTTTATCGTCTTCCCAGTGACGATACAGTAAGTCAGGACAACCCGTTTCTTCGTCACCTCAGAAGTGTGACCTGTGGGAAAAACATGAGCAGCCACCAAGAAAAACCAAGACCTCGCGTCTTGCTTCATTTTCCCAGACGGAAAATGCACCACCTTGTCATCTTTCATCTTCCACTGCGCCCCTTCCTCACACAGGGTGGCTAGAATCTCATCATAGTCTACCTCACCGGACTGGAACTCCGAATAGTCATCCATATCAAGAGATGGCATATGGAAGATGGTGTTAATAGAATGTCCATCAAAAGCCACCCTCTTTCCCCGCACTAGAACATGATACTGCTCATGCTTGCGTTTGAGATTGACATAAAATTCCCGGACTAAAGAAATCACAGCATCACCGGGATGTTGGACAAAACTCGTCCATCTTCGCTCATCAGCTGCATGTTGCACATGCCACAATGGTAGATGAGAATTAGGATCAAAACCTCGTTCTCTAACCATGCTCTTGCTCACCATGAGAGGATAATTATTGGCGACCTCTTCATCCCAAAACCGATGGGCATCGAAAGTATCGGACGAAGATGCACCCTGCTTTTGTTTCTTTCTCGGTGCCATTCCAATAGTGCAATTACAACTCCACAAAACAACAGTAAACAGCAATGCACCACTTCCAACAATATCGTTCAAACCTCAACCAATCGACACAATTCTCGGTTTTATAGCACGAATCCGGAAATTTTAAAACACCAACACGTCACTGTGCCTTGAAATCGAATTTCACCTCTGTGATAGAAAGAAAGTGGGACAACGCACTATCCTCCCGGAGAACCCTAGCTGCCTAATTTTTGGAAATTTCTATAAATTGTAGGGGCGGATCGCGTGGAGGCGGAGAGACGAGGCTGGGGAAAGAAACAGGGGTTCGAACGAATGAATTCTGAGATCCCCTTTTATTTTTCAGATTTTCCGCGATAGCGCTGGAGCGCTATATTAGTGGCGCTGGAGCGCCCGATTATTTTCTGAGAGAGCGCTGGAGCGCTATAATTGAAGCGCTGGAGCGCTAAACCTTCGACTTTGAAACTCACATAGTAGCGCTGGAGCGCTGTATTTCTAGCGTTGGAGCGCTGAACCTTCGACTTTGAACAACAAAAAATAAAATTCCAACTTAAGAACAGCGCTGGAGTGCCTGGAATGTAGCGCTGGAGCGCCTAATCCTCGAATTGCAGACTACAAAATGCAATTTTTGTGAAGAAAAATACCTGCAATAAAACTCTTAATTAGGACTAAAATTAGTAAAATAATTAAAAATACTGAAATTCAATAAAATTAACTAAAATAAAATGAAATAAAAATAAAACGAAATAAAAATTTGGGTTGCCTCCCAAAGAGCGCTTGGTTTAACGTCGTCAACCCGACATTCCTGGTGTTGTTACGCAGGTTCGATCAAAGCAACTTTCTCCATGTTCCGCACTTCATTACCAAAGTAATGTTTCAACCTCTGCCCATTGACTTGGAATGTCTGACCATCTTGACAGCTCAGTTCAATGGCTCCATATGGATGCACTTTAACCACGGTGAACGGACCAGACCAACGAGATTTCAACTTACCTGGAAATAATCTAAGACGAGAATTAAACAATAATACATGTTGTCTAGGCTCAAATTCTCTTTTTAACAATAGTTTGTCATGCCACTTTTTGGTCTGTTCTTTTGAGAGCTTGGAATTTTCGTATGAATGATTACGAAACTCCTCGATCTCATGCAATTGCAACAATCGCTCTTCGCCAGCAGCTTTCATATCAAAATTCAACTTTTTCACCGCCCAATATGCTCGATGCTCTAACTCCACTGGCAGATGGCATGCTTTGCCAAAGACCAACCTATAGGGCGACATGCCAATAGGAGTTTTGAACGCGGTCCGGTATGCCCATAGTGCATCGTCTAACTTGATTGCCCAATCCTTCCGGTTCGTGTTGACCGTCTTTTCCAGAATTTGCTTGATTTCCCGGTTGGATATTTAAGCTTGACCATTTGTTTGCGGATGGTATGCACACGCCACTTTATTCCTAACACCATATTTTGTCAGTAATGAATTAAAGATTTTATTGCAAAAATGCGTACCTTCATCACTGATAATGGCCCTTGGAGTTCCAAACCTCGTGAAAATATTTTTCTGTACAAACTGCACCACTACACGAGCATCATTAGTGGAGGTGGCGATTGCTTCCACCCATTTCGAGACATAATCAACAGCTAATAAAATATAAGATTGCCCAAAAGATATAGGAAATGGTCCCATAAAATCAATACCCCACACATCGAATAATTCAACCTCTAAAATATTTGTGAGAGGTAATTCATGACGCCTAGATATATTTCTCATCCTTTGACATCTATCACATGATTTTACCAAGGTATAACTGTCTTTGAATAAAGTTGGCCAATAAAAACCAGACTGAAGTACCTTTGCGGCTGTCCGTGAGGCTCCAAAGTGACCACCATACGGCGCAGAGTGACATTGTTCTAAAATTTCTGTTGCTTCAGCGTCATCTACACATCTCCTTATCACTTGGTCCGAACACTTCTTGTACACCAACGGATCATCCCATAGATAGAACTTGACATCATGGAAAAATTCCTTCCTTTGGTGATGATTAAGATCTGGAGGCAAAACACCACAAGAAAGAAATTTAGCAAAGTCAGCAAACCAAGGAAGTTTAGAAATTACCTCAAAAAGATGTTCATCAGGAAATTGTTCTTTGATGAGTTCATATTCAACTTTTCCTTCCAACTCCAAGCGAGACAGATGATCCGCCACTAAATTCTAACTCCCTTTCTTGTCTCTAATTTCGAAATCAAATTCTTGTAGTAAGAGTATCCACCGAATCAATCTTGGCTTGGAATCCGTCTTGGCGAATAGATAGCGAATTGCTGCATGGTCAGTATAAACAATTACTCTAAGCCAATGAGATAGGACCTGAATTTGTCGAAGGAGAAAACCACAGCCAACATCTCTTTTTCCGTAGTAGTGTAATTCTGTTGTGCTCCGTCAAGAGTACGGCTGGCGTAGTAAATCGCCCAAAACATCTTATCTTTTCTTTGTCCCAAAACTGCTCCCACAGCATAATCGCTGGCATCACACATTACTTCAAACGGCTCCTTCCAGTCAGGCACAATCAGTGAACGCCTGCAAACACGCATCATCAAAAATAAATGATGTATCTTTTTCTAATAAATTACATAAAGGCTTTGTAATTTTAGAAAAATCTCTAATAAAGCGACGATAGAACCCGGCGTGTCCCAAGAATCTTCTAATGGCTTTCACATTATTTGGCGGTGGAAGCTTTTCAATCGCAACCACTTTTGCTCGATCCACCTCAAGCCCATTAGCTGACACTTTATGCCCAAGTACGATACCTTCTTGCACCATGAAGTGACATTTTTCCCAGTTAAGCACTAGATTTTTCTCTTGACAACGCTGCAAAATAAGGGTCAAATTGTGCAAACAATGATCAAACGAAGACCCAAACACAGAAAAATCATCCATAAAAATTTCCATGACTTCTTCCACCATGTCAGAAAAAATTTCCATCATGCACCGCTGAAAAGTAGCCGGTGCATTACACAAACCAAATGGCATTCTCCTAAAAGCATAAGTACCATAGGGACATGTGAAAGTTGTTTTCTCTTGATCCTCTGGCGCTATAGCAATTTGATTGTAGCCAGAATAGCCATCTAAAAAGCAGTAATGTTTATAACCTGCCAACCTGTCAAGCATCTAATCAATAAAGGAAGAGGAAAATGATCTTTTCTAGTAGCCTTATTCAACCTTCTATAATCAATGCAAACTCTCCAACCAGTAACAGTACGAGTTGAAATCAACTCATTTTTCTCATTTTTAACTACAGTCATACCTCCATTTTTCGGCACTACCTGTACTGGCGACACCCAAGAACTGTCAGATATAGCATAAATAATACCAGCATTCAATAATTTCAAAACCTCAGCTTTTACCACTTCCTTCATCGCATGATTTAACCTCCTTTGATGATCAACATAAGGACTATATGACTCCTCCATTAAAATCTTATGCATGCAAATATTTGGACTAATTCCCTTGATATCAGAAATTGACCAACCCAACGCAGATTTAAATTTTCTCAAAACTCTTAATAATTTATCTTTTTCATCATGAGTAAGAAAGGATGAAATAATTACCGGGTTAGTCGAATTTTCTCCCAAAAATGCATAACATAAATGACCAGGCAGTTCTTTCAATTCAGGAGTAGAAGAAACTGGTACCTCTTTTTCGAATTCCTCAGACAATGCTTTAATTTTGTCTTGACCATCTTTTTCCTTTGGCAAACTTTCAAGGGCAAGAATTTGCTCTCTAAGTTCCCAATCATCCCCCTCAAATTGGGTTATAGAATTAATTAAGCACCTAGCCAATGCGTCCTCCAACTCCATTCCAGCACAAAAATTATTCTCATAAGAATTAGATAAATCAATGCGATTACAAGAATATACCTCATCTTGGTATTTCATGGTTTTATAGATATTGAAGGTGACAGCATCACCACCAACTCGTAGAGTTAGTTCACCCTCCTGCACATCAATTAACGCTCTGCCAGTCGCCAAGAATGGTCTCCCCAAAATTAGAGGGACATCTTGATCTTCTTCCATGTCAAGCACTACAAAGTCAGTAGAAAAAATAAACTTATCTACTTTTACCAGAACGTCTTCCACAACTCCTCGAGGATATGTCAGAGAACGGTCAGCCAACTGCAAAGTAATCGTGGTTGGTTTCACCTCACCAAGCTCCAAAGACCTGAAAATAGACAAAGGCATTAAATTAATACTTGCACCTAAATCACATAATGCCCTATTGACAGTCGCACCACCAATAATACAAGGAATAGTGAAACTCCCTGGATCTTTCAATTTCTATGGCAGTTTCTTTTGTAGGATGGCGCTGCACTCCTCTGTCAACTTCACTGTTTCAAACTCTTCAAGCTTTCTCTTCCTTGTCATCACATCCTTCATGAATTTAGCATAGTGTGGCATCTGCTCCAATGCATCAGCGAATGGAATATTAATATGAATTTTCTTGAAGATGTCAAGAAACTTAGAAAACTTCTCATCCAACGCTTTCTTCTTGAACCGCTGAGGATATGGCAAAACAGCTTTTGGCATAGGCGGGTTCTCAGGCACAACTGCAGACTTGCTGGAATTTTGGCTATCAGATTTTTCAGACTCTACCACAATCTCTTCAACTTCTTCATCATCCACAGCCTTTGGGTTATCAGTTCCAAGTTCTTTACCACTTCTAAGAGTAACAGCCTTGCATCGCTCCATAGGATTAACCTCAGTATTGCTAGGAAATACACCTCTCTGCTGATTATTCAATGCATTCGCCAGCTGACCAATTTGTGTTTCAAGATTTTTTATAGAAGCGCTCACATTGGTCAAGTGTGTCTCCATACTATCCAGCTTATTCTCATTCCTCTTAAATCTTGTGGAAGATTCTGAAATAAAATTACTCACTACATCTTCCAATGATGCCTTACCCTTACCATTCTGAGTATTGAACCCCGATGGAGGATTCAACACATTCTTATTATTTGCATATGAAAAATTCTCATGATTACGCAAACTAGGATGATACTGATTGGGTACAGGATTACCTCGATAATTGTTGTAATTCCTGTTGTTCACATATTGGGTTTGCTCCATACTCTCAAATCTATAAGCAAAATTTAAGGCAGTCGCCAGTGATGCTGTCTCAGTAGAACTTTGATTCCCTTTTGTCAGTGCAGCCAACTGTGTAGAAATAGTAGCCATCTGAGCAGTCAAAGCAGTGAATGCGTCAACCTCATGAATTCCAGCAGGCTTCCTTATTGCAGATCTCTCACTCGGCCACTGATAACTATTAACAGTCATTTGCTCAAGCATCTCATAAGCCTGTTCAGGAAATTTAGAAAACTGGAACAATCGTAGTTTGATGGTGTCTTCAGTAACACCATGAATCTTCACTGTGTCAGCAATCTCCAGAAAATTACGCAGATGCAGATTTGGATCTTCAGTAGCTGCACCCCTGAACTGATTCTGCTGCACCATATTAATCAGAGCTGGCTTCAACTCAAAATTATTCGCCGTGATGTTCTGCCGAGCTATCCCAGAATAATGAGTATTGATCACCGATCGAAAGTGATCTCTGATCGGCACCGGAGCATTATTGACAGCTCTTTCCCTTTCTTCAGCCATTTGTTGCAACTCTTCTCTTCTAGCTTTTCGCAAAGCTTTAGCAGTTTTTTCGATTTTCGGATCAAAGAGCAGTGAGTCGTAACTTTGGCTTTTTCGCATAAACTGCATAGACAGGAAAAAATTAAAATTAGAACCAACAAAAGAAATAAAATAATCTAAATCAAAATTAAGACTAATTAGCACAATTAAATATAAATCAAATAAAATTCACTCCCCGGCAACGGCGCCAAAAACTTGTTGCGTGTTTTTCGCTCGCAAGCGCACGATGTCAAGTTATAATATAGGAATTGTAAGGCCCTGAAATTAATCATTTTGAGATTAGTGGAATTTATTAATTATTAGAATTGAATTGATGGGAATTAGTTAAGCCGAGATGGAATTGATTTAATTTGGAGTTTCATGGACCGAGTTGCAATTGATGGGTTTGGACCAAGTCAAAGCCTTGACTTATCTCTTTTATTCTACCCTACCTCCCTCCATCACCCATCACTTCTTCCTCCCCTCTCCCTCACGCACAAACCGAGAGAAAGCCATGAACGATTTCTCAAGCTTTTGCTTCATTCGATTCGCTCGATCCGACCGTCAGATTTCAGATTAGAGTTGAGATTCGCGATCACCGCAACGAGGGCATCGTTTTAACGTAAGTTTTGCTACGATCCACGAACTTTGAATTTTGTTGGGTTGTCAGAATTTGATAATTTTTGGGTATGTTGTGCTTGAGCTAGCATAGATCGTGTATTCGAAGTCGGTTTGGAAAAAGAACGAAGTTTGGATTTTATATGAATTTTTAATCTTAAATTCGAAAATGGGTCTTTGGATTTTGTTGGATTTTTTTGTGTTTTGAGGGATTGGAAGATGGTATGAGTTGGTTTGTGTTTTATTGAGGAGGAATATTGATGTTGATAATTTTTGGTTTGATCGTTTTTAGCCGTTATGCCGTCGGAATCGAGTTTGGACTATCGGTTGTTTTGTTCCGGTTTGATTTCCGGGTTTGATTGATTTGGTAGATTGATATAAAATCCGTATATTCTTCATCTTCAGATTTGGATTGGAGTTTCGGGTTTGGAACGAACTTGGGAGTTTGAACCGATTCGAGAATTGAAGACGGTATATTGATTGAGTTTCTTTGTTTTGATTTGTTTTGATTCGATTGATTATTGATTGAGTTCGTTGTTATTTTCAGACTTGAATCCTCGACGAACTTGAAAAGGTAAAAAGACGACGATTGAATGAATGGGATGATTAACACGAATTTGAATTAATTCGAGTGCCCGAAAGAAATCACATACTCGTACGCTTTTCGAATTATTTGATTTTTAATGGAATGAGTTTAGTTTCATTTGCATACATCTTGAGCCGAAGATTCGATTCGTTTTGAATTTAGACGATTTAGGGAGCTATATTGAAGTGGCTTTGGATTTCGAGTTTTTCCAATTGCTAGAATGCTTCTTATAGTTGCTCTGAAGTCTAGGGGTCTGAGTTGAGCGACATCCACCCCGAATGGGTGTGTCGTTGAGTTTTTCGTGAAAACTTGACCCTGGGATCCCAACCGAGTACCGATTAATATTCGATTATCCGATTAGATAATCCCGAGTTTTGAAGTCATGCATTGCATTTTAATGCATTTCGAGTTGATAGCTGATATGCCTTTTTGAATTAATTGGCTCGTTGTTTTATAAAGCATGAATTGTTATATTATTTGAAATTGCTTTATTTGTCTCTTTTACTGGGAATTATATTCTCACCAGATTATCCGGCTGTCGTTTTGTTTGTATGTGTACTTGACGGCAGGTAGGGCAGGATCGAGTCACAAGCTGCATGACTAGATCGAGTTGGAAGTGATAGAAGTGAGACACCGTGCGTCGTAGGGTTATGTCTTTGAACTTGTATTATTTTGATTAGTCGAACGAACCCTATTGTCGAACTTCTTATTGTATTTTTTGGGCAGAACTTAGTATATTGTATGTTCTAAATGTTGATATATATGTGTTCTTGAGTTTAGAATTGATCGGAAATGCTCTTGGTTGTTTTTTTTTTTAGTGTTTCCAGGTTTTTGTCCGTTTGGCCTGCGCGCGGGCGAGGCTGGACCTCGCGCGCGCGCGGCTAGCTTGGAGAGGCTCTGGAAGTTTTGCCCGCGTGCGCGTGAGCACTCCCCTCGTGCGGGCGCGAGCACTTCCGTGAGCCTCTGGACCTTTTGCCTACGCGGGTGCGAGGCAATCCTTTTTTAAAAAAAAAAATTTGAATTGACTCGATTTTTTTCCGTGGCTCTTCGTGATTGATTGTGTTTAATTATTCAAGATTAGATGATTAGAAACGGGGTCTCACATTAAGTGGTATCAGAGCGATAAGATTCTTGGAACTGAATTAGAGTGAGCGGGGTAGATCGAGTCCGCATGAATTGGATTCTCGCATATGATTGAATTATTTAAATACGTGCGAGCATGATTTATTGATTCTTGAATTAATTGAATTACATGAGTTGTGATTTAATTTTCGAATCACGATTACTTGACTTCATTGGAAGCATGCTTTATTAATTGTAAATTATTTGAATTACATGGCTATGTGATTTAAATTTTAAAGCATGGATTACTTGAAATATGAATCGTCTTTTAATTTTCGGTTCCGCGTTCCACCATCTGCTTGAGCTAGCAGATCGGAGATTGTTTGCGATGTGAATTAGAATCCGATTGAGATCCAAAATTCAGTAACCTATAGTTGATTGAACTTATCGAACAGAGATGTGGAACGCCGAAGGTTGAGATGTATATTTGGTATCCTTTTCATACTGAATATCAGAATTGTCTCCTGAAGAATTTTAGCAGACGACAACCAGTAGTAACTCCTTCGACTGATCTAGATCGTACCACTACTGCACTGTTAATGTCACTCTGACATTGATGGGAGTTCTACCGAGGAGGTTTTAGTCGTTTAGACTACCGATTTTGAAGAGTACCGAGAATGCTGTTGGATGCGGGAGTTGAATAGAAGAGATCGAGCAGTTGGGTGATTCTCTGAACTACACAGATGACCGGAGAATGCGGTTAGTGTGGTACCAACTTAGAGGATTGGTAAAAGTTGGTAGAATTTGAAGAAGAGAGCATTAGGGAATCAAGGTTCGATCACTTTTTGGAATCCGCTTTCATCCGAATTTCTTCGTCATATTCCTTTTCACCGTTTGATCAGAGTTAGAGGGACTTAGAGATAAACTGTAATTGAAGAGGAAGCAGTTTATGAATCAGTGAGCAGTGCTTGAAATCAGAAGACGCTGCCAGATCGGTCATCAGCCCGAACACTATGCCAGAGTTCGTCATCTTGATATTATCGAAAGATCTCCGAAGGGGATTTCCTTGTGTCTTTAACCCCGACAGAGATTCTAGCCGTTTCGATTGCTCCTTTTGGCCGCAATAACAGAATCTATGAGAACTAAATCTTTTGGCGAATCAATCTTTGAGACAATAGATTCTAGTTGTACTCTTATCGAGGATCAGATTTAGATTTTTTCGATGATGACCGCAGGAAACAGTAGAGTATGGTTCTATTCTTATTCTGATATGATCGATTACGCACCTTCCCTTTCTTCTTATTGATATTTATTGAGGCATCTCGGTTGTTGAATTTTGATTAACAGTAGTCGCAATTCTTTGAATTGATGGGATGAGTTGGAACCGAACAGTATTGTACTTCAGATTCTGATTTGATTAAGATTTTAATTTGATTGCAACTGAGCAGTATCTACTTCAGTTATCAGATTTTGATTTGATTTTCTGTTAGCTGTTTATCCAGTACAAGACTACTGTGAATTGTTTCAGAAAGTTGACAAATTCAGATCCGAGTCAATAGACGAACAAAAATTCTCCCGTAAGGATTCTCGATTCCAGGATTCTTTGTTAGTTGATCTGCCGAATGACCTTCTGATTTCCGAATTTCGCGGAGGAAATTCTTTTGTTCACAGCTGATGTCCTAGAATCTAGACTGAATTGGTTGATAAACCAGTGGTTAGAGGGTTGCTGTTATCATCCAGATGAGATTTCTAAAATTCCTCTGAGTCATGAGGTTAGATTCAGCAATGACTTGAGATCAGACATCATCAGCTGAGAGTTTGACAAGAAGAAGTATTGAAGACTGGACTTGGATCGACGTATGACTGCCTTGGAGTATTGTCGTACCGTTTGAAGTGAAAACTCGTCTGTATAACTATAGGTCTTTTGAACTGAATCTATCATAGGTATTTATATGGAGTTAGAAATTCTTATCGATCTTTTTGGGTTTTGTCCAAAGAATAGTACTGATCATGCAGAGTTTGGAGATTGGTCTTACAGAACTGCGTGTCGAGACGTTGCATGCTATGCTATTGAAGTCCGAATTTTGATTGTATCGAGATGTCCTTTCCTCGATCATGTAATTCTAGAGCTGGAATTTCTGTGATTATTTCAAGATCAAAGCTGTTTTGATTGAAACCAATCCGACATCTGTACCTGAGAATGGAATATTTTGAGTTCTATAGCAGATTTTCGAGATATTCTTATCGTCATGAAGTCGATTTCTCATCTAAATCCAAAGAAGACTCTTATACCTGAACCGAACCTTATGAGATCAGTCTGTTCGACATGAAGAAGAGAGTGACCAAAACTCCAGTATTTCTTATTTCCTCTGTACTGATAATCTTCAGTGCATTGCATCTTCTTATCCAGATTTTGGAGGTATACTTATTCAGAGGAAATCGGTGTTAGCGCAGACATAGTAGCAGTTGGAGCAGTTAGAGACTCAACATCCGATTCGTGTTATTGAATTGGCAGTGATCTTATTGATTGTTAGAATCGGGCATCAATATGTTTTAGTGAATTTTTTTTTTTCGAGGTCTTTTCTGAACTGAGAATTCAGAGTATGAGTTTCGCAACCGAACTGATTTTGAGATTGAGGAAAGAATTGATATAATGAAGAATCTGATGGTGAATTCCAGTATGATCCGAAGTATTACAATGCAGCAACCGAAGTTTGAACAGAATGATCTACTATTATTTTATCTACTATCGTCATTCTCTTGAGCCGATGATTCTGTTTTTATTTTATCTACTATTCTTGACTTCGCCGACCGATGAGTGTTGTACTTCTGATTTAGAGTCTGGAACAGATATGTAGTCTATCAGAAATCTTTTATCCGAACTGAGCCAGAATTTATTTTAGAAAGATGGAGATAGCGCAGAAAACATATTCGAATTGGAGAATTTAATGAAGAAGAGTCAGAACTGGGCACAGTCTGAGTTTCAGGACAGTGACGATACCTTAGTTGTGAGTATTTGTTTTGTTGTGCCAGAGATTTTGATTGAGACAGAGTATATTGAGATTGGCACTTTGCAGTTATTCATTATTCTTTCAGACGACTGAAAGATATTCAGAGGATTAAGGAATCGACCTTTATAGGAACAGAGGAAGAATGAGGTTCGAAGGATGATTTCGTAATTGTTAGTCTGTCCACAATTGATAGCTGATAAAGAGAAGGAACCGACTGTCTGTGGAACAGTTCATTGCCAGAATGAAAAGAAGATTACTTTACGATGGATAACTTTCTGAAGCTATCGATCCGTCTGGAAATTAGTAGTCAGCTGAACTATTAGACCGATTACAGAATCTGCTACTGTTTTCCGTATGGAATGAACTCCAGACTCGACCCAATGTTGACAAGTTGGTCAGAAAGAGTTTCAGATTGTTTTACTCTGTCGCCGTTTTATCCGTGCAGAATGGAATTGGGAGCGTTCGACATGTGGTCACGGAGGTATAGAACTGTTTGATTTGGAGATGCTATCTGACTATAATCGAGATATGACTGTAGTCGGCTTCTGTTTCCGTACAGAATGGATTTCAGACACGACAATATGAATGAGATTTTTGTCAGGAGAATTTTCAGATAGTTGATTTGTCAAAGTCTGTCCTTTCAAAGAGGTCTTGAGTTAACCCTCACCTTGAACTCAGTCTTTGAGAAACTTTTGTTATTGGATTATAATTGAGCTCAGTTTATTGTCCTCAGAATGACGGACATCCAAGAATAAGCGTTATAGACTTTAAGAGGATATGCTGAGCTGTAGTGCTTGATTTTGGCACTAGCTGGATGGATTTCTCATCTTTTGAGAGGTTTCTGTACAACAGCTATCAGATGAGTATCTTGATATCAATTTTTTTTTAAATGAGTTGTATGAGAGGAAATGATAATCCCAATTGAATTGGGATGATTTTCTGAGTTCCTTGACTTGGGATCAGTTTTGATTTGAGGTTTGATAGACGGATGTAGGCTTCCTACCTAGAATGTAGACGACTTGAGAAGAAGGACGAACGAAATAGTCAAATTCCGGCGTAGATCTCTGTACTTATGTGCAGGGAGGCCGAGTAATTCAGAAGATTCCTCCTTTTAGAGGTTGTGGCAATTATGATAAGGGAGAGAACTGTCTCGATGAACTCACGGTTCCTTTGAGATTCTAGAGGAGATAGGCGATCTCGCCTACCGACTTTTACTCCTTCAGTTCTCCTTGTTTCCATCACTTTGTTCCTCTGTATTCTTCGGGTATTCTCGACGTGCTTCACGTCTTTTGTTGCCAAGTTCACAGATTTTCTTGATGTTGGGACGGAAATTGATGTGTCGCCAGTTTTGTCTGAGGAAACCGATTCAGAGTTGATCGTATATAGCTGCAGCTTCTTAGCAGAACTGTTTCAGATGAGTTTGTGTCGTTGAGCCGTTACGAATTTAAAGAAACGGTGCAAGAAGCGGAGTTTGATTAGAACCGTGATTTCAAAGTTGTTTTGAGAGAAGAATTATTATAGCAGTCTTCGAACTGTATCTTGTTTTTGTAAGATGGAACTGCATTGATTTCGGGGACGAAATCGATTCTTAGAGAGGGAGAATTGTAAGGCCCTGAAATTAATCATTTTGGGATTAGTGGAATTTATTAATTATTAGAATTGAATTGATGGGAATTAGTTGAGCCAAGATGGAATTGATTTAATTTGGAGTTTCAGGGACCGAGTTTCAATTGATGGGTTTGGACCAAGTCAAAGCCTTGACTTATCTCTTTTATTCTACCCTACCTCCCTCCATCACCCATCACTTCTTCCTCCCCTCTCCCTCACGCA
Source organism: Henckelia pumila (assembly GCF_033568475.1). Classification (NCBI taxonomy): domain Eukaryota; kingdom Viridiplantae; phylum Streptophyta; class Magnoliopsida; order Lamiales; family Gesneriaceae; genus Henckelia; species Henckelia pumila. Next base: position 65,553,564 of record NC_133122.1, on the reverse strand, counting down.
CAAACCAAGAGAAAGCCATGAACGATTTCTCAAGCTTTTGCTTCGTTTGATTCGCTCGATCCGACTGTCAGATTTCTGATTCGAGTTGAGATTTGCGATCACCGCAACGAGGGCATCGTTTTAACGTAAGTTTTGCTATGATCCACGAACTTTGAATTTTTTTGGGTTGTCAGAATTTGATAATTTTTGGGTATGTTGTGCTTGAGCTAGCATAGATCGTGTATTCGAAGTCGGTTTGGAAAAAGAACAAAGTTTGGATTTTATATGAATTTTTAGGCTTAAATTCGAAAATGGGTCTTTGGATTTTGTTGGATTTTGTTGTGTTTTGAGGGATTGGAAGATGGTATGAGTTGGTTTGTGTTTTATTGAGGAGGAATATTGATGTTGATAATTTTTGGTTTGACCGTTTTTAGCCGTTATGCCGTCGGAATCGAGTTTGGACTATCGGTTGTTTTGTTCCGGTTTGATTTTCGGGTTTGATTGATTTGGTAGATTGATATCAAATCTGTATATTCTTCATCTTCAGATTTGGATTGGAGTTTCGGGTTTGGAACGAACTTGGGAGTTTGAACCGATTCGAGAATTGAAGACGGTATATTGATTGAGTTTCTTTGTTTTGATTTGTTTTGATTCGATTGATTATTGATTGAGTTCGTTGTTATTTTCAGACTTGAATCCTCGATGAACTTGAAAAGGTAAAAAGACGACGATTGAATGAACGGGACGATTAACTCGAATTTGAATTAATTCGAGTGCCCGAAAGAAATCACATACTCGTATGCTTTTCGAATTATTTGATTTTTAATGGAATGAGTTTAGTTTCATTTGCATACATCTTGAGCTGAAGATTCGATTCGTTTTGAATTTAGACGATTTAGGGAGCTATATTGAAGTGGCTTTGGATTTCGAGTTTTTCCAATTGCTAGAATGCTTCTTATAGTTGCTCTGAAGTCTAGGGGTCTGAGTTGAGCGACATCCACCTCGAATGGGTGTGTCGGTGAGTTGTTCGTGAAAACTTGACCCTGGGATCCCAACCGAGTACCGATTAATATTCAATTATCCGATTAGATAATCCCGAGTTTTGAAGTCATGCATTGCATTTTAATGCATTTCGAGTTGATAGCTGATATGCCTTTTTGAATTAATTGGCTCGTTGTTTTATAAAGCATGAATTGTTATATTATTTGAAATTGCTTTATTTGTCTCTTTTACTGGGAATTATATTCTCACCGGATTATCCGGCTGTCGTTTTGTTTGTATGTGTACTTGATGGCAGGTGGGGCAGGATCGAGTCACAAGCTGCATGACTAGATCGAGTTGGAAGTGATAGAAGTGAGACACCGTGCGTCGTAGGGTTATGTCTTTGAACTTGTATTATTTTGATTAGTCGAACAAACCCTATTTTCGAACTTCTTATTGTATTTTTTGGGCAGAACTTAGAATATTGTATGTTCTAAATGTTGATATATATGTGTTCTTGAGTTTAGAATTGATCGAAAATGCTCTTGGTTGTTTTTTTTTTAGTGTTTCCAGGTTTCTGTCCGTTTGGCATGCGCGCGGGTGAGGCTGGACCTCGCGCGCGCGCGGCTAGCTTGGAGGGGCTCTGGAATTTTTGCCCGCGCGCGCGCGAGCTTTCCCCTCGCGCGGGCGCGAGCACTTCCGTGAGCCTCTGGACCTTTTGCCTGCGCGCGCGCGAGGAGAAAGCTCGCGCGGGCGCGTCCTTTTTAAAAAAAAAATTTGAATTGACTCGATTTTTTTCCGCGGCTCTTCGTGATTGATTGTGTTTAATTATTCGAGATTAGATGATTAGAAACGGGGTCTCACAGGAATTAAGTCCAAGTCGATCCCACGGAGAATGAATAAATTATATTATATCAAATATTTGTAACTAATAAAATCCTAATCCTATGTAGAGCTATGAAATTGATTTGATTTTTATAAAACTAAAATTTGCAAGAACAAAACTAAATTACCACGAGTTCACGAGAGTAAAATTCAATAAGCGATGAATGCTAGAGGTTCGACTTCACTTGACTGTCCACCACAATTTATTTCTAATGATTGTTCAATTATTAATTCTTCTAGTTTATTAGCCAAGAATCCCTATTATTTTCTACTACCTCTCTCGAGTGTCAAGAAGAAATTCGTATTCAATAACAAACTCAATATCTCTATCAAAGTTCAATTATTAAATCCGATAAATAGCACAAGAATTCTTCTAATGAATTCTATGGAGTTATATGCCTCTCGAACAATATAAACACCAAAGATGTATTTTCCTATGTCGTATTCAAAATCTCCTCTCTCTAGTGATAGATTCTAAATAAAATATCATTCAATCTATGGCCAGTAAATTGAAAGCATTAAAATCAAGAAAACACAAATAAACTGTGCGAAGAATTCAAATATATAAATCAAAATATCTCAATCATGGTTTCCAGTCAAGATCCGTCTACCTCTAGACTAAGAAATTAGTTCATAACGCAATTCAAAATCAAATAACTCATGTTTTTCCAACAATCCATAAACTAAGAAAAATAGAGTTCAAAGAGAAACTAGAACGAATTAGAATGAAGCTTCTCTATCGCCGGATGCCGCCGTCTTCAGTCTTCGTACCGGAATCTCGAGCTCTTGTGCACTTCAAAAATTCTCAATAGCCATCTTCTCCTCTGAAAACTCCCTAAAAACCCTCGTATCCTCAGAATAAGCCTTAAAATCCTTTCTTAAACTCGATCAGAAACTTTCCAAATTTTAGGATTGCGTAGCGCTGGAGCGCTAATCATCGGCACTGGAGCGCCCGTCATTTTCTTCCAACAGCGCTGGAGCGCTGTATATGTAGCGCTGGAGCGCTATTTCCTCGACTTTTCACCCTTCGGAAGAATCCGTGTAGTGCTGGAGAGCTTGGCTTGTAGCGCTGGAGCGCTAATCTGAGCACTTTTATTTCTTTGTTCTTCAACTCTTTTTCACTTCTTTTGACCAACTAAAATGAATAACACTCAAATTCCTGAAAATAACACAAACAACAAGAGAAATGCATAATATCGCTCAAAACACAACAAAAGTCAAGCTAATTCATATAAAATATAAGTGTAAAAATTGCACTTATCAAGAACCCTCCAAGAGATGGCAAGGGTTATGTTAAGCTCCAAAATATTGCAAAAATATTTTGGGCTGAGGCTTTAAATACTGCATGTCACATATCCAATAGGGTATATTTAAGGAAAGGTTCTACTATGACATCCTATGAAATTCTCATGGGAAAGAGGCCTAACTTTAAATATTTTCATATTTTTGGATGTATATGTTATGTTTTGAATGACAAGATGCAGTTGACTAAGTTTGATTCAAAAAGCGATACGTGTTTATTTCTTGGATATGCCTTGAATAGTCGAGCTTATCGTGTGTTTAACTTGAGAACTAGAACTATCATTGAATATATTAACGTGGTATTTGATGATTATACAGATCTGAAAGGGAAAACAATTGAAGAAAATATTGATGATTTGTTGGATACTGTTATACCCCAGACTGATTCCAGTGTTGTCAATAGTGTTGTCCCACTTGAAAAATCACCCAGCACAACCCTGAGTCCAACACTGAATATGAATGAACAGAGTACAGAAGATCAAGATGAATTTGAAGATGAAATACAAGATGCTGGACATGATGTACCTAGCAAAATTCAGAAAAACCATCCTACTTCACAAATCATAGGAGATGCACAAGGAAGGATGCAAACCCGAAGAAAGGAAAAAGTTGATTATCGAAAGATGAGTGGGTTAGTGTGCATGACTTCCGCATACTCTCAGGTAAGATATTCTTGCTTTGTGTCTAGTATTGAACCAAAAAATGTTGGTGAGGCTTTAAAAGACGAGTTTTGGTTCAGTGTTATGCATGATGAACTTGAACAATTTGTTAGGAATGATGTGTGGATCTTAGTTCCTCCACCTGATCATAGTAATATCACTGGAACAAAGTGGATTTTTAAGAACAAAACTGATGAATCAGGAAATATTGTAAGGAACAAGGCTAGGTTGGTAGCTCAAGGGTATACACAAGTTGAGGGGGTGGACTTTGATGAAACTTTCGCTCCTGTAGCCCGAATAGAATCTGTTAGATTATTGTTGGCTATTGCATATCACATGAAAATGAAACTTTTTCAAATGGATGTAAAAGCGCATTTTTGAATGGAATTTTGAATGAAGAAGTGTATGTAAGGCAGCCTAAGGGATTTGAGGATCCACATAATTTTGATCATGTTTATAAGTTGAAAAAGGCCTTATATGGATTGAAACAAGCACCTTGTGCTTGGTATGGAAGGCTCACGGAGTATTTGCTTGACATTGGATTCAAAATAGGTGAGGTAGATAAAGCACTTTTTGTTCAAAAAGTACAAGGTAACATTCTTATCTGTCAAATCTATGTTGATGACATAATTTTCTGTGCTTCATCTCAAAAACTTGTAAATGATTTTGTTGAAAGCATGACTGCTACCTTTGAAATGAGCATGGTAGGTGAGTTGAATTACTTTCTAGGATTACAAGTGAAACAAATGAGTGATAGAATCTTTTTGTGTCAAAGCAAATAAGCTAGAAATTTGATAAAGAGGTTTTGTACTGATCATGTTCGACATATGAAAACACCAATGGGAACTAATGAAAAACTGTGCAAAGAGAGTGTTGCTGACAGTGTTGACAACACTCTGTACAGAAGCATAATTGGTAGTTTGTTGTATTTAAGTGCAAGTCGACCTGATATTATGTTCAGTGTGTGTTTGTGTGTCCGATATCAATCTGATCCTAAAGTCACACATGAAAGTTGTAAAACGAATTTTGAAGTATGTTGCAGGTACTTTAGACTTAGGGTTATGGTACACTAAAGAAACCAATACTAATTTGGTAGGCTATAGTGATGCTGATTGGGCAGGAGATGTTGATGAGAGGAAAAGCACCACGGGTGGTTGTTTTTATTTGGGTAACAACTTGGTTTCATGGTATAGTAGGAAGCAGAACTGTGTGTCCCTTTCCACTGCTGAATCCGAATATGTGGCAGTGGGAAGTTGTTGTTCTCAATTAATTTGGATGAATCAAATGCTACAAGACTATGGTCTTAAAAGTGAAACACCAATTGTGTACTGTGATAACTCAAGTGCTATAGATATATCAAAAAACCCAGTACAACACTCTCGAACTAAACACATTAACATAAGACATCACTTCATTCGAGATTTAGTTGAGAAGGACATGATCCATATGGAGTTTGTCGGGACCAATAACCAACTGACCGATATTTTTACAAAAGCATTAAACTTCGAGAGATTTTCAGTCTTAGAAAATCTATCAACATGTGTTCTTTATAAGCACTCACGGATGCTGTCCTTAAGTGTTGCCAACACTGACGGACAACACCAAACATGCATGTGCATTTTTAGGACTTTAGGCATACTGCATATTCATAATGTTCTATGTTTTGCACTGTTTGATAATACTGACTGACACTTTGTAGTTCTTCTGTCAAAGTTATTTTCAGAACACGCTTGCCATAAAAATATGCTTTAAACCACAAAGTAGTTGAGGGATGTTCGTGTATTCCATGATATTGTCCCATGTGAAAAGTGGTTTTAAAAATTAAAAAACATGGTTTGATAAAATTTCAATGACCAATGTCGTGAAAATCAAACTAAAATCGGAAGAAAATTGGAAAAAGCTACTTAAAAGAGTCCAATGAAGACCGATCTTTTAGTGTGCAGGCTACCACTTCTGAATCAATATAAAAAGAAGAAAAACATGGCTCTGGAAGTGTGACAAATTCAAAATTATTTTGAAGACTACAGTTTTGTTGGGAAGTATTGTCAATACTGGTGCTTAACACGTGCTGCACATACTTTGCATGCATCATTTTTTATCTAATCTCATTGCATTCTGTTTTAGACATAAATTAGGTCATGCATTTTGCATTTATTGTGATCATATCGTGCTCAGGGTTAAAAGTTCAAAGACGAACAAAAATTGGAAAAATTGCCCAACTTGCTGAAAATTGAATTGATTGAGATTGAATATGTTTCAGTGGCGTTAAAACTCGATGTGGAGTTATTTATTTTTGGGGAATATTGATATATTATTAAGTGAGAGTTTCAGGGTATCCTTAATTAATCAAATTTAATTTCCTTAATTAGAGAGATTTTTTACCCGTTGTAGAATTGTTACCGTTAGGGGGAGATTCTTAGTCTGATATGAGAGATAGGAGCTTTTGATTTTTTTTACCGTTTTAACCCCATATCTCTATATATTTCTAAGCACTGTAGAAATTGATTTTATCGTCTCAATATTTTCTAAATCTCTCTGCAAAAATTCTCTGAAACCATTAATTTCTAAATTGTTTATAATGGCAGGCAAAGCTTTCGATTCGCATAACATACGATCGGAGATGGGTTATCAAGAGGTAGACAAGCCCTCGGAGGCACCTTCTGAAAATCCTATTCTCTCGATTGTACCTGTTGCCATTCAACCTACACCGTTGGCAGAAATTGCTCCAGGAGAACCCGGGAATGAAATCAACATTGAGAATCCTCCTGATTTTTCGGTGTTGAATCGTGTGTTCCCAACACAGCCAATAGCGAGAAGGTCAAAGCGCCAAGCGGGATTCAACCCCGATTTTACTACCAATAAGAGATTTCGTGGTAAGGGGGAGACTTCACGTCCTATTTTGGATGATCCAGATTTCTCATCTGGAGATGATTCTGCGGATCAGAATTTTGAGGTGGTTGCTAGGACAAATACCTCTGTTGCTGAAAAGGCCAAATCAAATAAAGGAGTTTCGTCTAGTGGTGATGATTCTTCTGATGAAATTTCTTGTAGTAGCCCAAACCGTAATTGAGTAATTAAAGGATTAATGCTAATTAAATAAATTGGGGATTGGACGGATCGGAAGCTCCGAAGGGACGATCGGAAGCTCCGATCGGGATCGGAAGCTCCGATGAGGATCGGAGGCACCGATGATATTACGTCATCCATGACGTGTGGCTGGATCGGAAGCTCCGATCAGGACCGGAGGCTCCGATCACCCCTATCCGAAGTCAACAAATGATATTTTGACACGTGGCAGATCAGGATCTTCGGAAGCTCCGATGGCAGGATCGGACGTTCCGATCGAGGTTCGCACGTTCCGATCAGGGATCGGAAGTTCCGATCGTTGTCTATAAATAGAAGGCCGAGACTTCATTTCTCCTTGCCAATTCCGGATTTCCTCCCTATTTCTAGTCATATTCGAGCTGTTCTAGTCTTCTTAGGCTTGGTCCGGAGGTCGGAGAGGCGTTCGATAGTCGTAGCGGAGTTGTGCCCAAGTTCTGGAGGCATCGACATCAAAGGGCTAACGACGGACGAAGGTATAGCTTTTGCTTCCTATAAATATTTAGGAGTATGCAATAGCTTAGTTAAGGCTTTTAGAGCACTGTAATGATAGTAGTATCATTTCGCTGTGTAGGCGGACTTTAGGCTTGGACTTAGAGCTGGTAGTGCCTACCTGGTATTTGAGGTACGAAAGTACTGTTCGAGATATCCTGACTGAGTATGCATGTATTATGTGACTGCATGATTTATATGCCATGATATTATGCTGCATTCATTTGCATCTTGCTGTATCTCCTTCGAGATGTCTGTAGTAGGGTTGTACCCTATCCTGTTAGTGGATGGACTTCCATCGATTTGGGTCCGGCGTATCCACAGTTATCTCGGTATGGGAGCCACCTCCTGAAGCGACGGCACAGCGTGCTACATACCAGGGCCCGGTCTGTCTCTGTTATCTGATCCTTGACCTCGAGTCTATAGGGAGTTCACTTTGCATGCATGTATACTCATACTCTCGCACTGAGCGTTTTATGCTCACGTCTCGTACTCTGTATTTTCTGGACACCCTATTCCATGGGGCAGGTTTGCGATTGGACGAGGAGGGTGGATCCAGGAGGGGCTAGTCAGTGGTTGGCCAGCTGAAGCTTCGTCTAGGCTTTATTACTGTTGTTTGGGTTTATACAGCTATTCGATTTGGTTGTATAATATTGGATAATTACAGATTCCTTTTCTTGGGATTGTATAATGTTATTGGTTTCCGCAGTTTTATTCTGATATCTGTTTTATTAAGTTAATTGCATGCATAAGTTCTGTTTAGTAGGTGATCCGGGTAAGGGTCACTAAATTTATGGTATCAGAGCATGCAAAAGATTTCTTGGGATTTAGTCTCATCTTGAGGTATTTTTGTAAATGTCAAATCGTGACGACCAGAGTTCTCATGGCAGTGTTGGTGGGCGTTGGGGTGATGCCGACCGGGAGCCTCGTCGAGAACGGCGTCATCGTCACCATGACGACGAGCGTTTCACTGTGCGTCGATTCTTAGCTATGGGTCCTAAGCCCTTAGTTGGAGGTGAGTCTCCGGAGGATGCGGAGAACTGGTTAGACCGCATGGAAACGACTTTTCAGACTTTCCAATGCACTGATGAGCAGAAGGTGGAGACCCTTGGCTATCTTCTGGATGGGCGTGCGCGCAGGTGGTGGAGGTTTACTTCTGCACCTTTTGTTACGGCGAGAGGAGTGGCCACCTGGGCCGAGTTTCGCACAGCTTTCCAAAAGCGGTATTTTCCTCCTGCACTCCGACAGTCGAAGGCAGGCGAGCTACTGAGTCTGCGACAGGGAACTATGTCTATCGATGAGTATCAGCAGAGGTTCTTTGATCTGCTATCCTATTGCCCCGAGATTGCTGATAGCTCAGAGATGAAGTATAATCTGTTCCTTCAGGGCCTTAACCCTGAGATCCATGACCGTGTGGCGGTTGGCGACGACATGTCCTACGAGGGTTTGGTGAGCCGTTGTCACCAGGCGGAGGACAGCATTCGGCGGAACAGGTCTTTCTCTCAGTCGAGACCTGCTAGTTCTTTGGGTCCCCGTGCCCAGTCATTCAAGAAGTCTGGGTCTACTTCTTCCTCTGGTTCGGGAGGTGTTGTCCGTTTCGGTAAGAAGGACAAGTGTGATCACTGTGGGAAGAACCATCCATCCGACAAGTGCCGCAGAGCTTCTGGAGCTTGTTTCCGTTGTGGAGAGACTGGTCATATCCGGAGGGATTTTCCACTGTCTGGGGGAGGTGGTTCTGGATCTGGTTCAGGATCTGGTTCTCAGGCTACCATACAGCAGAGGTCGCAGGGACAGTCTGCTGGGAGTTCTCATTTGAGGCCACGAGCTTCTGGCCAGGTGTTTGCCCTGAGACATGATCAGGCTGTGGAGGAGAATGAGAAAGTCATCGCAGGTACATTTATGCTTTATGGTATACCTGCTCTTGTACTTATTGACACTGGTGCATCTCATTCCTTCATTTCTGCACGTTTTGTTAAGAGGCATAAGTTACCATGCATTGCACTAGACGTAGTGATGTCTGTTTCTACTCCGACGGGCCAATCTGCTTTGGCTAAGCGTCTAGTGATGGGTTGCCCTTTAGAGTTCGAAGGGAACGTTCTGTTGGTGAATCTCATGGTCCTGGCGATGGACGACTTTGATTGCATTCTGGGAATAGATGTGCTGACTACCTATCGAGCTTCAGTGGACTGCTATCAGAGATTAGTACGCTTTCATCCGGAAGGGAGTGAGAGTTGGTTTTTCTATGGTGAGGGAGCGCGACCCCCGATGCCTTTGGTATCAGCTTTGAGAGCCTGTCGAGCTCTAGAGTCTGGCGGGGAAGGCTACCTTATCTATGCTGTTGATTTGTCCGCTGAGAGTATTGGGATAGAGAGCATTCCTGTTGTGGATGAATTTCCAGATGTGTTTCCTGATGAGATTCCGGGTTTTCCTCCTGCTAGGGAAGTCGAGTTTGGCATAGAGTTGATGCCGGGTACTTCGCCTATTTCTAGAGCACCGTATCGTCTGGCTCCGTCAGAGATGCGTGAGTTGAAGAATCAGCTACAGGATCTTTTAGACAAGGGGTACATTCGTCCTAGTGTATCTCCTTGGGGAGCTCCTGTACTCTTCGTGAAGAAGAAGGATGGGTCGATGCGGCTGTGCATTGACTATCGGCAGCTGAATCGAGTCACTGTGAAGAACAAGTATCCGTTGCCTCGTGTTGATGACTTGTTTGACCAGCTGCAGGGCACATCAATTTACTCCAAGATTGACTTGAGATCTGGGTATCATCAGTTGAGAGTCCGTGATCAGGACGTAGCCAAGACTGCATTCCGTACCCGCTATGGGCATTACGAGTTCCTAGTGATGCCATTTGGTTTGACTAATGCGCCGGCTATATTCATGGATCTGATGAACCGTGTCTTCAGGGAGTATTTGGACAAGTTTGTCGTGGTCTTCATTGACGACATCCTGGTTTATTCGCGTAATACGGAAGAGCATGTTTCTCACTTGCGGTTGGTACTACAGACTCTCCGAGATGAGCAGTTGTACGCTAAGCTGAGCAAGTGTGAGTTCTGGATGGATAGAGTGGTTTTTCTTGGCCATATCATATCCAGGGAGGGGATTTCTGTTGATCCAAGCAAGATTGAAGCGGTACTTAATTGGTCGCGTCCGACGACGGTTGCTGAGATCCGTAGTTTTCTGGGTCTAGCAGGGTATTATCGTCGCTTCATTCTGAATTTCTCTCAGTTAGCTCGACCGTTGACGCAGCTTACCCGCAAGGGTGTGGATTTCGAGTGGTCCTCCGAGTGTGAGGAGAATTTCCGTGAGCTTCGACGGCGGTTGACTTCTGCGCCAGTGTTAGCATTACCGTCAGGATCTGGAGGGTATGTAGTTTACACGGATGCTTCTCTTCAGGGGTTAGGTTGTGTCCTGACTCAGAATGGGCATGTGATCGCATACGCTTCTAGACAGCTGAAGCTTCACGAGGACAACTACCCAGTCCATGATTTGGAGTTAGCAGCCATTGTGTTCGCTTTGAAGATCTGGCGTCATTATCTTTATGGCGAGAAATTTGAGATCTTCACCGACCATAAGAGTCTCAAGTATTTGTTCACTCAGGCAGAATTGAACATGAGACAGAGACGTTGGATGGACTTGCTTAAGGACTATGATTGCGAGATTAAGTACCATCCGGGAGCTGCTAATCTCACCGCTGATGCCTTGAGTCGCAAGGTGCGACTATCCGCACTTCAGACTTGTTCGATGTCTAGTGCGATTAGTGACTGTTGTACTTCAGGTTTTACCTTCAAGCATAAGAAAGGTATGCAGAGTATCCAGATGTTTGCGATATTATCTGAGCCAGCCTTGTACTCGCGGATCCGAGATGCTCAGATGTCTGATTCGAAGACCCAGCGTTTAGCTCGTCTAGCTAACGAGGGTAGCTCGTCTGGATTTCATTATCAGTCAGATGACTTTCTGTGTTTGTCTGGTAGGCTTGTGATTCCACAGGATGAAGAGTTGCGAGAGGAGATTTTATCTCAGGCACATCGCACTAAGTTGAGTATTCATCCTGGGAGCAACAAGATGTACAAGGATCTACGTACTCGTTTCTGGTGGAAGGGAATGAAACGCAGTGTTTATCAGTTTGTTTCGAGATGTTTGGTGTGTCAACAGGTCAAGGCAGAGCACCGACGACCTGGAGGATTGCTTCACAGTCTGCCTATTCCTGAATGGAAATGGGAGTTTATCACTATGGACTTTGTGACCCATTTGCCGGTATCCCCGAGGAACTGTGATGCTATCTGGGTTGTGGTGGACCGACTCACCAAGTCAGCGCATTTCATTGCCTATAGCCGAGAGTACTCTGTGGATCGCATGGCACGGATGTACATTCAGGAGATCGTCCGACTTCATGGAGTGCCTGTGAGCATTGTCAGCGATCGGGACCCCAGGTTTACTTCTAGATTCTGGGGGAGTGTTCAGCGTGCGATGGGTACTACTCTCAGTTTGAGTACAGCCTATCATCCAGAGACTGATGGTCAGTCAGAGCGCACTATCCGTACGTTAGAGGATATGCTTAGAGCGTGCGTCATGGATTTTGGTTCAGCCTGGCAGGATCATTTGCCGTTGATCGAGTTCGCTTACAATAACAGCTATCACACTAGTATTGGGATGGCACCTTTTGAAGCGTTGTATGGGCGACGTTGTCGTACTCCACTCTTCTGGGAAGAAGTGGGGGAGAGACAGGCTGAAGGACCGGAGTTTATCCAGCAGGCGATAGACATTGTTGATCAGATCAAGAAATGGATTAAGACTGCACAGGATTGTCAGGCCAGCTATGCCAATATTAAGCGTAGGCCTTTGCAGTTCGAGGTCGGGGAGAAAGTGTTTCTGAGAGTGTCACCTTTCCGCAAGATTCTCAGATTTGGCCTTAAGGGCAAGTTGTCTCCCAGATTTATCGGTCCGTTTGAGATCTTGGAGAGTATTGGCGATTTGGCTTATCGACTAGCATTGCCACCGCATCTATCCAGTATTCACGACGTGTTCCATGTAACTCTGTTGCGACGGTATGTGGCGGATGAATCTCATATTCTGCAACGGTCTGAGGTTCAGGTAGACAAGGATTTGACTTATGTTGAAAAACCTCTTCGTATCCTGGATTATAAGGATAAGGTTTTACGGAACAAAGTCATTCCTTTGGTTTTAGTTCAGTGGCAGCGCCGAGGCACTGAGGAAGCTACTTGGGAGCTTGAGGACAGGATGCGTAAAGACCATCCTGAGTTGTTTTGATTTCATTCTTTAAGTTGTATTCAGTTGCAAACTCTGTAAACGTTTGTTTGAATAAAGAATGTTTCTGATTTCTGTATTTGCATTCGGTACTTAAGATCTGATTTCGAGGACGAAATATCTTAAGTGGGGGAGAATGTAGTAGCCCGAACCCTAATTGAGTAATTAAAGGATTAATGCTAATTAAATAAATTGGGGATTGGACGGATCGGAAGCTCCGAAGGGACGATCGGAAGCTCCGATCGGGATCGGAAGCTCCGATGAGGATCGGAGGCACCGATGATATTACGTCATCCATGACGTGTGGCTGGATCGGAAGCTCCGATCAGGACCGGAGGCTCCGATCACCCCTATCCGAAGTCAACAAATGATATTTTGACACGTGGCAGATCAGGATCTTCGGAAGCTCCGATGGCAGGATCGGACGTTCCGATCGAGGTTCGGACGTTCCGATCAGGGATCGGAAGTTCCGATCGTTGTCTATAAATAGAAGGCCGAGACTTCATTTCTCCTTGCCAATTCCGGATTTCCTCCCTATTTCTAGTCATATTCGAGCTGTTCTAGTCTTTTTAGGCTTGGTCCGGAGGTCGGAGAGGCGTTCGATAGTCGTAGCGGAGTTGTGCCCAAGTTCTGAAGGCATCGACATCAAAGGGCTAACGACGGACGAAGGTATAGCTTTTGCTTCCTATAAATATTTAGGAGTATGCAATAGCTTAGTTAAGGCTTTTAGAGCACTGTAATGATAGTAGTATCATTTCGCTGTGTAGGCGGACTTTAGGCTTGGACTTAGAGCTGGTAGTGCCTACCTGGTATTTGAGGTACGAAAGTACTGTTCGAGATATCCTGACTGAGTATGCATGTATTATGTGACTGCATGATTTATATGCCATGATATTATGCTGCATTCATTTGCATCTTGCTGTATCTCCTTCGAGATGTCTGTAGTAGGGTTGTACCCTATCCTGTTAGTGGATGGACTTCCATCGATTTGGGTCCGGCGTATCCACAGCTATCTCGGTATGGGAGCCACCTCCTGAAGCGACGGCACAGCGTGCTACATACCAAGGCCCGGTCTGTCTCTGTTATCTGATCCTTGACCTCGAGTCTATAGGGAGTTCACTTTGCATGCATGTATACTCATACTCTCGCACTGAGCATTTTATGCTCACGTCTCGTACTCTGTATTTTCTGGACACCCTATTCCATGGGGCAGGTTTGCGATTGGACGAGGAGGGTGGATCCAGGAGGGGCTAGTCAGTGGTTGGCCAGCTGGAGCTTCGTCTAGGCTTTATTACTGTTGTTTGGGTTTATACAGCTATTCGATTTGATTGTATAATATTGGATAATTACAGATTCCTTTTCTTGGGATTGTATAATGTTATTGGTTTCCGCAGTTTTATTCTGATATCTGTTTTATTAAGTTAATTGCATGCATAAGTTCTGTTTAGTAGGTGATCCGGGTAAGGGTCACTACATTTCTACTGATGTGGCTTCTACTGAGAAAGATCCATCTAGTACTGCTGTTGTTGATGATACCACAAAGACAACTACAGAGGCTCCAACTTCTACTGATGAGGAAATTTCACTGGCCACTTTCATGGCAAATATTCGGAAAACCAAGGCTAAACCAGTTGCACCTTCACAAGTTCCATCTGATGGTAATGAACCAGAAGCTGAAATGTTGCAAGAGTTTGAGAATAACCGGCCCCAGGAGTCTGATAGTTCATTTTCTTCGAGTTCGGAGGAAGAAGACTATGAGGATGCTGCTTCTGATGGTTCTGGAAGTTCTGAGGAACAAGCTGCTGATGACAGTGTTGCCAACACTGATGACAACACTACTGCTGAATCTGACTCTGATATTGATCCTGCTAAGGCATACAATATTCAGTTTTATTCAAAGGAATCTGCTGATGAATGGGAAGCTCTGTCTGGAAAAGACTGTTGGAAAGAAAGAAATATTGATGAAGTGTCCTTCAAAAAGCAGAACTTGGTGACTTTCTTGAAACAACAGAATTTATTTTCTACTGTCACCACTGCCGGACCATTTTCAAGAAGAGCTGTGTTAGAATTTTACTGAAATCTGAACATGAAGACTGGAGATGAAGAATCATTTAAGTTTGGAAGAGTGTACATCCGAGGAAAGGTGTATGATTTTACTCCTGTTTTGATCAATGAGCACTATAATACTCCTGATATCGATGACGATGCAGTTACTGAGGATATTGATCAAGTCACTAAAGTGATCACTGGAGGAATGGTTCAAAAATTTCCACTGCACCCAGACAGGTTGTCAGCTGCAAAGCTTACTTCTTTCTTTTCTATGCTTCACAAAATTGCGATCAGGAATTGGACTCCATCTACCAATACAACAGTGGTAACTAAGCCACAAGCACTTGCGCTGTTTGCCATTGGAACTCAAGCTCCTTTGGACTTTGGTAATTTGGTGTTTGAAAATATTATGACCTTTCGAGAAGGTGGTTGGAAAGCAACTAAGTTTCCGTTTCCTTCATTGATCTATGGTATGTTGGAATCTCAAGGCTTCACGAAAGAGGATGATGAAGAATTGATTGGAGGAGATGAGCTTATCAAGATCGCACCTGGTTTGCTGAAAGGAAATAGGATGATTGATCTACCATGGACTGGTGTTGTACCCAGTGTCTCCAACACTGAGTCTGTTCCACCCATGACCATTCATAACACTGTTGTGATTATGTTGAACTCTACTGCAATTTGTGCTCAAATGGCTCATGCTGAACTAAAAATTGCACAAGCCAAAGCTGATCTAGAGTACTATGAAGCCTTAATGGCTGAGTACAGGTCTAAACTTGGAATACCAGGGCCCTCTGGACAAAAAAAGGGAGTAGGATCAAGTGTTGAGCAAGCTCAAGAGGCAGATGATTAGATGTGGTTGATCATAATTGGTTTTAGGATTTTTTTCTTATCCTTATCTTTTATTTTTGTTATTTTGCTCTAAGTTCGAAATATATTTCTGAGTTGATTAGGTTGTGCTCCTTATTACTCTCTGATATGATATTAAACTATTTGCTACTCTGATCTAGTAAGTGTTGAGAGTATGTGTTGCCAACACGACCGCACAACACTGTGTTCTGAGATGTTTAAATTCAGGGGGAGCTTTAGTTGCATAAGATAGGGGGAGTTATTTGCACTTGTGTGTGTGTTTTGTCCAGAAAGGCAAAAAGGGGGAGTTTGAAAGAAAATGTTGTGCACATGTCTTTTAAATTATTTCCTTATTGCATTCAATTTCCATATTTATAGTTTTGTCTTTCTTAGAACAAGTTTTTAATTTGGTAATATCAGATATATCTTGATTCGAAATATGTGATTCTGATGATATATTGTTTCCATTCTTTGTAGGATCTTATTTATGGAAATATATTGAAGATCTATTTATAGGAGTGCTTGGACCGATCAGATAGTAGAAGAAAAAGAACAAGAGAGACAATCAAGAGAGAAGAGAGTGAAACGTAGAGAGCAAAATATATAGAAAAAGTACTGCAGAAATTCTAGATTATTGAAGATCGGTCATTGAAGAATTTTTGAAGAGATACTACTGCTACGTTGTGTTGCCGAGTAGTGTTGAAAACACTAAAGAACACACGAATGAAGTGTTGTTCAGAAAGTGTTTCTTTGGTTTTTGTTTTTCGGCTTAGAACTTCCTATTGGTTTATTATTCTAGTTCTTACTAGTTTTTAGGAAGTCTTTTATTTTCTCAATTTGTTGAAAAAAATAGTTTTTCATAAAACAATCACTAGTTGATTTTTGTAAACTGATTTGATTTTTTAGTGATTATTTAAGCCATGAGGCATCGCACAAGTATTTGATACTTGTGCATAATTATCTTTGTGTTATTTACTTTTACTGCTAGTTAATTATTCTGCTGCATAGTGTTATCGTGAAGTGTTGACAACACTAAAAGATAACACACACTCGAAAAAATTTCTGGTATTTCTGTGATTTCATACTGTCCAAATCTTACAGTAATAAAAATAAATAATAAATTATAATTAATATAGTTTATGATTCGAATTTTTATGGATAGATTATAGTATGTTTGATTTGATTGATTAAATTTTATATAAAAATAGTAAATTATTATTTTGACCTTTTAAGAATTAATAAAATATGAATATTATTATTTATGAAGAGTAATATAGTAATTTAAATTTAATGATTTGATTGATGTAAAATAAATAATTAATGATTTGATTAATGTAAGATAAATAATTAATGGATGGATAAATAATATAACAAAAAAAACGTGAGATGAGATAAGTTATACATAGATTAATAATATGACAAACCAAACGATACATTAAAGAAAAAATGATGTTAATAATATGACAAACCAAACGGTATCTTAAAGAAAAAATGATGTTATAGTTCAAAGGTTTGGGATATGTTTTTCAATCTGTGGCAATTCTTGATGATATAATATATAGATATAGATATAGATATATATTTTTTCTTTTGTTGAGCAAGATAATATATTTTGATTGTTAATATTATTGAAAACAATCGTATGACTGAAATTGAAAAAAAAAACAACTTCTTTAATGATATCTGAATATACTATAGTTCTTATCTAATTTAAATATATGGGGAAATTATTTTTGGTAGTAACGTTTTAAAAATTACAGAAATATATAAAAATTATAATCTTTAAAAAATATGTTTATTTGGAAAAAAGAAGAATAAAAATGGATGTTAAATGATAAGATTAGGGGTGTAAACGAGCAGAGCTACTCGTGAGTAGCTCGGTCAAAACTCGACTCGAGCTCGATTTGACCGAGCTCGAGCTCGAGCTCGAGAACATACAATCGAGCTTGAGCTCGAAGTATATGTGTTCGAGTAGCTCGCGAGCTACTCGATAACACATAAAAATATAAAATATAATATAACACACATATATATATATAATGTATATAATATTTTATTTATTTATTTATTCATATAATTTTTTATTTATATATATTTATATATAATTATATATAATTTTTCGCTCGAGCTCGATCTCGAGTACGAAATTAACTACTCGATCGAGCTCGAGCTCGAGTAGTATGCTACTCGACTCGACTCGACTCGATTACACCCCTAGATAAGACATAGCAAAAGTTATGAAATTGATCTACATCTATAATGAAAATAATATTTTAAAAATAATAGTTTTAAAGATTTGGGTCCGAACGCACATGCATCTTACAAATTTGACACGTGAAACAAACTCATAGTTCTTTTTGGTACACAATACAAAATTAATGTCCAACTAATTAACTCACGATTCAACCCTAAATGTGCACTCATGGAGAAGAATTCGAAATTCATAGATTTCGATCAATGTTATATTTTTTATACTAAAATAATAAATAAAAAAACTTTAAAAATTCATATTTGACTCATTTACACATTAGTAGATCGTAGATTAATTCTAAGATGACACAATTATTGAATGAATTTGAAATTTATTTTTGTTAATATGAAATACTCTATAAATATATAAAGAGTGTATTTGAAGTTTACTTTTCAAAACAACGAAAATACATTTAAAATACATTCATCAAAACATAACCAAAAAACTGAAAATATTATCTGCAATTTTATTCATAACAATTAAATTATTCCACGAACGACTTAATCATAAATTAAATGTATTAAAGTACATATATATTAAACCGAATCTTGATATTTATATAGAAAATATAACTATATTATCAGTTTATTAAATAATGATAAGACAGTCAATTCTCTTACTTAGAAAACCCTAAAATTAATCATACTTTACTTTTAAATGGTCAATCCTATTTTTTAATTTGCAAAAACCTATATTCGCCGATCTCACGGTCAAGTTTATAAGAAAAAATATATCATTCGATTCGATCCAAAAAAGATATTATTTTCATGTTAAAAATATTACTTTTCATTATCAAAATGAATGATCGATCCGTAAGACGGACATAGATCACTAGATCTTACATAATATTTATGACCTTTTTAATTTATTTACTCAATAAACTTATATGATATTATATTTTCCTTTATTTAAAAGCAATAAAAAAAATAAAAGATAAAAATGCACCCTCCACGCAGCAAATTTAGGGTGAAAAATAGTGCTTAAGTGATATCGTGATTTTATTTTAAGATAAGATAGTCTAATGTGAAAGATAAGATGATATAATTTTAGAAATGAAATATTACGAATCCTACATTGTAAAATCACATGTGATGATGTCGAAATTTTACCTCGGGTTTGGTCTGGTAGAATGGATCTTCCAAATCTTCGATGAAGCAGGTCGGGTTGGGTACCACCAAGTACTGCACAAGCAACAACTAGGTCAAGGGGCGCCGAAAGTGTTTTCGGCGTGACCCCTCCGATGCCTAAGTCAGTGTCTTGAAGACAGAGGGTATGATTAATGCGAAAACTGAGAGATATGAGTGCGTGAATATAAAAGTGAGAGTGAATGTGTGATGAATGATGAATAGTGAGTAATGAATGAACACAACCATAACAGTACCTGTATTTATAGGAAAAATAGAGTAAGTTACCTAGTCGAATTATAACATGTCATGTGGTAGGACTCTTCACTCATTGGCCCGTTTTTGAGTCTATCCCTATCTCATGAATATTTGTAGAATGATCAAGCTTATCTCCAAGGCCTCAGACTCCTACTTGAACTAGAAATGTATGCTTAGTCCATTGGGCCCCAGCTCGGATCAGCCCATTAAGAACAGCCCTGGTCAAAGTCCAACATAGCCCAAACTGGGCTGGACCTTGACATGTTGGACCATATTGGGTAGACCCATTGTAAATGGGTTCGAGTTGAAATATTTTCTCGGGGTAACAATAGTACCTCCCTAACTGGTCTAAAAGAAGAATGAATTTAGACCAATAATTCAGTCCGGACCCCGAACTACCCATGCTTCATTCGAACAGCCCAGAATTGAATGCATGTGACGTGTTTCTTTTTAGACGGTCCAGATCAGGATCCGCGTGATGTGATTTTAATGAATGGCCCAGATGCCCTCTGACGGTTCACCACCCAAAGCTGAGAAGACCCTGACTTTTCCCATCCCGAGCCGTAGATCAAGTTAAAAATCAACGGTCCAGATCAATTCACCACATCTATATATATATGTCAGTAAAAATTTGGATTTTCACATTTCACTCGCACCGTTACGCTGTCAAAATTTCGTGAGCTCTCCCAACCTGGATTGCCTACTCCCGTCCTGTTTATATCATTACCGAGTTGCAGCTCTTCTACCTCAGTAAGTCTTTCTTTCACTAGGTTAGTTAATATGTCCTCCCCAGATGAGACTTATGTTAGAGAAATAGTGGAATTTTTTGAAGCACCCAGTTCTCCCCGTAACCTCGAACTCTCTGATTCTAATAATCCAAGCTCAGAGCTGGATTTATCTGAGACTCGAGAGGAAAAACTAAGGCGATTACATAGACTCAGGTCGGACGAAGCCCGACTAACTGCTAAGGGTAAACAATGGTTTGAGGTGTTGGCCTCCCATCTGAGTCCTGACCTAGGTCCCTTAATTAGGGAGAGATCGGAGATGCCCGAGGGTTATGACCTCCTAATCCCAGGTCGGAAGGACCGAGCTCACAAGCCTCCCCTTGACTTTTTAAGTTTTAGCTTAGACCAGGTAAAGATGGGCTTGAGATTTCCTATCCCGAGCTGTGTATCACAAATGTGTCAATATTTTTGCGTCTGTCCGAGTCAATTATCCCCAAACTCCTTTAGTTCGATCTTATCCCTAGCTGTCCTATTCTGTTTTTTCAGAATTCCATTAGACATAGGAAATTTTATCCAATATCTTCAAAACAAGAAAACCATCTTGGGCCGTTTTTACATTTCCATGCGACCCAAATACACGTTTTTTAGGGGAAAACCAAGCTCACACAAGGGTTGGACCAATAAGTATTTTTTTGTTAAACCTAACCAGCCTTGGGAGTGTCGAAGTAATTGGGCAATGAATTTCACAACCCCTGATCCCCCAGCTCTACCATCCCATAACTTTACCAACTTTCTCAACACTATGTCCGTTCAAGTTTTTGACATCGAGAGCCTGATCGAAGATTATTTGCTCTGTCATTACGGCTTCAGTGGGAAAAGAATAGAGATCGAAGGGGATGTAGGTAGTACCCCTGTACCCGTTCTTCTATTATCTAGACTACTGTACTCGTGAATCTTATTTATTTCCTTTTTTATTTGTTCAGACGACAGGATCCGTTCTGCTGCCATGCCCTGCTAACTTCAGAGCTGCCCTCAAGAACTTGAATAGGAAAAAGACAGAAGATAGTGAGGCCAGCACTCATCCCGAGCCTCCTCCTACTGAATAGCCAAATAAGAAAACCTCCAAGGCCAAGGAGCAACGCAGCACTGGTCTCCCCGAGCTCCAGCAGTCGCCTATTGTTTCTTCCTCCCGAGCTCGCGGCAAGTACCCAATAGTGGAGTTCGAATCCCTACCTGATGCTGAGACTCAAGGAATGTCTGATCAGCCCGAGATTCCAGATATGTCTTTCTTCTCCAAGCCCGATCCCCAAGGAAGCTTGGGCATAATGCCAAACTTAATCTCCCGTTCAGATTTGAGGATTTTGCGAGCAGTGCCAGACCTGGAGGCAGAGCAAAATTTTGCCTTGGCATTTATGCAGGTATGTTTGTCTTAAATTTCCAAAAACTTTATGATCCCTTGCCTTAATTTCTTAACTTCCGTCCTCTATCTTATAGGCTCTTGATTGGGGAGGATAGATTACCACCCGGTCTCTGAAAACCCGGGAAGAACATGTGTCCAACCAAGAGGCTTTTGTAACCCGTATTTCCGAGCTGACCCGCAAATCCCAGGAAATGAAGGCCGAACATTATGAAGAAGTGACCGAGATGAGGGTGGAGATCGAGTTCGGGCGAGAAGCTCTGGAGGCTGCTCACAAAAAGGCCGCCAAACTGGAGGTGGATAAAATTGAACTAGAAAACCGAGTGCGGACCCTGACCAAGGAACTTGAGGCTGCAAAGGAGGTCGGGAAAAAGAAGTTCCTGAACTCCGCGGATTTTGCTAACGCAGTAGCCGAGAAGGCGGCTACCTTTTTTGATGAGGGTTTCAAGGGATGTCTAGCCCAGTTCAGGGCTAATGGGTACTCGAAAACCGAGCACCCTACCCTTTTCTTGGACTATACCAAGGCTCTTGATGACATGCCCGATGAAGACTCGGAAGAGGCCGAACCGGAGAAAACAACCAATCCCGACCAGAGCTCAATGCCACAAGATGCTCCTGCTCCTTAGTTATTCCTTGTTTCTGTTTTATGAACAGTGTCTAAAAACATGATCCTGATGGTAGACCCTGCGTGGTCATTAATTTTGGTTGTTGCCCAGGTCGGGCTTATACATTGATTGTTTGCCATGAATGAATGTTTTTGCCAATTCTGGTTTCTACAAAGATCCCTATGTTCTAACATTGACTATTATGAATGTGAATAATCAATCGAGCATAAAAATTTATTAAGTGTAAAATTTTTAAGGACCCGACCTACATGCACTCGGACTGGCTGGATGACAAGCAATAAGATTTATTGTGTAAAATTTTTAAGGACCTGACCTACATGCACCCGGACTGGCTGGATGACAAGCCATAAAATTTATTGTGTAAAATTTTAAGGACCCGTCCTACATGTACCCGGACTGGATGGATGACAAGTAATAAAATTTATTGTGTAAAATTTTAAGGACCCGACCTACATGCACCCGGACTGGCTGGATGACAAGCCATTTATTGTGTAAAATTTTAAGGACCCGTCCTACATGTACCCGGACTGGCTGGATGACAAGCAATAAAATTTATTGTGTAAAATTTTAAGGACCATCCATTTGGGTTTTTGACACCCGTCCTAAATTTTTAGTATTACTGATATGGTTTTGATGTGACAGACCTGGTTGGTCTTTAGGTTCCAGCCCTACCTGGGCTTTTAGTTCACTGATGTGGACTTTGAGTGTCAGACCTGCCTGGGCTTTGAGTTCCACTGGTGGGCCACTGATGTGGACTTTGAGTGCCAGACTTGCTTGAGCTTTGTATTCCACTGATGTGGGCCACTGATGTGGACTTTGAGTGCCGGACCTGCCTGGGATTTTAGTTCCACTGATGTGGGCCACTGATGTGGACTTTGAGTGTCAGACCTGTCTGGACTTTGTATTCCACTGATGTGGACTTTGAGTGACAGACCTGCCTAGGATTTGTATTCCACTGATGTGGGCCACTAATGTAGACTTTGAGTGTCAGACCTGCCTGGGCTTTGTATTCCACTGATGTGGGCCACTGATATGGACTTTGAGTGTCAGACCTGCTTGGGCTTTTAGTTCCACTGATGTGGGCCACTGAGATGGACTTTGAGTGTCAAACCTGTCTGGGCTTTTAGTTCCACTGATGTGGGCCACTGAGGTGGACTTTGAGTGTCAGACCTGCCTGGGCTTTGTATTCCACTGATGTGGGCCACTAAGGTGGACTTTGAGTGCCAGACCTGCCTGGACTTTGAGTTCCACTGATGTGTACTTTCAGTGCCAGACCTGCCTGGGCTTTGTATTCCACTGATGTGGGCCACTGAGATGAACTTTGAGTGCCAGACCTGCCTGGGCTTTTAATTCCACTAATGTGGGCCACTGAGGTGAATTTTGAGTGCCAGACCTGCCTGGGATTTGTATTCCACTGATATGGGCCACTGAGGTGGACTTTGAGTGTCAGACCTGCCTGGGCTTTGAGTTCCACTGATGTGGACTTTCAGTGCCAGACCTGCCTGTGCTTTGTATTCCACGGATGTAGCCCACTGATGTGGACTTTTGATGCCAGACCTGCCTGGGCTTTGAGTAAAGAATGCTAACAAAAATCATAGGGTAGGCTCCATAAAACAGAACTGAGTCTTGCAAAAATACTGTTCCAAAACAAAATTGACGCTAAATAGGACTAGCCCTGAATTAAACAAAACAGGACTGACCGTTACAAAATAAATAACGCAAAAAGACTTAGCTGGTTAAGAACCAGCTTAGTGAGCTATAAATAATATGACGAGGCCCGAGCTGAGCTACTAGGGATAGTATTTTTTTAAGTGCTGAGCATTCCATGGCCTTTTACCCTTCTTGCCTTGGGCATCTTCTAATTAATATGCAACTATTCCAGCTTTTCCTATCACTTTTAATGGGCCTTCATATTTGGCCTCTAGCTTTCCTCTTTCCCCTTGATGTTGTATCTTTCGCATAACCAGGTCTCCCTCCTAGAAAACCTTAGGGTATACTCTTTTGTTGTAGGCCTGGGTCATTCGCTTGCGATAGGCAGCGAGCCTAATTGCAGCTCGGGACCTATGCTCTTCAAGTAAGTCCAAATCCATTGCTCGCAGTTCTTGATTGTTTGCCCCATATGCCATTATCCTAGCACTTTCTTGTCCAATTTCTGCCGGGAGAACAGCTTCAGTCCCATACACGATGTTGAAAGGAGTTTCACCCGTACCAGATCGAGTTGTAGTTCGGTAAGACCACAATACGGAAGGGAGTTCGTCTGCCCACTTGCCTTTGGCTGCATCCAGTCGTGTCTTAAGAGCTTGGACTATCGTTCTGTTGATAACTTCGACTTGTCCATTCCCTTGCGGGTATGCTACAGAGGTGAAAACCTGTTCGATCTTCATTTCCTGGCACCATGCTCGAACTTTGGATCCACAGAACTGTCTCCCATTGTCTGATACCAACCTGCGAGGGATCCCGAAGCGGCACACTATATTTTTCCATAGAAAATTGAGCACTTCATTTTCTATAATTTTAGCTAGGGGCTCGGCCTCCATCCATTTAGAAAAATAGTCGACCGCAACCAGCAAAAATTTTCTCTGCCCCGTGCTAACAGGGAATGGTCCTACAATATCCATTCCCCACTGATCAAAAGGACAAGCGACCACCACTGCCTTTAAGTATTCTGCAGGTCTCCACTGTAGGTTAGCATGTCTGTGGCAATTATAACATGCATGAACCAGATCTGATAAGTCTTTCCGCATAGTAGGCCAGAAGAATCCCGCAAGAAGTGCTTTTCGAGCTAGGGAAAGACTGCCCAGATGACTGCCACAAGACCCTTCATGAATTTCTCGTAGCACATAATTAGCCTCGTCAGGACCCAAATATTTTAACAAAGGCTGAGAGAAACATCGTTTGAACAGAATTTGGTCGATCATGAAAAAACGAAGAGCCCTTTTTTTTACTTCCTTAGCTTTCTTATTATCACTCGGTAATTATTTCTTGGTCAGATACTGATATATATCATATCTCCAATCCCCTTCTGATACCTGCGCTATGATGTCATCCAGAGTTTCCAGCTGAGACACCAGTTCCCGACCTAGGATGACTGGATCAGGCCGGCCGCTCAAGGCACTGGCCAGGCGAGCTAAGTGATCGGCCTTGATATTTTCAGCTCGGGGAATGAGTTCCAAGTTCAGCTCGGTAAATCCTTCCTTGGCCTTGTCTAATGTCTTGGCATATTTCATCATCTTATCATCTTTGATCTCAAACTTCCCGTTACTCTGTTGAATGGCTAATTGGGAATCGGAATATAGAATAGCTCGGGAGATACCCAAGTTTCGTGTTGCTTTAAGTCCAAGTAATAATGCCTCATATTCTGCTTCATTGTTTGAGGCTCTGAAGTCTAATCTGATTGAAATATTAGTTTCTTCACCCCAAGGTGAGATGATCACAATTCCAGCCCCGCTCCCTGACTGGCATGATGACCCATCCACAAAAATCTTCCATAGCTCTTCTTGTTCTAGCTGAACTGTCTCTGCCAAGAAATCAGCTAGGGCTTGAGCTTTTATGGCTGTCCAAGGCTCAAATTTGATGTCATACTCACTCAGCTCTGTAATCCATCTGATAAGTCTCCCCGATGCATCTGGATTCGTTGCAATTTTTCCCAGAACGCTGTTGGTGAGCACGGTGATGGGATGTGACAAAAAGTAAGGACGTAATTTTCTTGCAGTGATGATTAAAGCTAAGACAAGCTTTTCTTGGGTTAAGTAATTGAGCTCGGCTCCCTTCAAGGCATGACTCACAAAATAAACAGGCTGATGATTTGTTCCGTCCCTTCTGACTAGGACTGAACTGGCTGCTTGAGGTGTGACCGCCAAATATAAGAACAGTTTTTTTCCCTTGAGTAGGCTTATTCAGCACCGGCAATTGCTTTAAATAGGCCTTCAAGTCCTGGAAGGCCTTCTCACTTTCCTCATTCCATTCAAAAAATTTTGTCTTGCGTAGTGCCTTAAAGAAAGGGAGGCTTTTATCTGTCGATCTGCTTATAAACCGGTCTAGTGCTGTAATTCTTCCCGTTAATCTCTGTACTTTCTGTATATTCTTGGGGGAGCTCATAGTAATGATGTCTTGGACCTTTTCGGGATTAGCTTCGATTCTCCTTTTTTGTAACCATGTAACCAAGAAACTTTCCAGCTCGGACTCCTAAAGTACACTTGCTGGGGTTTAGCTTAAGCTGATAGTGCTTCAAAGTCTGAAAAATTTGAGTTAGGTCGGTAATGAACTGGTCCGCAGTTCGGGTTTTGACCAGGATATCATCTACATAGACCTCGATATTTTTGCCGATTTGCTGCTTGAATACTTTGTCCATCAAACTTTGGTATGTAGCCCCGGCATTTTTGAGCCCAAACGGCATGACCACGTAACAATATGTTCCTGTTGACGTCACAAAACTCACTTTATCCTTGTCCTCTTTAGCTAGTGGGATTTGATGATATCCTTGATAGGCATCCAAGAACCTGAGCATCTCATGACCTGCTGTTGAATCGACAAGTTGATCAATTCTGGGTAACGGATAACAATACTTTGGGCATGCCTTGTTCAGATCCCGAAAATCCACACACATGCGCCATTTACCGGAGGATTTTGGCACCAGGACTATATTGGACAACCAGGTCGGGAAATATATTTCCTCAATGTGTCCAGCCCTGAGTAAATCGTCCACTTGCTCCTTTATTACCGCATCTTTTTCAGGACCAAAGTGACGTTTCTTTTGAATAATAGGATGACAATCCCTTATTATATTGAGCTTATGCTCTGCAACCTCCCGACACACCCCTACCAGGTCTGAAACTTACCATGCAAAGACATCTTTATTTTATTTCAAGCATTCCAATAGTGGTTGTTTCAACTGTGCTTCAAGGGTGCGAGAAATTTTTACCGTCCCCGTAGGATGGGAAATCATGATTTCCTCAATTTCTTCTTCAGCAGTGACATATGTGTCTTCTATCAGGTTGACATTTTTCATGCCAGAAATTCCAGGTCTGTCAACTCTATCAGTCCTGGTCCTCTTTTGCTCTATTCTGACCTCCTCCACATAACACTTGCGAGCAATAACTTGATCACCTTGTACTTCACCGACCTCATTACCAACTGGGAACTTTATTTTCTGATGCAGAGCTGATGCGACAGCCATGAAAGTGGTCATGGCAGGTGTTATGAAAATTCCTCGCAAGCGTACGAGTGTCAAGTTTTAATATAGTGAATGAATCAAGTATCGTTCCCTCAGAGAGTAAATTGAAAATATTTAGTACTTATAATTAAAATAGTTCAAACTTTATCTAGAAAATCAATATTTGAGAGATTTGCATAAAAATAAAAATAAGCATATGATTTTATAGCACGCACACAACTTTATAAATATCAATCAGAGAAAAATGGTCTAGAGGTTTAGATTTCACCTGGTTTCAACAACAATCAATCCTAATTAATTAATCTTCATGAATTTCAGTCAATTAATAGCCAAGAACACTTAAATTTATTATTTCCCTCTCCCAAGCAACAAATAATTTTTATCAACTACAATTCAATTCCAATATCCCTATTAAGAATCTACTTGCAGTGATCTATCACAAAGCAATGTTCTTTTCAAAAGCTCTGTTAAAATTATATACTCTCCCGAGTTATATAAATAATTAACAGTGTATTTTCTAATGGTCCTTGTAGTGACCCGTATCCGTGATTAATGATTAATGAGTAATTAATCATGTAATCATGTTTGGGTTAAGTAAAACATGATTAAGGAAATTCTAGGAGGATTAACGGAGCCCAAAAATGGATCCAGGACACTCGAAATCGGTTTAGAGGGTTCCAAGACTCGAGTGGGATTGGAAGCAACGATCTAGGATCGGAGCGTCCGATCAACGATCGGAACGTCCGATCAAGAACGGAGCTTCCGATGGCTGTTGGTGACAGGTGTGTGGTTGCATGTGGACCGAATTAACATGTGGCGAACGGAGCGTCCGATCGAGGAACGGAGCGTCCGATCGAGGAACGGAGCTTCCGATCTGCCGGAACGGAACGTCCGATCGAGGAACGGAACTTCCGATCGACGTCTATAAATATAGGGTCCGAGCTCCTCATTTCTTGCCAATTCCGAATTCCTCTCCTTCGCCCTAGTAGCTCTATTTTGGGCTTTGGGTACTCTTATTTTAGAGTTGGAGTAGGAAATATATTTTAGTATAGTCAGACAGTGTCTGACATAGTAGCGGGGCAGTGCTCGTGTAGCAGAGCAGTGCTCGAAGCTGTGGAGCTGCAGCAGGGGTGTGCCCTTAGTTGCGGGATAGTCGCCATCAGTGGGCTGACAACGGACACAGGTATAGCTATGGTCTCCTTAAATTATTTAGGAGTATGCAATAGCTTAGTTAAGGCTTTTAGAGCTTATTGAATGATGCATGGATATTTGCATTGTAGAGTTGATGATAGGCTTGGAACCTAGAGTGGGACTGCTAGGATTTGCCTGTAGTGAGATACGTAAGTACTGACTGAGATGGCCATCATGATATATATTATATGTGTTGCATGAGTATGTGCTATATGTTTTACCATGTTTTACGGCTTTAGCACATGCATATGTTTTTACGGAGACTGCATCGGGATGATGTGAGTCATGACAGTTTCCATCAGTCGAGGTGATTCTTCCTGAGGATTCGTGTCTTGGGAATATACGAGTACCACGCGGAGTCGCTCTCTAGCCCGGTACTGTGTATTCCAGGCGCCCAGAGAAAGTGATTTAACCCTGATTTTTAAAGTCACTTATGTGTTGCATATAATATATATATCATTGATTTTATATTGAGCTTAGAGCTCACGTCCAGTGTTTCTGTATGTCTGGACACCCCATTCGACGGGGCAGTTGTAGGTGCATGGTTGGGCACCAGGAGCTTGGAGTAGCCAGTGACCAGTGAAGACAGCAGGATTTAGCTGTAGGTTTTGCCTTTAGGGTTATTTATTCGATTGGGTTGTATAATCGAATTTATTTATCCGATTGTATTATGCCGGTCTGTTTTAATTTAAGTCTTCCGCAGCGATTTATTTAATGCATGTTTAATTATGCTCCTAAACTCTGATTAGGTAGTGGATCCGGTTTGGGTCGCTACAGTCTTATTCAAAATATCCTCTCCAGAGTGCCAGATTTCAAATAAATATAACAAATCAATTATTGATCAGGTAATTGAAAAGACAATCAATTCTAAAAAAATAATTAATCTAGAAGAAATTCAATTCAATAAAATCAAAAATTCATGAAAGTGTCTACACCAGGTTCCATCCAACCTCTAGACTCTAAAAATTTAGTTCATAATAAAATTCTGAATAAAACAAAACATGTTCAAAAATCCAGACATAAATTCAAAATTAAATAAATAAAAGATAAGAATCAAATCCATCGTCGACGCCGTGTCCGGACTATCGATCTCCATCTTCGTTCTTCAATTAAAGCTCCAAAAATTCTTCACGATCAGCTTCCAAAGTATTTCTCTGATATGCGTGTGATTTGTGTGTGGCGGCTCCTGCCTGTTTCTCACGATCAAATTCCCTTTTATACATGGAAAATAAAAGCTCAAATAAAAGCCCATAAAATAATAAAGTTTTCTTTCCGATAAAAACTCTAAAGCGTTGAAATCTCGCGACGCGCGCCCGCTCCAGAAATCACGCGGGCGCGCATAACCCTCTGGCTTCAATCTCTCGCTTCAGCACAAGAAAAGCGCGATTGCGCTTGATTTCTTCTCGTTAGCGCTTGAATGAGCGCTAACCATTTGAAGCTCAATAAAAGAAGCCCAATAACATTTCTCCATTCTTTCCTTCTCCTGACTTCTTACTTCTTTTCTTTTCCTTTACTTTACTGCTTCTTTTCTCAATCTTCTTCATTTTCTTCTCAAATTCTTATTTTCTTATTCTTTTTCATAAAATCTCCATTTTTTCCTACAAACACAAAAACAACAAAACAACCACATAAATCTGCTCGAAACCAATAATTAACAATAAAAATCATATATAAATTAAGTGTATAAAATACACTTATCAAATATCCCCAAACTTAGATTTTTGCTAGTCCCGAGCAAAACTATCAAAACCAATATCTTCCAAAAAAACTCATTCTATCAAACCAGCAAGAATAGTCAAGAAATATTATGGAGCAATGACCTCAAAAATAATTTTAAAAATTCAAATCAATCTCATCCAACCTACTAACACTTAAAAATTTTAATCATAACAAAATAACCACATAAACATACAATCTCCGCAACTCACATTTCAAAACACCCTTATCCAAGTTCAATTCACACATTCATAGATCATGAGGACTTCTCAAGGTAGCATAGGATCAAATAAAGGATATGAAATCAAAAACACTCACAATCGATTAAAAACAAAGAATAATAGTGTGTGTGTGTTTCGATCAAAATTCATAATCATTAAAAGTATATATCAATCAACAGTCCATAGACTAAATTCTCGCAACTCTTCTCCATTAGTATATTGGGCAACTGAGACTCGATCAGAAGGACTTAATTAGCTTATAATGTCAGGTCTGGCTTATGGCTACAAATGAAGGATTAGAATTCAAAATAAGGAGTAATTTATATTTATGCTCAATTTAACTTCAACTCCTTTTCATTCATATTTTCACACTCTTTTTCACTTTATTGATTTTTCAACTTTTTCACAACTTCTTTCACAACTCTTTTCAACCATTTTTTTTTTCAACTCTTCAAACCTCTTTTCAACTCTTTTTTTTTTCTACTACCTCTTTCTTAATTTTTTATTTTCAATTCTTCCACCACACCATTCCATTTTTCACAAATAAAAACTAGGAGAATATAACATTTTAGCATTCAAATTACTCCTTTAAAGGTAGGAATTAGTGTTTAGGCTATTCAGGTAGTCAATGTAGGACCTTGTAATGACGAATGGGGTTTTATCACACGTTTACACGCATGTCATTCGATTTTCAATAAAGGCTCAAACAAGGTACTAGGGATAACATAAATTAATGGGTAGCTTGAAAGGCTCAAACGAATTCAGAAAAATTGCCTAAATCATACCTAATCACAGTTCTTCCCGTATTTTGCCTCAAAGAGTCTTCGAACTAGTTCTAGACAAGTCTCAATCCACAATTAAATCATACAAATCTCAATCAGTGCAGAAAAACTAATCATCAGAAGTAAACGATGATTTTCACAACAAATTCAGATTTTTTTATACCTCAAAGTACTAATATACGTGTAGGCTCAAATGGGCAACTAAGGATAAATTTTTTCAATGAAAATTAGGCCCAAAAAAATCCAAACAATGCCTCAATCATATCTATGTCTGTATGTTTCAAAAATCAGATTCAAGTATTAATCACAGAGTATATAGGAATTTGTTCATTCAATTGGTTCCATTTTTTCAAAAATATTTGTCAGATAGGTAGACAATCATGGATTTCAGTTATAGCACAAAAAATATTTTTATCATCAGCCATGCTTCCAATTATTTCTCGACTCAATTCAAAACTCAACTCAACTCACTTAAACAACAAATAAGCTCAACAAAAAATTTAACTATAAAGCACACATAATAACGAAACAACAATCAACCAACCAACTAAATCAAACACTGATTCAACCCCCCAAACTTAATATAATCATTGTTCCTAATGATTAAAAACAATTAAAAGAACAAGGGACTCATACCTTCGATACCGAGCATCAGTACTCGGCGTTATAAAAATCTCCATTAAAATAATTTGCATCATCAACCTTCAACATTATCATCAGCGGCCGACCATCGGAGGAAGTTGACGACGCACAACATGAACATCCAAATTAACCTGAAAAGGAGACATGCACACGATTAAAACACAAAAATTGAAACCACAATAAGCAATATACGGCGCTGAAAGCAAAGGAAAAAAATGATCGCGCGTAGGAGATGTGGCTGTAGGAACTGGATGTGGCATGGAAGTGAGCCTTGAAGAGGCTGTTTGAAGTGCAAGCTGTGCATGGTAATGAGCAGGTGGGATGGTCAAGATTCAGCGCTGTTGAGGATTGTTTAGCGCATGGTGGTGAGATTGGAGCTGCTGTGGTGCATGGATGTTAGCGCAGATGAGAATGGCACAAGAAGAAACGAAAATGCGCATGGTGGAGTGTAGGTCGGCTGCGCTGTTGGGATTTGTTTGTGCATGGAGAAGCGCGATAGCGCTGAGTAAAGCACAGATGGAAAGCTGGATGGTGCATGGAGAGGCGCGATCGTGTAATGGTGAGGCGCTGAAGGGGGAAGTGGGACGCGCGATAGCGCTGCAAGCTGTGCAGTTGGAGAGGCTGGGAGCGCGATAGCGCTTGGTGGGGTGCAGATGAGGTATTTAGCGCAAGGTGTAGGCGCGTTAGCGCAAGGATTAGCGCTAATGGGAAAGGAAGATGCGCGATTGCGCTATGTGATGCGCAGAATAGACGAGCTTTAATGCACTGAGGAGGCGCGGGCGCTCGATAAAAGTGGCGCGGGGGCGCCTTTAATTCGCAAATCAACGCCAATTTCGTCCAGGAGCTACACGGGTGCTCAGATTAATGGGGCGAACGCGCCGCTTGCTCGAATTTGAGTTTCTCGAACCTAAAAAATTTTGAAAATTAACCAGAATTAATCTTCAAAAATTGAAAATAAAAAAACGTAAAAACATTTAAATAACAAAAATTAAATAAACTGAAAATAAAAGCAAATAAAAGCAAATAAAATAAAATGCTTGGGTTGCCTCCCAAGTAGCGCTTGGTTTAAAGTCGTCAGCCCGACTTTCACTGGTATTAAATCTTCCCTTTCTCTTTGACATGCCAAATAAATTCCACGAACCGCCTTTTAAATTTTGCTCTCTTTTTCGTGGCCTTCTTTGTTGATGAACTTGGCGCTTTATTCTTCACAACCGGCTCAATATCAGCTCTTTGATATCCCTCCAGCTTCACAACTGGCTCAACCAAGCACAATTCTTCAATGGGTGGCCTAGGTGTCTTCATGAATATGTTAAAAATTACTCTTTCGCCTTCCACACCCATCGACAATTCACCCTTCTTGAAATCTATTTTGGCATCAGCAGTAGCCAAAAATGGGCGTCCAAAAATCAACGGAGCACCATGATCCACTTCAATATCCAATACCACAAAATCCGCTGGGAAGATGAATTTATCCACCTTGTGTTGGATAACGCGGCGATCAGATCAATCAAAATTGATACCCGGTGCAGCGAAAGTTTAAAAATTTTATATGGAACGATTCCATAATGGGTATCAAAACTTTTACGATTAAATTGTGTGTGTAAAAATTAAATAACGATTATAAATTTTTACCTCCAATCTCGAATCGAGATTTTGGACACCAACAGATTGCTCTGCTCTTGTTGTATATCCCTGGAACTGATGGACGAACTGTTCTTCAATCAGGTCCACGAACGGATAATTAATCCCTCTGATAGATTGCACTAGAAAATCTATCAGAAGTTTCTACGAAGAGAATTAACGAATTTGATCCGTTAAACCAGACTGTAATTCAAAATTCACAGACTGGATTTTACCGAGCAGAGGGGGAAAGGGGGCGGCCACTATTGAGAGAAAATAACTAGGTTTTCGAAAATTTGTGACATGTTGTGTGTAATATCTGTACTGCAATAACTTATTTATAATGTAGGCCGCTAATAGCTTAGGGCCCATTAGTCATAAGTTCAAGCCCGACAAGCAAAGCCCGCATGTTCAGAAATTAATATAAAATTCATCATGACTCCGATTGATAAACCGATTTCACCAATGTGCACAGAAACCATTTCTGCACCTTTTAAAGTCAAGATAAATTTTTCTGAATCCGAATTCAGTGATTTCCAAAAATGCCCATCCCTATGTCATTTTAGGAAATCTTACTCCTCTACTCATAATTAAGAAGTCCAACTTCTTTGTTCATTAAATTTAACTCTTTAAATTTAACTATCTCAACAGGGATTAAAAATCCATTACTCTGTGTGACCCTCAATGGTTCAGGGATACAGCTAGCCGTGGGCTCACAACTCCTTGTGACTCGGAACAACAATTTCCGACTTGCCCATCGAATCATGGTAAGAGCGCCTAGCAACATCGCCCCATGATTCCCTAGGTATCACTGATAGTGCCTGCAAGAACCAATTGATTTTGGTTAGCGTACAGTACGGTCCCTTCATCCATATATCCCGATCGAATCAACAACCATTGGTATATCGAGAGTCGTTCGAGATTCGATAACTATGCAATACATCTTGAAGATCAAATAGTGACATCGCATGTGTTACTAAGAAACCATTTCTTAAAACACATCATGTACTCTGGCCAGAGATTCGTCACACTAATATCTCCTCAGATCGCATAGGATATCCACACTCGCAAGTATGTGGTGAATCCTTGACAACAAAGCATCGACTCCTATATGTGTTGTAACTGTACCCAATCCCGACACCTGATGACCCCAATAGGGTCGGTAAACGAGTCAAAGCACAGTACTAGCATATAGAGTCTCAATGATGTTTCAAGTAATAAGGACTAATGGTGTACAACCAAAACCGCGGACTTTATCCACTCGATAAGTGATAACCACTTGGAAAGTCCGGATAGGGTAGTTCGATCATTCATCGTATGAATATCCATTTGCATGCTTCGAACATCTCTATGTTCCTTACCAATGAAACGTGGTACTCTGCATCGCAAATGCTAGTCTCAAACTCGAGCGATCCTTATCCTTGTTATCGGACGGCTCAATCGACTAGGAACAGTTTAGAATACACAGTGACTATAAGATGTGTTTCATGATAGACATCTCCATGTTCTACCACATCTTACATACACTATAGTATATTCAAGGTCTTTATCAAAACAACAATAGTATATCTCAATATAACAATATGAAGAAAGATAAAGTCATTGCCATTAATAAAAGTGTAAATTATATTAAACAAAAGATTGTTTATACAAAGAGTCATCAAAGCCCTTAGCCACAAGTTGGCTCACCGGGCACCCACTCTTTCAATCTCCCACTTGCCCTAAAGCCAACTAGTCATACTACGTAGACCCATTGCTTTGCGATGTTTGTCAAATAATGGTCCTGGCAAGGGCTTAGTAAGTGGATCAGCGATATTGTCTGCAGAGGCCACTCTTTCGACAGTGATGTCTCCTCTTTCCACAATCTCCCGGATGATGTGGTATTTCCTCAGTACGTGTTTGGATCTTTGATGAGACCTTGGTTCCTTTGCCTGAGCAACGGCACCCGTGTTGTCACAGTACACCGGGACTGGACCAACAACTTCAGGAATGACGCCCAACTCTTGTACGAAATTCCTCATCCAAACGGCCTCTTTAGCAGCAGCTGATGCTGAAATGTATTCTGCCTCAGTGGTGGAATCCGCTGTGGTGTCCTGCTTGGAACTCTTCCAAGAGACAGCACCGCCATTGAGCATGAACACAAATCCAGAGGTTGACTTCGAGTCATCCACGTCACTTTGGAAGCTAGAGTCGGTATAGCCTTCCAATTTTAGTTCTCTTCCTCCATATACCATGAACATATTCTTAGTCCTTCGTAAGTACTTAAGAATGTCCTTCACGGCTTTCCAATGCATTTCACTGGGATTAGCTTGATATCTGCTCGTGACACTCAGAGCAAATGCTACATCCGGTCTGGTAGATATCATCCCATACATGATACTACCTATGGCTGACGCATATGGTACATGTGTCATTTTCTCTATCTCTTCATCCGTCTTGGGACACATAGACTTGGATAGAGAAACTCCATGACACATGGGTAGATGTCCTCTCTTGGACCCATCCATTGAAAACCGTTTCAATATGGTGTCGATGTAGGTTGATTGAGTGAGTCCTATCATTCTCTTAGATCTATCTCTATAGATCTGTATCCCAAGAATATAGGATGCCTCACCCAAATCCTTCATCGAAAATCTACCTGATAACCATATCTTTGTTGACTGCAACATCCCTACGTCATTCCCAATGAGTAGGATGTCATCAACATAAAGTACTAAGAATGTCACAGCATCCTTAACTACTTTCTTGTACACGCATGGTTCCTCCGGGTCCTTGATGAAACCAAAATCCTTTATTGTTTCATCAAATTTCTGGTTCCAACTTCTTGATGCTTGTTTTAGACCATAAATTGATCTCTGAAGCTTGCATACCTTATGCTCGCTTCTCATGGATGTGTACCCCTCAGGTTGCTTCATATAGATTTCTTCCTTAATGTCTCCATTAAGAAAAGCAGTCTTCACATCCATTTGCCATATCTCATAGTCATACCAAGCAGCTATGGCAATAAGGATTCTTATGGACTTGAACATTGCAACTGGTGAAAAGGTTTCATCATAGTCAACTCCTTGTCTTTGAGTATAACCTTTCGCCACCAATCGCGCCTTATAGGTCAATACCTTACCATCAGGCCCAAGCTTTCTCTTGTAGATCCATTTACACCCTATTGGAACAATTCCATCGGGAGGATCTACTAAAGACCAAACTTGGTTTGTATGCATCGAATCTATTTCCGACTGCATAGCTTCAAGCCATAAATTTGAATCCGCATCAGAAATTGCTTCCATGAAGTTTCTTGGATCACATCCAACATCGGGTTCATATTGATCCCCTTCAAGAAGAAGACCATATCGAATAGGAGGTCTAGAAGTCCTCTCGGATCTTCTAGGTACAGGCGTGTCTATCAATGGTTCCTGAGGTGTAGGATCGTTATTTTGTATTTCGGGTTCTTCTCGAATTTCTTCGAGTTCCATCATCTCGCCTTTCTTATCCAATAAGAACTCCTTCTCCAAGAAGGTGGCATTCCTTGAAACAAACACCTTTGTTTCAGCAGGATAATAGAAATAATATCCGATTGAATTCTTCGGATACCCTACAAAATAACATAAGCTGGATCGACTATCCAACTTATCTCCCACTGTCCGCTTCACGTAAGCAGGACATCCCCAAATCCTCAAGTACGAATACTTAGGAGCTTTGCCATTCCATAACTCGTATGGTGTTTTGTCCACTGCTTTAGTGTGGACATTGTTCAACAACAATACCGCCGTTTCAAGCGCATAGCCCCAAAACGAAGGTGAAAGCTCAGTGAAGCTCATCATGGACCGAACCATGTCCAACAAAGTTCAATTACGACGCTCCGATACACCATTAAGCTGTGGTGTCATAGGAGGAGTCCACTGAGAGAGAATCCCATTCTCTTTTAGATAGTCCAAAAACTCGGTACTTAAGTATTCTCCACCTCGATCCGATCGAAGTGCTTTAATACTTTTACCTAGCTTGTTTTCTACTTCAGCCTTGAATTCTTTGAACTTTTCAAATGCTTCAGACTTATATTTCATTAAATATAAATACCCATACCTTGAATAATCATCAGTAAAGGTAATGAAGTAGGTGTGGCCATATTGAGTACCAACTCTAAATGGACCACAAACATCTGTATGGATCAAATCCAACAGATTTTGACTACGCTCAGGTTTCCCCTTAAAAGGAGATTTAGTCATTTTTCCTTTTAGGCAGGATTCACAAGTAGGTAGAGAGTTAATATCAGATATATCAAACATGCCCTCTCCCACTAGCTTGTTCATCCTCCTTGAGGAAATATGACCTAGCCTAGCGTGCCAAAGGATTGCCGGGTTTTGGCTATCGATTTTCCTTTTGTTTGTTGTTGCCGGTTTATCAACATAATTTATTGGAACGTCTTTTAGTTTTAAGTTATATAGATCATTTTCAAGTTGTCAATTTCCAATCAAACATTCATTCTTGTAAATATTGCAAATCCCATTCACAAAATTGCAAGAATAACCATCTCTATCAAGCATAGAAACAAAAATAATGTTTTTAATCAAATCCGGAACAAATAAAATATCTCTCAAAATTAACTTAAAACCGTTCTGCAAAATTAAATAAATATCTCCTACAGCTTTAGCTTCAACTCTGGAACCATTTCCGAGCCTCAACTGGGTCTCACCCATTCTAAGCCTGCGACTTCTTGTCATCACCTGCAAATCATTGCAAATGTGAGATCCACATCCGGTATCCAATACCCAAGAAGTAGTATTAAGTGAAACATTTATTTCAATATAGAACATACCCTTCGCAGTTCGCAACTGCTCTAGATATTCCTTGCAGTTACGCTTCCAATGACCGGGCTTCTTGCAGTAATGGCAAACATCCTTGGACTTTTCCATGTTTGAAGCCTTTGTCTTGTACTTCTTCTCTGGTTCAATTTTCTTGGGTGGGGCAGAACGTTTCTTACCCTTTGTACTTGGCCCCTTCTTAGCAGAAGAAGAGGAGCCCACCAAGAAAGCCGGTTTATCCTTCTTTAATGTGGATTCATATGTCACAAGCATATTGACCATCTCTTCAAGGGAGGCCTCTATCTTGTTCATATTGAAATTCACCACAAATCCGTCAAACGAAGAAGGAAGAGACAGAAGTAGTAAGTCCACGTTGAGTTCATGCTCCAACACCAAATCAAGGGTTACCAACTTCTGTATGAGCCAAATCACTCGTACCCCATGATCACGGACCGAGGTCCCTTCACGCATGCGACACGTCATTAGCTCCTTTACAGTAGCGAACCTTTCAGCCCTCGATTGAGCCCCAAAAAGTTCCTTGAGTTGTACGTGAATGTCAGCAGCATTCACGTTGTCCTCAAATCGCCTCTGGAGTTCATCAGACATCGAGGCTTGCATATAGCATTTGGCCTTGATATCATGGTCTCACCATGTATCAAGTTTGGCTAACTCTTCCGGACTTATGTCAGCTGGTGCTTCCTTCGGAGGAGATTTTTCTAACAAGTAGAGCATCTTCTCCGAAGTCAAGACAATCTTCAACTTACGGAACCATTCCGTATAGTTTGCGCCAGTCAATTTATTTTGTTCGAGGACATGTGGATTACGAATTCATTGTAATGAAATACTGAGTTGAAACAGACAATAATCGATGATTGTTTAATTAATTTACTAAGACATAAAATATGGCGAAATTTATTTTATGAATCTCACTCCCACTATTTTAACGATTTCACTACCCTCTAGTGAAAACGGGAAACTGTTTTCCTTAGTGAGAACATGGAGTCCAATTGACAAACTATGGTCCCGAATAATATCAGCCAACCATAATTTTCAAAAGGTAGAGCCCAATTGCTTCCAAAGCAACCTCCACGTTTTTACCTCATGTCCAATAAGGGCCTAATAATATGACGCCGTTTATTGTGACATGTCAAGATGACCCATCAATATTAAGTTGTGATGGAAGGTCGTCATGTGGATCCCCCAATAATATGAGCCGATCCCATGGGAGTTCCACCCAACTTACAACATGTGTCGATCCAATGTACAGCTTTCCGATGAACGGGCCCCCCCAATAATATGAGCCGGACCGTATCCGCGGGTAGCATCTCATACATTAATCGTTGATGGAAGGTAGGAACATTTAAACAAATTTAAATTTCCTTTATTTATCTTGATATCAATTTTAAATCATATTTAAAATGAGGGATTTTAATTTTGAAAATTTGTCTCATCATTTTATAATTTGTATGTTTGCCGGATTCACACAATTTTGTCTAAAACATGCATACAACAATAATATCACATATTATATAGGATGATCGATTCCATTTCTAATCGACCCTTCGCATGTGTTACTAAGAAACCATTTCTTAAAACACATCATGTACTCTGGCCAGAGATTCGTCACACTAATATCTCCTCAGATCGCATAGGATATCCACACTCGCAAGTATGTGGTGAATCCTTGACAACAAAGCATCGACTCCTATATGTGTTGTAACTGTACCCAATCCCGACACCTGATGACCCCAATAGGGTCGGTAAACGAGTCAAAGCACAGTACTAGCATATAGAGTCTCAATGATGTTTCAAGTAATAAGGACTAATGGTGTACAACCAAAACCGCGGACTTTATCCACTCGATAAGTGATAATCACTTGGAAAGTCCGGATAGGGTAGTTCGATCATTCATCGTATGAATATCCATTTGCATGCTTCGAACATCTCTATGTTCCTTACCAATGAAACGTGGTACTCTGCATCGCAAATGCTAGTCTCAAACTCGAGCGATCCTTATCCTTGTTATCGGACGGCTCAATCGACTAGGAACAGTTTAGAATACACAGTGACTATAAGATGTGTTTCATGATAGACATCTCCATGTTCTACCACATCTTACATACACTATAGTATATTCAAGGTCTTTATCAAAACAACAATAGTATATCTCAATATAACAATATGAAGAAAGATAAAGTCATTGCCATTAATAAAAGTGTAAATTATATTAAACAAAAGATTGTTTATACAAAGAGTCATCAAAGCCCTTAGCCACAAGTTGGCTCACCGGGCACCCACTCTTTCACCTTGACTAGAACATCTTCAACAATTCCTAGTGGGTATGTAATGCTCCGATCCTCCAACTGCAATGAAATCATAGTCGATTTCATCTCTCCCAACTTCAAAGCCCTGTAAATAGATATTGGCATTAAATTAATAATGGCTCCTAAATCACAAAGTGCAGTAGTAAAATGAGAACCACCAATAGAACAAGGAATAGTAAAACTCCCTGGATCTTTAAGCTTTTGTTGCATTTTCTTTTGTAGCACCGCACTGCACTCTTCTGTTAGATTCACAACTTTATTCTCTAGCAGCCTCCTCTTCTTGGACATCACCTCCTTGATGAACTTCGCATAGTTTGGCATTTGCTCTAAAGCATCAGCAAATGGGATGTTGATATGAATTTTCTTGAATTCTCCAAGAATTTGGAGAACTGCTCATCCAACACTTTCTTCTTGAACCTCTGAGGGTATGGAAGAGGAGGCTTGTACATCAGTTTTGGCTCAGCTTCAATCTCCTTCTCCTCAACTTTCTTCTCTTCAACAGCAGGTTCTTGGACTCCAACTTCTTTTCCACTCCTCAACTCTATGGCATTGAACTGCTCCTTGGGATTTACCTCAGTGTTGCTCGGAAACTGGCCTCTGTTATTATCCTTCAGTGCGTTCGCCAACTGCCCAATGCTAGTCTCCATGGATTGCAACACCACTCCCATGTTGGACATGTGCGTCCCCAAGCTGTCGAGGCGAGACTCAGTTCTCGCAATCCTCTTACCTGATTCATGCACAAAGGTACTAACCACATCCTCCAAAGACAACTTACCATCACCCTTATTAGTATTGTTAGCATATGAAAAATTTTCATTATTCCACAAACTAGGGTGATAAGAATTAGGAACTGGATTACCTCTGTAAGCTTCATAACCTCGGTAGCCATTAGGATTGATATAATTAACTTGCTCCGGTGTATGTGATCCTTCAACTCCAGTTGAATCTGCAACATTAATCTTATTCAAAGAAGCTACATGTGTATTCAGTGCAGATAATTGAGCAGTGATGGATGTGAGAGGATCCACTGCATACAATCCAACTGGCTTCTTGACTCCCATACGCTCAGATGGCCATTGAAAACTATTGACCGTCATCTGCTCCAACATATCATAGGCCTGAACATGGTCCTTTGCAAATATAGTACCTCCAGCCGCAGAATCCACATTCATTCTCGTAGGCGCATTTAGTCCGTTGTAAAACCACTCGATCTGTTCCCAATCTGCAAAATTGTGGTTAGGACAACGTCTAAGTAATTCTTTGTACCTTTCCCATGCCTCGTAGAGATGTTCAGACTCCATCTGCCGGAAAGTGCTGATTTCGATCTTCAGTTGGGTGGATTTGGCAGGTGGAAAATATTTTGCAAGAAATTTTTCTGTCATCCCCTCCCAAGTAGTGATGCTTCCTAGCGGCAGTGATTGCAACCAACTCCTTGCTTGATCCCTGAGAGAAAACGGAAATAAGCGTAAACGAATAATATCCTCAAACACACCATTAATTTTTTACTGTATCGGT
Source organism: Henckelia pumila (assembly GCF_033568475.1). Classification (NCBI taxonomy): domain Eukaryota; kingdom Viridiplantae; phylum Streptophyta; class Magnoliopsida; order Lamiales; family Gesneriaceae; genus Henckelia; species Henckelia pumila. The sequence goes on along the minus strand of NC_133122.1, from coordinate 65,511,617 downwards.
TATCTCTAAGAAGGTGCGTAGGTGTAGGTGAGGATCAGCAGTGGCGCTCCCATTAAATTGGTTTGATTGCACCATGTTGATTAACGCCGGCTTTAGTTCAAAATTGTTGGCGTTAATGGTCCCTCGAGCGATTCCAGAATAGTGAGCCTGGATCGTCGGTCTGAAGTGGTCTCTAATTGGCACCAGAGGAACTTGTTGTGCTTCTTCTTCAGCCATGTTCCTTAATTCTTCTCTTCTAATTCTTCTTAAAGCACGTGCAGTGCGCTCGATCTCCGGATCAAAAAGTAATGAATTCGCACTTTGAGATCGTCGCATAAACTGCAATAAAAAATAAGAAGAAATTAATTAGTAACTTAAAATAAAATACATAAAACTCTAAATTAAAATCTAGACTAATTGGTAACAAGACTAAACAAAATAAAAAATTACTCCCCGTCAACGGCGCCAAAAACTTCTTGTGAAAATTTCTCGCAAGCGTACGAGTGTCAAGTTTTAATATAGTAAATGAATCAAGTATCGTTCTCTCAGAGAGTAAATTGAAAATATTTAGTACTTGTAATTAAAATAGTCCAAACTTTATCTAGAAAATCAATATTTGAGAGATTTGCATAAAAATAAAAATAATCTATGATTTTATAGCACGCACACAACTTTCAGATAAATATCAATCAGAGAAAAATGGTCTAGAGGTTTAGATTTCACCTGGTTTCAACAACAATCAATCCTAATTAATTAATCTTCGTGAATTCCAGTCAATTAATAGCCAAGAACACTTAAGTTTATTATTTTCCTCTCCCGAGCAACAACTAATTTTTATCAACTACAATTCAATTCCAATATCCCTATTAAGAATCTACTTGCAGTAATCTATCACAAAGCAATGTTCTTTTCAAAAGCTCTGTTAAAATTATATACTCTCCCGAGTTATATAAATAATTAACAGTATATTTTCTAATGGTCCTATTCAAAATCTCTTCTCCGAAGTGCCAGATTTCAAATAAATATAACAAATAAATTATTGATCAGGTAATTGAAAAGACAATCAATTCTAGAAAAACAATTAATCTAGAAGAAATTCAATTCAATAAAATCAAAAATTCATGAAAGTGTCTACACCAGGTTCCATCCGACCTCTAGACTCTAAAAATTTAGTTCATAATAAAATTCTGAATAAAACAAAAAATGTTCAAAAATCCAGACATAAATTCAGAATTAAATAAATAAAAGATAAGAATCAAATCCGTCGTTGACGCCGTGTCCGGACTTTCGATCTCCGTCTTCTTTATTCAATTAAAGCTCCAAAAATTCTTCATGATCAGCTTCCAAAGTATTTCTCTGATATGCGTGTGATTTGTGTGTGGCGGCTCCTCCCTGTTTCTCACGATCAAATTCCCTTTTATACATGGCAAATAAAAGCCCATAAAATAATAAAGTTTCCTTCCCGATAAAAACTCTAAAGCGCTGAAATCTCGCGACGCGCGCCCGCTCCAGAAATCACGCGGGCGCGCATAACCCTATGGATTCAATCTCTTGCTTCAGCACAAGAGAAGCGCGATTGCGCTTGATTTCTTCTCGTTAGCGCTTGAATGAGCGCTAACCATTTTAAGCCCAATAAAAGAAGCCCAATAACCTTTTTCCATTCTTTCCTTCTCCTGACTTCTTACTTCTTTTCTTTTCCTTTACTTTACTGCTTCTTTTCTCAATCTTCTTCATTTTCTTCTCAAATTCTTATTTTCTTCTTCTTTTCCATAAAATCTCCATTTTTTCCTACAAACACAAAAATAACAAAACAACCACATAAATCTGTTCGAAACCAATAATTAACAATAAAAATCATATATAAATTAAGTGTATAAAATACACTTATCAGCAGGTCTACCCAGTATGGCGTTATAATTAGATGGAGCGTCTACTATAATAAAACTCACAATCCTGGTCTTGCGACCGTTGCCTTTCCCAAGAGTTAGGGGTAGATGTACTAACCCAACAGGTCGGATTGCATGACTCGTGAAACCAAAGAGTGATGTTACGACGGGCTCCATCTTGTACTGTCCCAGGTCTATTTGATTTATTGCTTCCTGGAATAGAACATTGACAGAACTGCCTGAATCCACAAATATTCGGGCCACATCATAATTTGCGACCATGGCCTTTATTACCAGTGCATCATTATGGTTGCTAGAAACCCCTTTTAAATCTTCCGGCCCAAAAGAGAGGGTCGGGCCAGTATGGACAGTCTGATTGTCATCTCCATATTTATTAATTTTCGGCTGCTAGTTTTCCTAGCTCGATTGGAATCTCCATCGGTAGGACCTCCAGAAATCATGTTGATAATTCCTCGAGCAGGAGGAGCCGGTCTTTGATGAGCTCGGTCCTCCTTGGGCTGGTCCTGATTTGGGCGATTGAAATCTTCTTGGGGGGGAGTAGTTCGGGCTCTCTGTCTCGATCTTCCTCGCTGTCTCCTGTTCGGGCGATACCCCTCTTGACGGATAAATATATTTTTTATTTCAGAATGTTGTTGTATTATCCTTTCAATCTCTTGATCTATAGTCCTCGGAACCCTAGTGTTCTTAGGACTTTTAGGCCGTTCCCTCTTTACAGCTGCTCGCGAGACCTGAATCTCTTCCATATTGACGTATTTCTCAGCTCGGGCAAGTAACTCCTCGTATGTCTCTGGCGGCCTCTTTATTAGGGATTTAAGAAAATCTTTTGTATCCAGCCCTTGCATGAAGGCACTGATAAGCAGGTCTGGCGTAGCCATGGGTGCCTCGAGGGCCAAGGCGTTAAACCTGCAGATATATGCTCTCAAATTTTCATGTTCTCGTTGCTTGATTTCAAAGAGGCTGAAAGTAGTGGTAGGATGTTTTTTGCTGCTAGCAAAGTGATGCAAAAAGGATTTGCTAAAATCATTGAATTCATTTATCTCCCCCGGGAGTAGCATATTGAACCATTGTTGGGATGGTCCTATAAGAGTAGTAAGGAAAGCCCTGCACTTGATCTAGTCGAAATATTTGTGCAGCAGAGCTGCATTCTCAAAGCGTGCTAGATGTTCCTCTAGATCTCCTTTACCATCATACTCCCCGACGTGAGGTAACTTGAATTGTTTGGGGAGGTCGGCATCCAATATCTCCTGAGTGAAAGGAATGTTTCTTGTTGTGGTAGCTAGGTACCCGGCCTGCTTTTTCCTTAACTACTCCACCTCTTCCTTCAAATTTTTGATCTCCTCCAGGTGGACATTCTGATCGGGGTGAGAGGGATTGGCCTCACCTCTTTCTGCCAAAGCTCTCTGGACGACTTGATTTATCAACTGCTCCAAATTTGGGTTCTCTCCATTCTGATTAGCCATCGAAACTCTTTTTCTTCAAATTCCCACAGACTGCGCCAATTGATGATGTCGGAATTTTACCTCGGGTTCGGTCTGGTAGAATGGATCCTCCAAATCTTCGATGAAGCAGTTTGGGTCGGGTACCACCAAGTACTGCACAGGCAACAACTAGGTCAAGGGGCGCCGAAAGTGTTTTCGGCGTGACCCCTCCGATGCCTAAGTCAGTGTCTTGAAGGCAGAGGGTATGATTAATGCGAAAACTGAGAGATATGAGTGCGTGAATATAAAAGTAGAGTGAATGTGTGATGAATGATGAATAGTGAGTAATGAATGAACACAACCATAACAGTATCTGTATTTATAGGAAAAATAGAGTGATTTATCTAGTCGAATTATAACACGTCCTGTGGTAGGACTCTTCACTCATTGGCCCGTTTTTGAGTCTATCCATATCTCATGAATATCTGTAGAATGATCAAGCTTATCTCCAAGGCCTCAGAGTCCTACTTGAACTAGAAATGTATGCTTAGTCCATTGGGCCCCAGCTCGTATCAGCCCATTAAGAACAGCCCAGGTCGGACCCTAATGACCAGCCCTGGTCAAAGTCCAACATAGCCCAAACTGGGCTGGACCTTGACATGTTGGACCATATCGGGTAGACCCATTGTAAACGGGCTCGGGTTGAAATATTTTCTCGGGGTAACAACATGTAATATATTATCATAAGATATTTATTATTTTTTAAAATATTATCACACGATATTTAATTATTCAATTTTTTTAATTTAAAGAATATATAAGTCTGCATATAAAAATAAAATAATATGGAGTATATCTGATGAGAGAAATCTCGTCCTGTGAACTATCTACCAATCCGAGTTATTGGATCTCGGATCTGGGTCATAGACAACGTCCTTTAAATTAAAACCCTAGCACAAGTTTTCTGCCCTTTGTTGGACAATCCCACATTCCCCGAATAATAGAGTCACCGGATTTTGAGGTGGACCCTAACCTCCGATCCATCGCCGCCGCTCAACACCTTGAACTCATGGAGGCCAAAGCTCTGGATTCCGACCAAGATTTTGCCTTCAACCTCCAACTTCAAGAATCCATTACCGCCTCTCTTTTCGTGAAAAACCAACCATCCACCTCCACCACCACCACCCCCACCGCCGTCGCAACCCAGGACCAATCGAATCCTCCAAAGTCAAAAGACAACTTTAGGAACTTCACCGACCTCCAGTCCGAGGAACTCCTCAAACTCGACCAGGAATTAAAGGACTTTGTCCTCTCGGAAACAGAGTATAACAGACTGAAGACCGATTACCACCGTTGGATGCACGATCGCAAAATGGCGATTGAAATAGCAAGGATGTCCGACGACGAGTGGGAGGACTGGGGCGATGAGTTCGAGGTTCCCTTCAGAGAAGTGAGTTCCAAGGGCGCCAATACCGAGATTTTTAGGATTTACGCCAAGGGTTTTGTAGTGACCCTTACCTGGATCATCTACTAAACAGAACTTAGGCATGCAATTAACTTAATTAAACGGATATCAGAATAAAACTGCGGAAACAAAAAACAATATACAATCCCAAGGAAAGGAATCTGTAAATACCCAAATATTATACAACCAGATCGAACAGCTGAATCAATCTAATAACAACAGAATAAAACCTAGGAAAAGCTCCAGCTGGTCAACAACTGCCTAGCCCCTCTTGGATCCACCCGCCTCATCCAATCGCAAACCTGCCCCATAAAATAGGGTGTTCAGAAACACAGAGTACAAGACGTGAGCATAAAATGCTCAGTACGAGAGTATGAGTATACATGCATGCAAAGTGAACTCCCTATAAACTCGAGGTCAAGAATCAGATAACAGAGACAGACCGGGCCCTGGTATGTAGCACGTTGTGCCGTCACTTCAGGAGGTGGATCCCATACCATAATACCAGTGGATATGCCAGACCCAAATCGATGGAAGTCCAACCACTAACAAGATAGGGAAAAACCCTACTAACAGACATCTTGAAGGAGATAGCTCAGTATGCAAATGAATGCAGCATAAATCAATGATAAATAAACCATGTAGTCACATAATACATGCATACTCAGTCAGGATATCTCGAACAGTACTTTCGTACCTCAAAATCAGTGCAAGCTTTACCAACTCTAGGTACACATCTATAGTATGCTCTACACTGTCAAATGATACTACTATCATTAAAGTGCTCTAAAAGCCTTAACTAAGCTATTGCATACTCCTAAATATTTATAGGAAGCAAAAGCTATATCTTCGTCCGTCGTTAGCCCTTTGATGTCGATGCCACCAGAACTTGGGCACAACTCTGCTATGACTTCCAAACGCCTCGACGACTCCCGGGTCAAGCCTAGGAAGGCTAAAATAACTCGAATACGACTAGAGTAGAGAGGAAATCCGGAATTGGCAATTGAAAGCGAATTCTCGGCCTTCTATTTATAGACAACGATCGGAGCCTCCGAACCTCGATCGGAACGTCCGATCCTGCCATCGGAGCTTCCGAAGATCCTGATCTACCACGTGTCAAAATATCACTTGTTGACTTCGGATAGGGGTGATCGGAGCTTCTGATCCAACCACACGTCATGGATGACGTAATATCATCGGTGCCTCCGATCCTGATCGGAGCTTCCGATCGTGCCTTTGGAGCTTCCGATCCGTCCGATACCCAATTTATTTAATTAGCAATAATCCTTTAATTACTCAATTAGGGTACGGGCTACTACATTCTCCCCCACTTCAGATATTTCGTCCTCGAAATCAGATCTTAAGTACTGAATGTAATACAGAAATCAGAAACATTCTTTATTCAAATCAAACGTTTACAGAGTTTGCAACTGAATACAACTTAAGAATGAAATCAAAACAACTCAGGATGGTCTTCACGCATCCTGTCCTCAAGCTCCCAAGTAGCTTCCTCAGTGCCTCGGCGCTGCCACTGAACGAAAACCAAAGGAATGAATTTGTTCTGCAAAACCTTATCCTTATAATCCAGGATACGAATAGGTTTCTCAACATAGGTCAAATCCTTGCTCACCTGAACCTCAGACCGCTGCAAAATATGAGACTCATCCGCCACATATCGTCGCAACAAAGATACGTGGAACACGTCGTGAATACTGGAAAGATGCGATGGCAAAGCTAGTCGATAAGCCAAATCGTCAATGCTCTCCAAGATCTCAAACGGACCGATAAATCTGGGAGACAACTTACCCTTAAGGCCAAATCTGAGAATTTTGCGAAAAGGTGACATTCTCAGAAACACTTTCTCCCCGACATCGAACTACAAAGGCCTACGCTTGGTGTTAGCATAGCTGGCCTGACGATCCTGTGCAGTCTTAATCCATTTCTTGATCTGATCAACAATGTCTACCGCCTGCTGGATAAACTCCGGTCCCTCAGCCTGTCTCTCCCCCACTTCTTCCCAGAATAGTGGAGTACGACAACGTCGCCCGTACAACGCCTCAAAAGGTTCCATCCCAATACTAGTATGATAGCTGTTGTTGTACGCGAACTCGATCAATGGCAAATGATCCTGCCAGGCTGAACCAAAATCCATGACGCACGCTCTAAGCATATCCTCCAAAGTACAGATAGTGCGCTCTGACTGACCATCAGTCTTCGGATGATAGGCAGTACTCAAACTGAGAGTAGTACCCATCGCACGCTGAACACTCCCCCAGAATCTAGAAGTAAACCTGGGGTCCCGATCGCTGACAATGCTCACAGGCACTCCATGAAGTCGAACGATCTCCTGAATGTACAACCGAGCCATATGATCCACATTGTACTCCCGGTTGTAGGCAATGAGATGCGCTTACTTGGTGAGTCGGTCCACCACAACCCAGATAGCATCACAGTTCCTCAGGGATACCGGCAAATGGGTCACAAAGTCCATTGTGATAAACTCTCATTTCCATTCAGGAATAGGCAGACTGTGAAGCAATCCTCCAGGTCTTCGGTGCTCTGCCTTGACCTGTTGACACACCAAACATCTCAAAACAAACTGATAAACACTGCGTTTCATTCCTTTCCACCAGAAATGAGTACGTAGATCCTTGTACATCTTGTTGCTCCCAGGATGAATACTCAACTTAGTGTGATGCGCCTGAGACAAAATCTCCTCTCGCAACTCTACATCCTGTGGAATCACAAGCCTACCAGACAAACACAGAAAGTCATCTAACTGATAGTGAAATCCAGACGATCTACCCTCGTTAGCTAGACGAGCTAAATGTTGGGTCTTCGAATCAGACATCTGAGCATCTCGAATCCGTGAATACAACACTGGCTCAGATAATATCGCAAACATCTGGATACCCTGCATACCTTTCTTATGCTTGAAAGTATATCCTGAAGTACAACAGTCACTGATCGCACTAGACATCGAAAAAGTCTGAAGTGCGGATAGTCGCACCTTGCGACTCAAAGCATCAGCGGTGAGATTAGCAGCTCCCGGATGGTACTTAATCTCGCAATCATAGTCCTTAAGCAAGTCCATCCAACGTCTCTGCCTCATGTTCAACTCCGCCTGAGTGAACAAATACTTGAGACTCTTATGGTCGATGAAGATCTCAAATTTCTCGCCATACAGATAATGACGCCAGATCTTCAAAGCGAACACAATGGCTTCCAATTCCAAATCATGGACTGGGTAGTTGTCCTCGTGAAGCTTCAGCTGTCTAGAAGCGTATGCGATCACATGCCCATTCTGAGTCAGGACACAACCTAACCCCTGCAGAGAAGCATCAGTGTACACCACATACCCTCCAGATCCTGACGGTAATGCCAACACCGGCGCAGAAGTCAACCGCCGTCGAAGCTCGCAGAAGCTCTCTTCACACTCGGAGGACCACTCGAAATCCACACCCTTTCGGGTAAGCTGAGTCAAAGGTCGAGCTAACTGAGAGAAGTTCAGAATGAAGCGACGATAATATCCTGATAGACCCAGAAAGCTACGGATCTCAGCAACCGTCGTCGGACGCAACCAATTAAGCACCGCCTCAATCTTGCTTGGATCAACAGAAATCCCCTCCCTGGATATGATATGGCCAAGAAAGACTACTCGATCCATCCAAAACTCAGACTTGCTCAGCTTGGCGTACAACTGCTCATCTCGAAGAGTCTGCAGTACCAACCGCAAGTGAGAAACATGATCTTTCGTATTACGCGAATACACCAAGATGTCGTCAATGAAGACCACGACAAACTTGTCCAAATACTCCCTGAAGACACGGTTCATCAGATCCATGAATATAGCTGGCGCATTAGTCAAACCAAATGGCATCACTAGAAACTCGTAATGCCCATAGTGAGTATGGAATGCAGTCCTGGCTACGTCCTGATCACGGACTCTCAACTGATGATACCCATATCTTAAGTCAATCTTGGAGTAAACTGAAGTGCCCTGCAGCTGATCAAACAAGTCATCAATACGAGGAAAAGGATACTTGTTCTTCACAATGACTCGATTCAGCTGCCGATAGTCAATGCACAACCGCATAGACCCATCCTTCTTCTTTACAAAAAGAACAGGAGCTCCCCAAAGAGATACACTAGGACGAATGTACCCCTTGTCCAAAAGATCCTGTAGCTGATTATTCAACTCACGCATCTCTGACAGAGCCAGACGATACGATGCTCGAGAAATAGGCGAAGTACCCGGCATCAACTCTATGCCAAACTCGACTTCCCTAACAGGAGAAAAATCCGGAATCTCATCGGGAAATACATCTGAAAATTCATCCACAACAGGAATACTCTCTATCCCAATACTCTCAGCGGACAAATCAACTGCATAGATAAGGTAGCCTTCCCCGCCAGACTCTAGAGCTCGACAGACTCTCAAAGCTGATACCAAAGGCATCGGGGGTCGCGCTCCCTCTCCATAGAAAAATCAGCTCTCACTCCCTTCCGGATAAAAGCGTACTAATCTCTGATAGCAGTCCACTGAAGCTCGATAGGTAGTCAACATATCTATTTCCAGAATACAATCAAAGTCGTCCATCGCAAGAACCATGAGATTCGCTAACAGAATGTTCCCCTCGAACTCTAAAGGGCAACCCATCACTAGACGCTTAGCCAAAGTAGATTGGCCCGTCAGAGTAGAAAAGACATCACTACGTCTAGTGCAATGCATGGTAACTTATGCCTCTTAACAAAACGTGCAGAAATGAAGGAATGAGATGCACCAGTGTCAATAAGTACAAGATAAGGTATACCGTAAAGCAAAAATGTACCTGCGATGAATTTCTCATTATCCTCCACTGCCTGATCATGTCTCAGGGCAAACACCTGGCCAGAAGCTCGTGTCCTCAAATGAGAACTCCCAGCAGGCTGTCCCTGCGACCTCTGCTGAACGGTGGCCTGAGAACCAGATCCTGAACCAGAACCAGAACCGCCTCCCCTAGATAGTGGACAATCCCTCCGGATATGACCAGTCTCTCCACAATGGAAACAAGCTCCAGAAGCACTATGGCACTTGTCGGATGGATGGTTCTTCCCACAGTGATCACACTTGTCCTTATTACCAAAACGGACAATATCAGCAGAGCCAGAGGAAGAAGAAGTAGATCCAGACTTCTTGAAAGATTGGGCACGGGGACCCAAAGAACTAGCAGGTCTCGACTGAGAGAAAGACCTGTTCCATCGAATGATGTCCTCTGCCTGGTGACAACGGCTCACCAAACCCTCGTAGGACATGTCGTCACCAACCGCCACATGGTCATGGATCTCAGGGTTAAGGCCCTGAAGGAACAGATTATACTTCATTCCAGAGCTGTCAGCAATCTCGGGGCAATAGGATAGCAGATCAAAGAACTTCTGCTGATACTCATCAATAGACATGGCTCCCTGTCGCAGACTCAGTTGTTGGAAAACTGGCGAGTTCCCAGACCAATTACGATTGATACCCGGTGCAGCGGAAGTTTAAAAATTTTCTCATGGAACGATTCCATGATGTGGGTATCAACCATACAACGATTGAATTAATGTGTGTGTAAAATTTAAATAACAATTAAATAAATTTTACCTCAAATCTCGCAACGAGATTAATGGACACCAACAGAACAATTCTGCTCTTGTTGTCTCTCCCTGGAACCGATGAACGCCTTCAATCAGGTCCACGAACAGAGGTTTAATCCCTCTGATAGATTGCACTAGAAAATCTATCAGAAGTTTTCTGCGAAGAGAATACACGAATCTGATTCGTTATTCCTGACTGCGATTCAAAATCACAGACCGAAATTTCTCGGGCAGAGCTGGGAGGGGGTTCGGCCGAAATCCTTCTTGAGAGACTAGGGTTTTCGAAAATTTGCTCTCAAAAATTATGACCTGTTGTGTGTAATTTCTGTACTGAAATAACTTATTTATAATGCAGGCCACTAACACCTTAGGGCCCATTAGTCATAAGCTGGGGCCCGATAAGCAAAGCCCACTCGTTCAGAAATTAATATAAAATTCATCGTGACTCCGATTGATGAAACGATTTCACCAATGTGCACAGAAACCATTTCTGCACGTTTTAAGTCAAAATAAATTTTCCTGAATCCGAATTCAGTGATTTCCAAAAATGTCCATCCCTATGTCATTTTAGGAAATCCTACTCCCATACTCTTATTTAAGAAGTCCAACTCCTTAGTTCATTAAATTTAACTCTTTAAATTTAACTATCTCAACGGGGATTAAAACTCCATTACACTGTGTGACCCTCAATGGTTCAGGGATACAGCTAGCCGTGGGCTCACAACTCCTTGTGACTCGGAACAACACTTTCCGACTTGCCCAACGAATCATGGTAAAGCGCTAGCAACATCGCCCCATGATTCCCTAGGTATCACTGATAGTGCCTACAAGAACCAGTAGATTTTGGTTAACGTACAGTACGGTCCCTTCATCCATATATCCCGATCGAATCAACAACCATTGGTATATCGAGAGTCGCTCAAGATTCGATAACTATGCAATGCATCTTGAAGATCAAATTAGTGACATCGCATGTGCTACTAAGAAACCATTTCTTAAATCACATCAAGTACTCTGGCCAGAGATTTGTCACACTAATATCTCCTCAGATCGCATAGGATATCCATACTCGCAAGTATGTGGTGAATCCTTGACAACAATGCATTGACTCCTATATGTGTCGTAACTGTACCCAATCTCGACACCTGATGACCCCCTCAGAGTCGGTAAACGAGTCAAAGCACAGTACTAGCATATAGAGTCTCCATGATGTTTCAAGTCGTAAGGACTAATGGTGTACAACCAAAACCGCGGACTTTATCCACTCGATAAGTGATAACCACTTGGAAAGTCCGGATAGGGTAGTTCGACTATTCATCCTATGAATATCCATTTGCATGCTTCGAACATCTCCATGTTCCCTACCAATGAAACGTGGTACTCCGCATCGCAAATGCTAGTCTCAAACTCGAGCGATCCTTATCCTTATTATCGGACGGCTCAATCGACTAGGAACGATTTTAGAATATACAGTGACTATAAGATGTATTTCATGATAGACATCTCCATTTTCTACCACATCTTACATACACTATAGTATATTCAAGGTCTTTATCAAAACAACAATAGTATATCACAATATAACAATATGAAGTAATATAAAGTCATTGCCATAAAAGTGTAAATAATATTAAACAAAAGATTGTTTATACAAAGAGTCAACAAAGCCCATAGCCACACAGTTGGCTCACTGGGCACCCACTCTTACAATCTCCCACTTGCCCTATAGCCAACTAGTCATACTACGTAGACCCATTGCTTCGCGATGTTTGTCAAACAATGGTCCTGGCAAAGGCTTAGTAAGTGGATCAGCGATATTGTCTGCAGAGGCCACTCGTTCGACACTGATGTCTCCTCTTTCCACAATCTCCCGGATTATGTGGTATTTCCTCAGTACGTGTTTGGATCTTTGATGAGACCTTGGTTCCTTTGCTTGAGCAACGGCACCCGTGTTGTCGCAGTACACCGGGACTGGACCAACAAATTCAGGGATGACGCCCAACTCTTGGACGAAATTCCTCATCCAAACGGCCTCTTTAGCAGCAGCTGATGCTGCAATGTATTCAGCCTCAGTGGTGGAATCCGCTGTGGTGTCCTGCTTGGAACTCTTCCAAGAGACAGCACCGCCATTGAGCATGAACACAAATCAGAGGTTGACTTCGAGTCATCCACATCACTTTGGAAGCTAGAGTCGGTATAGCCTTCCAGTTTGAGTTCTCGTCCTCCATAAACCATGAACATATTCTTAGTCCTTCGCAAGTACTTAAGAATGTCCTTCACGGCTTTCCAATGCATCTGACCAGGATTAGACTGATATCTGCTCGTGACACTCAGAGCAAATGCTACATCCGGTCTGGTAGATATCATCCCATACATGATACTACCTATAGCTGACGCATATGGTACATGTGTCATATTCTCTATCTCTGCATCAGTCTTGGGACACATAGACTTGGATAGAGAAACTCCATGACACATGGGTAGATGTCCTCTCTTGGACCCATCCATTGAAAACCGTTTCAATATGGTATCGATGTAGGTTGATTGAGTGAGTCCTATCATTCTCTTAGATCTATCCCTATAGATCTGTATCCCAAGAATGTAGGATGCCTCACCAAATCCTTCATCGAAAATCTACCTGATAACCATATCTTTGTTGACTGCAACATCCCTACATCATTCCCAATGAGTAGGATGTCATCAACATAAAGTACTAAGAATGTCACAGCATCCTTAACTACTTTCTTGTACACGCACGGTTCCTCCGGGTTCTTGATGAAACCAAAATCTTTTATTGTTTCATCAAATTTCTGGTTCCAACTTCTTGATGCTTGTTTTAGACCATAAATTGATCTCTGAAGCTTGCATACCTTATGCTCGCTTCCCATGGATGTGAACCCTCAGGCTGCTTCATATAGATTTCCTCCTTAATGTCTCCATTAAGAAAAGCAGTCTTCACATCCATTTGCCATATCTCATAGTCATACCATGCAGCTATGGCAATAAGGATTCTTATGGACTTGAACATTGCAACTGGTGAAAAGGTTTCGTCATAGTCAACTCCTTGCCTTTGAGTATAACCTTTAGCCACCAATCGCGCCTTGTAGGTCAATACCTTACCATCAGGCCAAGCTTTCTTTTGTAGATCCATTTACACCCTATTGGAACAATTCCATCGGGAGGATCCACTAAAGACCAGACTTGGTTAGTATGCATCGAATCCAATTCTGACTGCATAGCTTCAAGCCATAAATTCGAATCCGCATCAGAAATTGCTTCCTTGAAGCTTCTTGGATCACATCCAATGTCGGGTTCATCTTGACCCTCTTCAAGAAGAAGACCATATCGAACTGGAGGTCTAGAAGTCCTTTCGGATCTTCTAGGTGCAGGCGTGTCCAGCAATGGTTCCTGAGGTGTGGGATCGTTATTTTGTATTTCGGGTTCTTCTCGAACTTCTTCGAGTTCCATCATCTCGCCTTTCTTATCCAATAAGAACTCCTTCTCCAAGAAGGTGGCATTCCGTGAAAACAAACACCTTTGTTTCAGCAGGATAATAGAAATAATATCCGATTGAATTCTTCGGATACCCCACAAAATAACACAAGCTGGATCGACTATCCAACTTATCTCCCACTGTCCGCTTCACGTAAGCAGGACATCCCCAAATCCTCAAGTACGAATACTTAGGAGCTTTGCCATTCCATAACTCGTATGGCGTTTTGTCCACTGCTTTAGTGTGGACGTTATTCAACAACAATACCGCCGTTTCAAGCGCATAGCCCCAAAACGAAGGTGGAAGCTCAGTGAAGCTCATCATGGATCGAACCATGTCCAACAAAGTTCGATTACGACGCTCCGATACACCATTAAGCTGTGGTGTCATAGGAGGAGTCCACTGAGAGAGAATCCCATTCTCTTTTAGATAGTCCAAAAACTCGGTACTCAAGTATTCTCCACCTCGATCCGATCGAAGTGCTTTAATACTTTTACCTAGCTTGTTTTCTACTTCAGCCTTGAATTCTTTGAACTTTTCAAATGCTTCAGACTTATATTTCATTAAATATAAATACCCATACCTAGAATAATCATCAGTAAAGGTAATGAAGTAGGTGTGGCCATGTTGAGTCCCTACTCTAAATGGACCACAAACATCTGAATGGATCAAATCCAACAGATTTTGACTACGTTCAGGCTTCCCCTTAAAAGGAGATTTAGTCATTTTCCCTTTTAGGCAGGATTCACAAGTAGGTAGAGAGTTAATATCAGACATATCAAACATGCCCTCTCCCACTAGCTTGTTCATCCTCCTTGAGGAAATATGACCTAGTCTAGCGTGCCAAAGGTTTGCCGGGTTTTGACTATCGATTTTCCTTTTGTTTGTTGTCGCCGGTTTGTCAATACAATTTACTGGAACGTCTTTTAGTTTTAAATTGTATAGATCGTTTTCAAGTTGTCCATTTCCAATTAAACATTCATTCTTGTAAATGCTGCAAATCCCATTCACAAAATTACAAGAATAACCATCTCTATCAAGCATAGAAATAGAAATAATGTTTTTAATTAAATCTGGCACAAATAAAACATCTCTCAACAATAATTTAAAACCATTCTGCAAAATCAAACAAACATCTCCAATGGCCGTAGCTTCAACTCTGGAACCATTCCCGAGCCTCAGCTGGGTCTCACCCATTCTAAGCCTGCGACTTCTTGTCATCACCTGCAAATCATTGCAAATGTGAGATCCACATCCGGTATCCAATACCCAAGAAGTTGTATTAAGTGACATGTTTATTTCGATATAGAACATACCCTTTGCAGTTCCTAACTGCCCAAGATACTCCTTGCAGTTGCGCTTCCAATGACCCGGCTTCTTGCAGTAATGGCAAACATCCTTGGATTTTCCATCGTTTGAAGCCTTTGTCTTTTGCTTCTTCTCGGGTTCCACTTTCTTGGGTGGGGCAGAACGTTTCTTGCCCTTCATACTTGGCCCCTTCTTAGCAGAAGATGAGGAGCCCACCAAGAAAGCTGGCTTATCCTTCTTAAGTGTGGATTCATATGTAACGAGCATATTGACCATCTCTTCAAGGGTGGCCTCTATCTTGTTCATATTAAAATTTATCACGAATCCATCAAATGAAGAAGGAAGAGATAGAAGCAGCAAGTCCACATTGAGTTCATGCTCCAACACCAAATCAAGGGTCGCTAACTTCTGTATGAGCCAAATCACTCGTACCCCATGATCACGGACCGAAGTCCCTTCACGCATGCGGCACGTCATCAACTCCTTAACAGTAGAGAACCTTTCAGCCCTCGACTGAGCCCCAAAAGTTCCTTGAGTTGCGTGTGAATGTCAGCAGCATTCACCGTGTCCTCAAATCGCCTCTGGAGTTCATCAGACATCGAGGCTTGCATATAGCATTTGGTCTTGATGTCATGGTCACACCATGCATCAAGTTTGGCCAATTCCTCCGGACTTATGTCAGCTGGTGCTTCCTTCGGAGGTGCTTTCTCTAACACGTAGAGCATTTTCTCCGAAGTTAAGACAATCTTCAACTTCCGGAACCATTCCGTATAGTTGGCGCCAGTCAGCTTGTTTTGTTCGAGGATCGAGAATAAAGGATTTCGCGAATTCATTGTATGAAATACTGAAAAGGAAAAACAGACATATATCAATGATTGTTTAACAATTTACTAAGACATAAAATAGGCGAATTTAATTTTATGAATCTCACTCCCACTATTTTAACGATTTCACCACCCTCTAGTGAAAACGGGAAACTTTTTCCATAGTGAGAACATGGAGTCCAATTGACAAACTTATGGTCCCGAATAATATCAGCCAACCATAATTCTCAAAAGGTAGAGCCCAATTGCTTCAAAAGCAACCCCCATGTATTTACCTCATGTCCAATAAGGGCCCAATAATATGACGCCGTTTAAAGTGACATGTCAAGATGACCCATCAATATTAAGTTGTGATGGACGGTCGCCATGTGGATCCCCCAATAATATGAGCCGATCCCATGGGAGTTCCACCCAACTTACAACATTTGTCGATCCAATGTACAGCTTTCCGACGGACGGGCCCCCCCAATAATATGAGCCGGACCGTATCCGCGGGTAGCATCACATACATTGATCGTTGATGGAAGGTAGGAACATTTAAACAATATTTAAATTTCCTTTATTTATCTTGATATAAATTTTAAATCATATTTAAAATGAGGGATTTTATTTATAAAAATATTTGTCTCATCATATTTAATTTATTGCATGCATTGCCGGATTCACGCAATTTATGTCTAAACATGCATACAATCATAATATCACATATTATATAGGATGATCGATTCCATTTCTAATTGACCCGTGGTTGCCAATCACGGGTCTTAGTCCAATCCTAGGTAATATGCAGTATGCAAATGCAATCCTATTACATATGCTTCCAATTTACATTTCTTCAGTCTTCATTGTCTGCTGGGCCCACCATCTTCAAATCTTGATCTCCCACTAAATCTAATGTATTTACAATAAATAACAATGACAAGTAGGGGATACATTTTTAGGGGGTGGGAACGGGCTATAAACCAAGCCCACTTTTATTACATATGACATTCATATCGGGCCATAAACCAGGCCCATTAATAAAACCAACAACAATAAAGACAAAATGTAAATTCCTAACATACACCTACAAAATTGGTCATGGCAATCGATCATCCTTATCCAATAACATTTAATTCAAAATTAATTTATTGGATAACATGCTGTGGCAATTCAAATTTAAACAAGATAAAATCATATTTTATATATAAAATCACATTTCACATATAAAATCATATTTTATCTCCATATCAAATAAAATCATATTTTATCTATAAAATCCAATTTTACAAATAAAATCATATTTTATCTAATATATCATAAGATCATATCTTATCATCAATTGTACCAAAATAATTGATTTCAAAATTCAATTTACGGATAAAATATTAAAATTTTCCAAAAATTCAAATTTATCCAAAATCAATTTTAAAATTTACGGACTCGAACAATTCGATCCGAAATCTCGTGAACCAATCAAAAACAATTTTTGACCGGACCAAAAATAAAATTTTAACATATTAAAATTAATTTTAATAAAAAATAATAATTTTTCCCGCGGGCCGCCCGGGACACTCCCGGGTTGGCCCGCACCCGGGGCGCGGGCCGGGCAGCCCGGCTGCCCCCTTAGGGCAGCAACGTTTGCTGCCCTGGCGGCGCCTGGCGCCGCCGCTGGCGGCGCCGTGCGTCGCCCTGGGCGGCGCCGAGCGCCGCCCCTGGGCGGCGCTGTGCGCCGCCCTGCGCAGCGCCCAGCGCTGCGCTGGGCAGCGCCGTGCGCCGCCCTGGGCGGCGCCGTGCGCCCCCTTTGGGCGGCGCCGTGCGCCGCCCCTGGGGGCAGCGACCATCGCTGCCCCCTCCGGGCAGCGATCCAATCGCTGCCCGGGTTTCGCCCCCGGAAAAAAAAAAAAATTTTTTTATTAAAATATTTATTTTGTTTCAAAAACCGAGACTCAAAAATTTTGTACAATTGATTAATTCAATCGATTGATCTGAGCAACCTGGCTCTGATACCACTGTTGGAAAACTGGCGAGTTCCCAGACCAATTACGATTGATACCCGGTGCAGCGGAAGTTTAAAAATTTTCTCATGGAACGATTCCATGATGTGGGTATCAACCATACAACGATTGAATTAATGTGTGTGTAAAATTTAAATAACAATTAAATAAATTTTACCTCAAATCTCGCAACGAGATTAATGGACACCAACAGAACAATTCTGCTCTTGTTGTCTCTCCCTGGAACCGATGAACGCCTTCAATCAGGTCCACGAACAGAGGTTTAATCCCTCTGATAGATTGCACTAGAAAATCTATCAGAAGTTTTCTGCGAAGAGAATACACGAATCTGATTCGTTATTCCTGACTGCGATTCAAAATCACAGACCGAAATTTCTCGGGCAGAGCTGGGAGGGGGTTCGGCCGAAATCCTTCTTGAGAGACTAGGGTTTTCGAAAATTTGCTCTCAAAAATTATGACCTGTTGTGTGTAATTTCTGTACTGAAATAACTTATTTATAATGCAGGCCACTAACACCTTAGGGCCCATTAGTCATAAGCTGGGGCCCGATAAGCAAAGCCCACTCGTTCAGAAATTAATATAAAATTCATCGTGACTCCGATTGATGAAACGATTTCACCAATGTGCACAGAAACCATTTCTGCACGTTTTAAAGTCAAAATAAATTTTCCTGAATCCGAATTCAGTGATTTCCAAAAATGTCCATCCCTATGTCATTTTAGGAAATCCTACTCCCATACTCTTATTTAAGAAGTCCAACTCCTTAGTTCATTAAATTTAACTCTTTAAATTTAACTATCTCAACGGGGATTAAAACTCCATTACACTGTGTGACCCTCAATGGTTCAGGGATACAGCTAGCCGTGGGCTCACAACTCCTTGTGACTCGGAACAACACTTTCCGACTTGCCCAACGAATCATGGTAAAGCGCCTAGCAACATCGCCCCATGATTCCCTAGGTATCACTGATAGTGCCTACAAGAACCAGTAGATTTTGGTTAACGTACAGTACGGTCCCTTCATCCATATATCCCGATCGAATCAACAACCATTGGTATATCGAGAGTCGCTCAAGATTCGATAACTATGCAATGCATCTTGAAGATCAAATTAGTGACATCGCATGTGCTACTAAGAAACCATTTCTTAAATCACATCAAGTACTCTGGCCAGAGATTTGTCACACTAATATCTCCTCAGATCGCATAGGATATCCATACTCGCAAGTATGTGGTGAATCCTTGACAACAATGCATTGACTCCTATATGTGTCGTAACTGTAACCAATCTCGACACCTGATGACCCCCTCAGAGTCGGTAAACGAGTCAAAGCACAGTACTAGCATATAGAGTCTCCATGATGTTTCAAGTCGTAAGGACTAATGGTGTACAACCAAAACCGCGGACTTTATCCACTCGATAAGTGATAACCACTTGGAAAGTCCGGATAGGGTAGTTCGACTATTCATCCTATGAATATCCATTTGCATGCTTCGAACATCTCCATGTTCCCTACCAATGAAACGTGGTACTCCGCATCGCAAATGCTAGTCTCAAACTCGAGCGATCCTTATCCTTATTATCGGACGGCTCAATCGACTAGGAACGATTTTAGAATATACAGTGACTATAAGATGTATTTCATGATAGACATCTCCATGTTCTACCACATCTTACATACACTATAGTATATTCAAGGTCTTTATCAAAACAACAATAGTATATCACAATATAACAATATGAAGTAATATAAAGTCATTGCCATAAAAGTGTAAATAATATTAAACAAAAGATTGTTTATACAAAGAGTCAACAAAGCCCATAGCCACACAGTTGGCTCACTGGGCACCCACTCTTACATCAGTAGCTCGCCCGCCTTCGACTGACGGAGTGCAGAAGGAAAATACAGCTTCTGAAAAGCTGTGCGGAACTCGGCCCAGGTGGCCACTCCTCTCGCCGCAACAAAAGGTGCAGAAGTAAACCTCCACCACCTGTGTGCACGTCCATCCAGAAGATAACCCAGGGTCTCCATCTTCTGCTCCTCGGTGCAGTGGAAAGTCTGAAAATTCGTCTCCATGCGGTCTAACCAGTTCTCCGCATCCTCCGGAGACTTACCTCCAACCAAGGGCTTAGGCCCCGTCTACAAGAATCGACGTACACTAAAACGGTCCTCATCTCGATGACGATGGCGGCGTTCCCGACGAGGCTCCCGGTCGGCATCACCCCAACGCCCACCAATACTTCCATGAGAACTCTGGTCGTCACGATCTGCCATCTACAAAATTAACCTAACGGTTATCTTTATGTAGAATCTAAATCCCAATAATACTTTGCATGCTCTGATACCATAAATGTAGTGACCCTTACCTGGATCACCTACTAAACAGAACTTAGGCATGCAATTAACTTAATTAAACGGATATCAGAATAAAACTGCGGAAACCAAAAACAATATACAATCCCAAGGAAAGGAATCTGTAAATACCCAAATATTATACAACCAGATCGAACAGCTGAATTAATCTAATAACAACAGAATAAAACCTAGACGAAGCTCCAGCTGGCCAACAACTGCCTAGCCCCTCTTGGATCCACCCGCCTCATCCAATCGCAAACCTGCCCCATGGAATAGGGTGTCCAGAAACACAGAGTACGAGACGTGAGCATAAAACGCTCAGTACAAGAGTATGAGTATACATGCATACAAAGTGAACTCCCTATAAACTCGAGGTCAAGAATCAAATAACAGAGACAGACCGGGCCCTGGTATGTAGCACGTTGTGCCGTCGCTTCAGGAGGTGGCTCCCATACCATAATACCAGTGGATATGCCAGACCCAAATTGATGGAAGTCCAACCACTAGCAGGATATGGAAAAACCCTACTAACAGACATCTCGAAGGAGATAGCTCAGTATGCAAATGAATGCAGCATAAATCAATGACATATAAAACATGTAGTCACATAATACATGCATACTCAGTCAGGATATCTCGAACAGTACTTCCGTACCTCAAAATCAGTGCAAGCTCTACCAACTCTAGGTCCACGCCTATAGTCTGATCTACACTGTCAAATGATACTACTATCATTAAAGTGCTCTAAAAGCCTTAACTAAGCTATTGCATACTCCTAAATATTTATAGGAAGCAAAAGCTATACCTTCGTCCGTCGTTAGCCCTTTGATGTCGATGCCACCAGAACTTGGGCACAACTCTGCTATGACTTTCGAACGCCTCGACGACTCCCGGGTCAAGCCTAGGAAGGCTAGAATAACTCAAATACGACTAGAGTAGAGAGGAAATCCGGAATTGGCAATTGAAAGTGAATTCTCGGTCTTCTATTTATAGACAACGATCGGAGCCTCCGATCCTCGATCGGAACTTCCAAACCTCGATCGGAACGTCCGATCCTGCCATCGGAGCTTCCGAAGATCCTGATCTGCCACGTGTCAAAATATCACTTGTTGACTTTGGATAGGGGTGATCGGAGCTTCTGATCCAACCACACGTCATGGATGACGTAATATCATCGGTGCCTCCGATCGCTCATCGGAGCTTCCGATCCTGATCGGAGCTTTCGATCGTGCCTTCGGAGCTTTCGATCCGTCCGATACCCAATTTATTTAATTAGCATTAATCCTTTAATTACTCAATTAGGATACGGGCTACTACAGGTTTGGTTGAGAGGCAACTTCTGAAGGGGAATGTTCTTGGAGGGATTGGCGTTGTGATATGTGATTCAAAAGATGAACTGCTATTTGAGCTGCGAAAACTCTTAGTGGGAAATATGATGAGCCGGCAGGGCGTTGAACTCAGGGCGCTAATCGAGGGTCTGAATGCCGCGGTAGAATTGGGACTCCAAAGGGTAATTTTTTCTGTGATTACTACCCGATGTACAAGTTTTTAAGTTCCAATCCCTTTCACCTCCTTCATTTCCCTTTTATTTCTGATTCACAAATTCGTGAGTTTCAACTCCTTAAGGAGACATCTAAACTCTAAAGCATGTGATAAGATCATATTTCATGTATTCGTTATAATGAGGGTATTTAGGAAGCATAACAAAGATACCACAAAGTAATGATGAGAAAGTTATCGTGATCCAAATTTTTTGTTTTCGAATGTGATAGAATGGTAATGCTAACCACATAGATTTATATATTGTTCGGTGTCCTGGATGAGATGAACAAAACATGTGTATAAGTGTAATAAAATTATGATAAGACAAAGACAAAACATATAGAGATTAACTACAAGTGGTTTAATTTTGTAGGATTATTATGTTTACAATTATATAATGTCTTAAATGCACTTGTTAATCACAAACAATTGTAGGAAAAGGGAATATTCATAAAATTCCACTCATATCAAGTATTCAAATTAATCATGTTCCCATCACGTGGGATAGGAGTGATGTCTTATCTAATCCGTATGCAATGATAATTGTGGTTCATTCCATTTTCATATATTATACCAAATGGTGCCTAAGTTTTTAACATCTTTTTGATTAGATTGGCATGGTGTACGTTTTGAGAATTTGACCATGTTGCTCCTTGGTGTAATTGGGACATCACCCTTACTTTTATGATACCCGAGTCACTGTCTTGACTTCATATCCTGTTGTTGCAGTGTTGTGTGTTTTGTTCTGGGCGTTTCAGAAAATTAGTCAAATTATGCTTTCACTAATCCTTAATAAACTACTCTAGTCTTGTATGGTTTTGGGCTGTGAATGCTAGTGCACGGGGTCTCACTGACATGCCATTTTTCCTTCTTATGAATAATTGTATTTATCATTGTAAAAGCATCATTAGTTAGGGAGTTGCTTTGGTTATTATCCTGCTAGCCTCTGGACATATTCTGTCATGGATCCAAATATAATGGGCCTATGCCAAATCAAGTACCCTTAGAATTATCTAGAAATGGGGAGGATATAAAAAGATATTGGGGAGAGTAGATTAGCATTCTGTTATTTTCCTCGAGTTTTTTTTACTAGATTAGGCTAGGGAACTTACTAGCAGTTAGCTAGGGTTTGTGTACAGAGTTTATCTATGGGAAAAAAACTTTTCTATTCTATTGACATATAATTTTCAGTTAATGATTTGTGGTTGTAACATATTCATTTGTATTAAACAAGAACCTGGCCACACCAGTGGGGTGGAGAAATGTGCTGACGTGGTATTTCTTTTGAGTGTTATGTTTTTGCTCTCGCTCCTTGCAATCACGTGCATCAAGGACAAATCCCCAAACCTAAATACTGACATATGCAACTTCAAACTGGAGCAACTAATGTTGCACTAAGAATAGCTGCATTGATTTTAATTGATCACGATAAAAAGTAATTTGGACTTGTGCTGATGCTTAATTCCAAAAGTTAACTTATTTTGTTCAAATTTCCATTCAAACTAGAATACACGCCGGTGGGCAGCGAAACAGAGAAAAGTGTTGGCATTAGTCAATCAAGTGTGCAAACTTCAAGAAAAATTTACCCACTGCAGGCCAGCTCTTGTGACTCGAAATTATATTAAGTTTGCATTTAAACTTGCAAGAGAAGCTATAGCTAATCAGTTGAAGAAAGGTGCTGAATTGAGTGGTTCAAGTAACGTGTATAATGAGACATGTGTAATTTGTTTAGAGGATGCAAATATTAACCAGATCTTCACCATCGATGATTGCATGCACCGATATCGCTTTTCTTGCATGAAACAGCACGTGGAAGTGAAGTTACTACATGGGATATTGCCTAAATGTCCGCATGAGGGCTGCGGTAGTCAACTCAAAATTGACAGTTGTCGCAAATTCTTGACACACAGGCTGACAAAAATTATGAAGCAGCGGATTATGGAGGCTTCAATTCCCATCGCTGAGAAAATCTATTGCCCTTACCCAAAATTTTCGACTTTGATGTCTAAAACGGAGGCTTTAGAACATACCAAGCGTCCCTCAGCGGAAGCAAAAAGAAATGGATTCAGAAGGTGCATAAAATTCAATGGTAACTTTTGCATCAATTGCAAGGTGCCATGGCACAATGGCATGGGTTGTTTAGAATACAAGAGGAGAAATCCTCATCCCCAGCCAGAAGAAGCGAAGTTGAAGAATTTGGCTGCAACGAATATGTGGCGTCAGTGTGTCAAGTGCAACCATATGATTGAACTTGTTGCTGGGTCCAGGTACCAACTAAATATCAGATATCTCAATGTTTCACATAAATATACGGAATCATAATGAACAATGATTGGTTAGCTTTCTAAATCTTTTGGAATTCCTGTAGTTGGAAATGGTATAGTCTCCCAAAATGTAGCTATTTTTTGTTCCATTAAACTGAGATTTTCTGTAAAAAGCATTATGAAATAAACAAGGTGATGCATTCCAAATTAGGAATATAATATCTTACAATCTTTGGGAAATGTATGTCTAACCATTTGGAACTTGAGACAACATATTGCATCTTCTCATAGATAAAATGGGATCACCAATTTATGTTCCTTGTTGATGTCAGGCTTGTCTATTATAAATCTATAAGCTCCAGCTCTTGGTTAATCCAGAGGGCAGAGCCTTATTTTACACACTTTACTATTACACCTTAAATCTTCAATTCTTATTCCTCGTTGGCATTTGGTATTGTTACCTGCCAAAGAGGTCAGAGGTTTAAACTTCTTTTGATATACATAAGTTTCTTTTTTTTCCTGTACTTTGGTATTGGTTCGAACCCAATTGTTGCAGATGTGGCTATGAATTTTGCTATACTTGTGGAGCGGAGTGGAGGAACAAGGCAGCGACTTGCTGCTGTCCACTTTGGGATGAACAAAAAATTTTAGACGAAGACTTCAGTGATGAGGATGAGGATGAGTACGAGGACGATGACGATGATGATGAAGATGGAGAGGAGTACGAGTCGGATTCTGACCAGTACTGGTAATTTTTGTGAGGATAGGACAAGGATCAATAATTTCTATTGCAAAAATCTATCAATCATGGCTGATTGGGTGCTCGATTCTTTATAACTTCTAATTATCTATGATTTTTCGAGTTCCATTTATTTTGATTATCTTGGTCACTATTTTGATTCATGTCTCTCCTTTTCAGATGAAATCAACGACCAATTCATACAGTGTTCTGCAATGACTGATGTTGGATATAAACGATGATGAACGCCAGGACAACCACTGTACTCTTCAAATTCTATATATTGTATATCAAAACTATGTTTCAGTTCATTGTCACTTGTAGTTAGGTGAATTGTGTTGTAGGTATTTTTATTAAATTTTGTGTCTCCGATATTTAATATCTATTAAGTTTGAAAAACTATTTGGAATATGTGATCTGCGGCTACTGTGGATTCCTCTCTTGATTCTATGTTTATTTTCATTGGAAGAAGCTAGGAAAGATTCTCAATATCAGAACCAATCGACCTATGCCGAAGTGATTTCTAATTTCTCATAAAAGCTAATGAAAGAAAATGTCATCATGTTCCAAGATGTAATGTTCATCATGAAATGCGTGATATTAGCTTAGGTATAGAGAATGAGAGGTTCAAAGTCCTATTGAAAAACTGGTTGTTCTATGTTAGGAATGGAGAATGAGACGTTCAAAGTCGTACAGAAAACTAGTTCTTCTATGTTGGGTATAGAGCACAAGGTTCAAAGTCGTACTGAGAAAACGAGTTATTCTACATTATACGTTGAGATATGTTATTTTTCATTTGGAAACAAAAAATAAATAAAAATAAAATATCGATAAGTTATTCAAATTTTGTTTTTAAGTGAGATGTTAGTCCGAACATCTCTTGCAGAAAATACATCGATGGTTCTTCCATTCATCCTTGGCCAATTTTAGAAGCACACAACTCGTTAACTCGATCAATTTTCTTCAATCATATACAACTGCCTTTGAGTATATTGTCCGAAAAATCAAGCATAGTTGGAAGTTGGAATCGAAATTCCGATCCGTTTACTTAAGAAAAAAAATTATATAATCTAAATAAACTTTTAAGAAAAAAAAATCACGGTGATTCTATATATTTTTCATTTAAATTTATTTACATAATTTTTTCGTTTATACTTTGCATATTTCTCATTTTGAGTTCTTGGAAAAAATATTCAAATAAAAATTAATTATGAATAGTAGATTTTAAAAAGAAAATATAATTTTTTTTCCTAGTTATTAGATGTCATTTATAAAATTCATGTATTAAAATACATGTGTGTGTTGTCTATGTCCTATTCTTCCCCAACTTTTTGAAGTGTTCTAACTTCTAACAAAGCCTCACGCAACCTAAATCGGATGAAGGCTGAATCATGAAAACTACGGACTCTCCAAACAGCGGCTCCGCCGTTAACTGCGGCCTTCTACCTTCTCTCCTCTCCTCCTTCGTCGACACTTTCATCGATTTCTCTGTCAGCGGCGGCCTTTTCTTGCCTCCGGACCCATTGAACAACTCCAATAACCCACTGCAAACTGTATTTCCTCAGCCCAGCCACCTCATTGCAATCGGGGATCTCCACGGAGACCTTACCAAGTCCAAGTAGGCCTTAAGACTGGCGGGTTTGATCGGCCCAAATGATCGTTGGTCTGGCGGGTCGGCTACTGTGCTACAGGTGGGTGATATTTTTGATCGCGGCGGGAACGAGATTAATTTGTTGTATTTCTTTGAGAAATTGAAAAGAGAGGCTGCCAAAACAGGTGGTCTTGTTATTACTATGAATGGGAATCATGAGATCATGAATGTTGATGGGGACTTCCGGTATGTGACGCGTGAGGGGTTCGAGGAGTTTAAGAATTGGGCAATGTGGCAATGTGTGGGGAATGTTATGAAGAAAATGTGTAATGGGGTGGACGAAAACCATTTGATTACGGATTTGTTTGATGGGGTTCCCTGTGAATTCCGAAACATTAGGCCGGAGTTGTTGGACGGTGTTAGAGCTCGAGTTGTTGCTATGAGGCCAAATGGCTTGATAGCAAACAAATTCTTGTCCAAGAACCAGACAGTTGTTGTAGTCGGGGACTCGGTTTTTGCTCATGGAGGGTTGTTGAAGAAACATGTATCATACGGATTAGAGCGTGTGAACAAAGATGTAAGGGATTGGATTCGTGGGGCGAAGGAGAAGGTGGCGAATCAATAGGTTAGGGGGAGGAATTCTATCGTTTGGTTGAGGAACTTTTCGAACGAGTTGGCCAAAGATTGTGATTGTTCAACGCTTGAGCATGTACTCGAGACCATTCCTGGAGGGAAGAGAATGATCACGGGCCATACAATTCAGAGTGGTGGTATTAATGCAATTTGTGGTAACCGAGCAATAAGGATAGATGTGGGAATGTCGTGGGGGCGTGGGAATGAATTAGGGGTGTAAACGAGCCGAGCTACTCGTGAGCAACTCGCGAGTAGCTTGGTCAAAGCTCGACTCGAGCTCGATTTGACCGAGCTCGAGCTCGAGTAGCTCGAGCATACAATCGAGCTCGAGTCGAGCTTTGAAACTATGTGATCGAGTAGCTCGCGAGCTACTCGATAAGCCACATATATATATATTAAAAAATTAAAAAATAATATAAATATAAATATAATATATATAATATAATATTATATTTATATATTTATTTATTTATAATATTTATATATTTATTTATAATATTTATTTTATTTTATTTTATTTATTGTATTTATATATTTATTTATTTTATAATATATATATAATATAATATTATATTTATTTATTTATTAATATATTTTTAATTTATATATATATAATATAAAAGCTCGAGCTCGAGTACTCGAACTACAATCGAGCTCGAGCTTGAGCTCATATTTTACTACTCGATCGAGCTCGAGCTCGAGTAGTAAAATATGAGCTCGAGCTCGAGTAGTGTGTTACTCGAGCTCGACTCGGCTCGATAACACCCCTAGAATGGATTGCCAGAGGTTCTGGAGATCATTGAAAACTCGGAGGTTCGAATTTTGACTTCTAATCCTTTGTATCTGAAAGGGTAGACCTGGCCAAGGGCCGGGTCAAACCCGCGGGCCGGTTAACCGGGTCAACGGGTTTGACCCGGAACCGTGACCGGACCGGCCTCTTAAGGTTCCATTCTATTTCTATGTTTGTTGTTGTGTTATGCTCGTTTAAAAACTAAATAATAAAGTAATATTAAATATGCAGTTTAATGTTCTAGTTGATATTTGGCAATAAATGATATTGTCATTATTTTAGTCATAAAATAATTATACTTATCAAGACATGATAATAATGTAATATATTATACATGTGTGATACATTTAGCATGTCACGAACTATTGTTGCTCGTAACGGAAAACATGATCAATCAAATACAT
This sequence comes from Henckelia pumila, assembly GCF_033568475.1. Lineage (NCBI taxonomy): Eukaryota > Viridiplantae > Streptophyta > Magnoliopsida > Lamiales > Gesneriaceae > Henckelia > Henckelia pumila. Next base: position 65,483,290 of record NC_133122.1, on the reverse strand, counting down.
TACTTTATACAGTTGTATACATTTGAGACGAGCGGAAAAACGATATTAATTTTAATGTTTAAGATGGAGGGATATTCACATGAAAAAATTATGTCGATCGTCGTAATTTTAATTTATTTTTATTGTTAATATTAATTTAGATAGTATTTGATTTAAATCCAAACATATGATTAAGTCTTGGAAATTTCATTTTTTGTGATATACCATGATCAACAAATTTTTATTTTTAAACTAAACTGTATTATTATTATTATTATTATTTATCTAAATTAAGAGTTGAATCTATAAAATTTAATTTGTAAGCAATAATGAATTTGTTGCAAGTAGATCTACAGGTTACTTTCATCCAGTTAATTGCGTATATGTCAAGTGAACAAAGCCTGAAGATATACAACATATCATTCGTGATTTCCACCAGTACGCCACTCGTTTCCGCCAAAAGCACAGAAGATTCCTCCGTGGTAGTTGCCGCCAAAACCGCCGCTGCGGTCGCCGCACAGTTGCTGCAAACGGATATGCCCTTATTCACACAAACGAAGCCATTAAACACGCGGCAAAGCTTCTCTCTTTAACGAACCCGGCAGCCGAGTCTCTTTAATTTGATCGAATTCAGATCTGTAGAGTGGGGTAAAGTTTGTGATTGTGATACTAATAATATCGAAAGGGAGGGTCTTGGCGGTTGATGGAAAATGGAGTACATAAACAATTTGCCAACCATGGATCTGATGCGTTCGGAGCAAATGACGTACGTGCAACTCATTATACCCGTCGAGTCGGCGCACCGGGCTGTCTCTTATCTCGGTCAACTCGATCTCCTTCCTATTATTATTCGTGTTCTGATCCAATTCTTTGTCGGGCTCAAGTTGAGTTCTAAAAGAGTTTCATATTTTCTGGGTAATTGTCAATATGAGTGGCAGAGTAGGAAACTGTTGATTTTTATGCTTCATTCTGTAGATCAATGACAGTTGTTAGACTGTCGTTATTATTGATCTTATTGCCATGGACGTGGTATTGCATTGTCAGTTGATCAAATGTGTATTCACTTTTATCTTCTTGCTGCTAGTGATAACATTTAAACTCTCAATCAAGGATTTAGTGTAGCTTTCACTTTCAGGAATAATCAAAACATGGGTTTTCCTAAAAGATGTTTTGGTGAAAGAAAAGCAGACTATGGATCTAAACTTTCCATTTGTAAATTTAAGTTTGATTTAATGTCAAATGCTATTTTTTCTTTACTTAATGGAAAGCACATACGAATATTATCTCCAAATTAAACATCTTTGCTTGATTTAAGCAAAGTTTGCTATGTTGACCTAGTATTGTAGCTAATGTCACCCCAGTTGATTTCAACTTAGGAACCATTATCCAGGTCCCAGATGTATTAAGCAATTTACAAACTTGCATTGTTCGAATGCTAGTTCTTGCCCTTGCCATTGAAGTGAGGACCAAGAAAAGAAAAACATACACTATTTCTATCTTTGACGATTTTTGTGCTAGGCGGCTTTGTATGGAATAATAATATTTATACTTCTCTTTTTAGACTGAAGTAGCTACCTGAAAGAAAAGAAACACATATATTTTAGTGATGAGATTTCAATGAAACACCGTGTGAAGAATAGGGACATTGTTTGTCTTTGACACAGAAATAATGGTGAAAATGGGGTTTGATTATGCTCCACTGCGAGTGATACTCCATGTGGAACATACCACTGGTTTCCCCAGAGAAGTGGGGGGCCTCACATGATAAATGGGGCCGAGAGGATCTGATGGTTGTTGCCACAGCAGGATTAATGCAACCCCATGCGAATATGAACAATTATAGAAAGGAGGAGAAAATCGGAAATCGATTAGGATTGGCTCTTCAGCATGATCTAAATCGCATGATTAAATGCCTTATGTCGTTGGCGTTTTGCTTTAAGGATTGTTTGTATTAGGAAGACGCGCAGCTAAAAATAGCTGTGGCCGCCAAACAATTTCTCTAATTTTAGAAAAAATTCGTGGTTCCATTCTTTCCATTCTAATGCCACTGTGTCTGTTATTGATATGCATATGGCTGGTGGATATTGTGTTTTACTGTGGGAATAAAGAAATGATTATAAGTCTGTTCAAACTTTTCATGGACTGTTTAGTGACTAGCAGCATTTTATAGGACTTTTTAGTAAGAATATTTACACCAAGATCTGTATGGTTTATGGACGTGAAAATGTTTTTGGGTGCCATTTTGTGGTCATTCTCGTAAATTTGATAACTTTTAATCATTTGATGAAAATATATTCTATCTGTGCGTCATAATTTTTTGATTTCTTCATTTGACTAATATTTATCCAATGCACTCAATAGTGTTAATCTAACTTGCAGTTAAATGATGATAAAAGCCCCTTCCAGAGGACATTTGTGAATCAGGTACTTGTTCTTTAAATGCTACAGACTGCAGATTATATTCGCATCAAGTATATTTTTTAATATTTCAAATTTTGATTGGTTTGATTCGGGATCAAACAAAAAGCTCTGAAACCTATCGTTCTTGTTCCTTAATTACACACCACCTCAAACTGCAATTCAAATAGTTTGGTTTGTATGGGCAACTTAACTTTTTGTTGGTCTAAATTTTTGTAAATTTGCTTGAGGTGTCAGCCTGTCAGGCATTTAAATTAATTGATAATTAAAGAAATGCTGATATTTCAGCTGCGCTCACTTTTAATTTATTTTTTTCATCTACCTTATCATTTATAGCCTAGTCTACAACTGTTGCGAGTTCTGAAGGACAGCTGTGTGGCAGTCAACTCTATAAAATTCTTTCTAATCTATATTTCTAGTTCTGCTTACTATTTACTTCTTTGGACACGGGGTTGCACCTGGATACAGTCAACAGATGGTATTTAATACATACGGAAATTATGATTGCAGAACCTAGTTTATGATCTTTTGCATGTCGTATACATAAGTTGTTTATTGATGCGTGCTCAAATATGATGCTTAATGGCTAATACTACTTTTCACCGTGTTTCAGATTTTCGGTGGTTATCTTTCTGAAACTTGTTGTTTGCAGAAAGATACTATTATTTCCTAGAGATTGTTTCATGAAATTGCTAATTCTGTTCCATAGCACGCTTTTGTGGACAGCTGGTTCACTGTTTGTACTCTAAATCATTTTACATTTTTAATAATATTCTAGTTTCTTATCAAAAAAAAAATATTTGTTTAGTACTTTAGTTAGAGAAGCAGCACAAAGTTTTGAAAATTATTCAGGAGTTCTGTGCCAGCGATTTTCCTTAGTTCATGTGCAGAAGCGATTATCTTCTTTTACAATCATTTTTGGCTGTGTAGATTCTATTCTTATTATTTTGTTCACAGGTTAAAAGATGTGCTGAGATTTCCTGTAAGTTGCGTTTTTTCAAAGATCAGATTCATAAAGCTGGTTTGTTGCCATCTCCTTATCCAGCTTCCCAACCTGATATTGAGTTAGAAGAACTAGAGGTCTTATTCTTTCTATTTGACTTTCATGTTTATCTGATGATGTTTCTATTTTTTGTAAATATAATTCCTTCCTTTGTTGAGTTTATTTTGAACCATCTCGTCTCTCCTTTTATTTTAGGTTCAACTTGCAGAGCATGAGCATGAGTTGATTGAGATGAATTCCAATACATAGAAACTGCAGCAAACATACAACGAGCTGCTTGAGTTCAGGATGGTATTGCAGAACGTTAACTGCGGCCTTCTACCTTCCCTCCTCTCCTCCTTCGTCGACACTTTCATCGATTTCTCCGTCAGCGGCGGCCTTTTCTTGCCTCCAGATCCATTGAACAACTCCAATACCCCCTTGCAAACTGTATTTCCTCAGCCCAGCCGCCTCATTGCAATCGGGGATCTCCACGGAGACCTTATCAAGTCCAAGCAGGCCTTAAGACTGGCGGGTTTGATCGGCCCAGATGATCATTGGTCTGGCGGGTCGGCTACTGTGGTACAGGTGGGTGATATTTTTGATCGTGGCGGGGATGAGATTAAGTTGTTGTATTTCTTTGAGAAATTGAAGAGAGAGGCTACCAAAACAGGTGGTCTTGTTATTACTATGAATGGGAATCATGAGATCATGAATGTTGATGGGGACTTCCGGTATGTGACGCGTGAGGGGTTCGAGGAGTTTAAGAATTGGGCAATGTGGCAATGTGTGGGGAATGTTATGAAGAAAATGTGTAATGGGGTGGAAGAAAACCATGTGATTAAGGATTTGTTTGATGGGGTGCCTTGTGAATTCCGAAACATTAGGCCGGAGTTGCTGGACGGTGTTAGAGCTCGAGTTGCTGCTATGAGGCCAAATGGCTTGATAGCAAATAGATTCTTGTCCAAGAACCAGACAGTTGTTGTAGTCGGGGACTCGGTTTTTGCTCATGGAGGGTTGTTGAAGAAACATGTATCATACGGATTAGAGCGTGTGAACAAAGATGTAAGGGATTGGATTCGTGGGGCGAATGAGAAGGTGGCGAATCAATTGGTTAGGGGGAGGAATTCTATCGTTTGGTTGAGGAATTTTTCGAACGAGTTGGCCAAAGATTGTGATTGTTCAATGCTTGAGCATGTACTCGAGACCATTCCTGGAGTGAAGAGAATGATCATGGGACATACAATTCAGAGTGGTGGTATTAATGCAATTTGTGGTAACCGAGCAATAAGGATAGATGTGGGAATGTCGTGGGGGTGTGGGAATGGATTGCCAGAGGTTCTGGAGATCATTGAAAACTCGGAGGTTCGCATTTTGACTTCTAATCCTTTGTATCTGAAAGGGTATGGAGCTTCTCTGCCTCCCAATGAGAAAGAAGGCATTGGTTCATTGATCCCAGAACAAGGAGTGAGGCAAATTGAGGTGAATGCTTGAGTGCAGATGAGTTAAAAATACTTAAAATGCCTCAATTTGCATCTGTATATGGAATTCTTGTGGGGTTTATTTGGAAGAGAGAGTTTGAAGATATAAATCCACTCTACTTGTTTGGCTAGTTTAAAGTTGATTGAATTTGGAATCCTTGAGTTAGCATTCTACCATATTTTGCCATGATAGTGAGCGAATTAAACTTCGTTTTCGGTATGATTGAAATTTGTAAAACCTTCTGCAAAATCAAATCCCTTCATCTGAACATAAGCTTAGTTATTTATTCTACTTTGCAGTGGGATGTTTGTCAAGTTTTTTGCTATGGTACATTGGTGTAAAGTTGCAGTCAAGATGCTCATTTCAAATGTTAATATTATTTGTTCCGTGGTTATATTTAAATGGTTGTTGAATTGTTTGTTAAAAATCTGTATTAGAATAACAATATTAAAATACATATTAGAATAAAATAATAGGTTGTTGAAATAAATCAAATCGGGTTACCCTTCAATCGACCCAAGCTTGGCCGTCGCCCTTTCGTCGTCGCATGCAGCTTGTCTGCCGCCCTAGATCTCCATCGACGTTTACCCTCTATTTTTTACTTTTTAGGATTTATGGAGCTTGAGATCTTGTCCTTGCTCGACATTTAGAGTTTGTTTAAGGGTGAGCCAAATTTTGGTTTGATTTATGCGATTTTGGTTTTATTATGATTCAATTAATTGATGTTTGGTATGTTATTGATTGTAGATACAAACTTTGAATCGATTGGAGGTATCAATCAAATTATTTGAATATTATTTGGTTACTGTCGAAATTTTAGCCTATAGTATTACGAGATTTTCGAATTATTGATTGACGAGTTCTTGAACAAAAAGATGTTGATAAGGATTTTAGTTTGAAAGTCGCGATTTGAAATTTTAAATGCTTAAATTTATTGCCCGAAAATTAGGCTTGAATCTTGATCGAGATTATAATTTTTTAAAAGCTTGGTTAAATTAATTCTGTAATTGCAAATATTTTCTGACATTTATTTTTTCTATAGTTGCACGTACTTATATAATCATGCATTAAGTTATTTTTCATTATTTATACTTATTTTGTTAGGCTATAAAAGAAACTCCGGGAACGAAGAAAAGAAAAACTATGAATTCATTTTCTAAACGAAAGAAGCGGACATGGACGAGTCATGGACATTATAGATCCAATATTGATATCTCAAATTCCGGTGGTCAATTACAGACTAATCAGACCTAAATACTTTTGAATCCTGACTCTGTCCGCCAATTAAAAGATATTGAAGTTTATACATCTTCCCAAACGACAGTGTTATAACCAAATGGACATTCCTTGCATTTGCTTTGGTGAATGGTGTTTCTTCTTCTTTTTTTTTTTTAAAAAAAAAAATGTGTGGTGTTTCTGCTAACGTAGCTTGCTTTTCTTTTATTTTTTTTCTTTTTTTTTAAATTTTTTTTTATTAAATATTAGATGAAAAAAATAGTTTTTTGGTTGCAGTGGAGCCAAACATTATTAAAATGAGTGACGATTTATTATTTGTGATTCTATTGTCACAATGGTAGTGCAACTTATCTGGATCTCCACAAAGTGTATTTTGGATTTTTCTAAGGATTTGATATTACACATCGCCTCGCCTCTAAATCACTTAGGTAGCATAGAAGATGCACGAGAATCTAACATGGATCATGTTTAGCTACTAGTTTCAAAACGATTTTACATGATTTTTTAGTTTATGCGATCGAAGTCTTAAAAGTGAATCGAAGCTATAACACAACGGATTATTCAACGATAAATCACCGGACCGACGGATTTAATTATCACTTCTTGTTCAAAGGATCCAAGTTATTCACACAAGTTTTTTGGCCTCTTAAGGTTCCATTCTATTTCTATGTTTGTTGTTGTGTTATGCTCGTTTAGAAACTAAATAATAAAGTAATATTAAATATGCAGTTTAATGTTCTAGTTGTTATTTGGCAATAAATGATATTGTCATTATTTTAGTCATAAAATAATTATACTTATCAAGACATGATAATAATGTAATATATTATACATGTGTGATACATTTAACATGTCACGAACTATTGTTGCTCGTAACGAAAAACATGATCAATCAAATACATTACTTTATACAGTTGTATACATTTGAGACGAGCGGAAAAACGATATTAATTTTAATGTTTAAGATGAAGGGATATTCACATGAAAAAATTATGTCGATCGTCGTAATTTTAATTTATTTTTATTGTTAATATTAATTTAGATAGTATTTGATTTAAATCCAAACATATGATTTAAGTCTTGGAAATTTCATTTTTTGTGATATACCATGATCAACAAATTTTTATTTTTAAACTAAACTGTATTATTATTATTATTATTATTTATCTAAATTAAGAGTTGAATCTATAAAATTTAATTTGTAAGCAATAATGAATTTGTTGCAAGTAGATCTACAGGTTACTTTCATCCAGTTAATTGCGTATATGTCAAGTGAACAAAGCCTGAAGATATACAACATATCATTCGTGATTTCCACCAGTACGCCACTCGTTTCCGCCAAAAGCACAGAAGATTCCTCCGTGGTAGTTGCCGCCAAAACCGCCGCTGCGGTCGCCGCACAGTTGCTGCAAACGGATATGCCCTTATTCACACAAACGAAGCCATTAAACACGCGGCAAAGCTTCTCTCTTTAACGAACCCGGCAGCCGAGTCTCTTTAATTTGATCGAATTCAGATCTGTAGAGTGGGGTAAAGTTTGTGATTGTGATACTAATAATATCGAAAGGGAGGGTCTTGGCGGTTGATGGAAAATGGAGTACATAAACAATTTGCCAACCATGGATCTGATGCGTTCGGAGCAAATGACGTACGTGCAACTCATTATACCCGTCGAGTCGGCGCACCGGGCTGTCTCTTATCTCGGTCAACTCGGTCTCCTCCAATTCCGTGATGTACGTCTAGATCTCTTTCTTTCAATTCATGCGTGTGAATTCTTTTTTACGTAAGCTTTGATTGAAATTGTCAGTCAAACTGTTTATGTTCCTATTATTATTTCGTGTTCTGATCCAATTCTTCGTCGGGCTCAAGCTGTGTTTTAAAAGAGTTTCATATTTTCCGGGTAATTGTCAATATGAGTGGCAGAGTAGGAAACTGTTGATTTTTATGCTTCATTCCGTAGATCAGTGACATTTGTTAGACTGTCTTTATTATTGATCTTATTGCCATGGAAGTGTTATTCCATTGTCAGTTGATCAAATGTGTATTCACTTTTATCTTCTTGCTGCTAGTGATAACATTTAAACTCTCAATCAACGATTTAGTGTAGCTTTCACTTTCAGGAATAATCAAAACATGGGTTTTCCTAAAAAATGTTTTGGTGAAAGAAAAAGCAGACTATGGATCTAAACTTTCCATTTGTAAATTTAAGTTTGATTTAATTTCAAATGCTATTTTTTCTTTACTTAATGGAAAGCACATATGAATATTATCTCCAAATTAAACATCTTTGCTTGATTTAAGCAAAGTTTGCTATGTTGATCTAGTATTGTAGCTAATGTCACCCCAGTTGATTTCAACTTAGGAACCATTATCCAGGTCCCCAGATGTATTAAGCAGTTTACAAACTTGCATTGTTCGAATGCTAGTTCTTGTCCTTGCTATTGAAGTGAGGACCAAGAAAAGAAAAACATACATTATTTTTATCTTTGACGATTTTTGTGCTAGGCTGCTTTGTATGGAATAATAATATTTATACTTCTCTTTTTAGACTGAAGTAGCTACCTGAAAGAAAAGAAACACGTATATTTTAGTGATGAGATTTCAATGAAACACAGTGTGAAGAATAGGGACATTGTTTGTCTTTGACACAGAAATAATGGTCAAAATGGGGTTTGATTATGCTCCACGGCGAGTGATACTCCATGTGGAACAAATACCACTGGTTTCCCCGGAGAAGTGGAGGGCCTCACATGATAAATGGGGCCGAGAGGATCTCATGGTTGTTGCCACAGCAGGATTAATGCAACCCCATGTGAATATGAACATTCATAGAAAGGAGGAGAAAATCGGAAATCGATTAGGATTGGCTCTTCAGCATAATCTAAATCTCATGATTAAAGGCCTTATGTCGTTGGCGTTTTGCTTTAAGGATTGTTTGTATTAGGAAAACGCGCAAACAAATATAGCTGTGGCCGCCGAACAATTTCTCTAATTTTAGAAAAAAATCGTGGTTCCATTCTTTCCATTCTAATGCCACTGTGTCTGTTATTGATATGCATATGGCTGGAGGATATTGTGTTTTACTGTGGGAATAAAGAAATGATTATAAGTCTGTTCAGACTTTTCATGGACTGTTTAGTGACTAGTAGCATTTTATAGGACTTTTTAGTAAGAATATTTACACCAAGATCTTTATGATTTATGGACGTAAGAATGTTTTTGGGTGCCATTTTGTGGTCATTCTCGTAAATTTGATAACTTTTAATCATTTAATGAAAATATATTCTATCCGTGCTTCATAATTTTTTTGATTTCTTCGTTTGACTAATATTTATTCAATGCACTCAATAGTGTTAATCTAACTTGCAGTTAAATGATGATAAAAGCCCCTTCCAGAGGACATTTGTGAATCAGGTACTTGTTCTTTAAATGCTACAGACTGCAGATTATATTACCATCAAGTATATTTTTTAATATTCAAATTTTGATTGGTTTGATTTGGGATCAAACAAAAAGCTCTGAAATCTATCTTTCTTGTTCCTTAATTACACACCATCTCAAAATGCAATTCAAATAGTTTGGTTTGTATGGGCAACTTAACTTTTTGTTGGTCTAAACTTTTGTAAATTTGCTTGAGGTGTCAGCCTGTCAGGCGTTTAAATTAATTGATAATTAGAGAAATGCTGATATTTCAGCTGCGCTCACTTTTAATTTATTTTTTCCATCTACCTTATCAATTATAGCCTAGTCTACAACTATTGCGAGTTCTGAAGGACAGCTGTGTGGCAGTCAACTCTATAAAATTCTTTCTAATCTATATTTCTAGTTCTGCTTACTATTTACTTCTTTGGACACGGGGTTGCACCTGGATACAGTCAACAGATGGTATTTAATACATACGGCAATTATGATTGCAGAACCTAGTTTATGATCTTTTGCATGTCGTGTGCATAAGTTGGTTATTGATACGTGCTCAAATATGATGCTTAATGGCGAATGCTACTTTTCACCGTGTTTCAGACTTTCGGTTGTTATCTTTCTGAAACTTCTTGTTTGCAGTAAGATAATATTATTTCCTAGAGATTGTTTCATGAAATTGCTGATTCTGTATTTGTTTAGTTAGAGAAGCAGCACAAAGTTTTGAAAATTATTCAGGAGTTCTGTGCCAGCGATTTTCCTTAGTTCATGTGCAGAAGCGATTATCTTCTTTTACAATCATTTTTGGCTGTGTAGATTCTAGTCTTATTATTTTGTTCACAGGTTAAAAGATGTGCTGAGATGTCCCGTAAGTTGCGTTTTTTCAAAGATCAGATTCATAAAGCTGGTTTGTTGCCATCTCCTCATCCAGCTTCCCAACCTGATATTGAGTTAGAAGAACTAGAGGTCTTATTCTTTCTGTTTGACTTTCATGTTTATCTGATGAGGTTTCTATTTTTTGTAAATATAATTCCTTCCTTTGTTGAGTTTATTTTGAACCATCTTGTCTCTCCTTTTATTTTAGGTTCAACTTGCAGAACATGAGCATGAGTTAATTGAGATGAATTCCAATACAGAGAAACTGCAGCAAACATACAACGAGCTGCTTGAGTTCAGGATGGTATTGCAGAAGGTATATGGACAACCTATTTATCTTTTTTATTTCTTAGTGATCACTAGGTTACTATTCGTGATAAATATCAATTTAGTTAAATATATGACAACATATTTGGTTTTTATTTTGTTGGCAGAATTTCAGATAACCATTTTAATTTGCCATATTTGGCAGAGAAGAGACCGATTTTTTCTTTTTTATTCTTTTTTTTTTTTGTAAATAAAACTTTTAAGACTGTATCTTTTGTTTTAGTACACTCTTTGAATTGGACTGGTAACTTAATAGAATCAAGAGTTCAGTGAATGGACTTAAGTTATTCATCAGTTCACCAACACTGCTGATCTTGTCTTTGCCGGCCCAAGCTAACAATTGTACATCCAGCCCACTCATCCAACATAACGGTGATTCCAAACTTGAGTTTTTGTTTCCCTTTTAATTTTCCGGAAACATTTCCCTTTTCCGAAAATAAAACCAAAATTTTTCTATCTGATTTTCATTCTTCCCTAAAAACTCATTTCTGCCTCATTTCAAAGTGCAGAATCTGATTCACCTTTTCACGACTCTAAAAAATAACTATTTTTATTTAAAAAAAATCTATTTTTTTCTTATATTATATCGAATTTATTGTATAACTATTTTATAGTATGCTTTCAGAAAACAAAACCAGACATATAACACATTTTACAATACAAACAATACATTTCTAGAGAAAAAAAAAAAAAAAAAAACTCAGAAGTGAAACCAGACAATGCCACAGTTTTCCTTAAAATTTAACAACCCACAGTTCTCACAGTTCTTTCTTTTTTTCAGCGTTTGGACTGCATTACATTGCATATTATATTGTGCATTCTGGGAATCTCTGGAGGTGAATCATATATGCTTTCCTCTTCTTCAGATGAAGCATAATATGATAAAGATTCTTTGACAGAACAGGAAATGGGGACACATTTAAGAATATAGGACACATTAGAACTTCCCATTTATGTTCTCCTAGATGTTATCCTGGTCTTTTACCAAATCCTGAACCATATTTGAAAGTGGAAATGTGCAATGTTCATTTTGTCCCTTATATGTCATTCAATCATCTCATTTATATGTTGTCATGGTAATTCCAGTCTGGAGACTTCCTTGTCTCAAGTGGAAGTCAAATTGATGCCCAAGAGATGGAATTAAACGAAAATGTCCATACAAATAATAATTATGCAGATACAGCATCACTGCTTGAGCAGGTACGTGAAATATGATTATTATCACTGAACTTTTTTACTTCTTGAATAATTTCAGATGCTATATTCATCTTGTTTTTCTAATATGCAGGATTCTCGACCAGGACCATCAAATCAATCTGGTGTCAGATTTATAAGTGGCATTATCTGTAAATCTAAAGTCATGAGATTTGAGAGGATGGTATTTCGCACAACAAGGGGCAATATGCTTTTCAATCAGGTGCCAGCTGATGACCAAATCATTGATCCTTCATCAAATGAGACGGTTGGTGGCATTCTTTGATTTGTTCCTGGAAATATTGATGTACTTTCTTGTGTGGGTGGCAATATAATCAGAAGTGGATATTTCTCTCTCTCGAAATGAATAAAAAAATGATCTTTTCACATCATGTTTCTCTTAAGCAACTGCCATTTTTCTTTATATAGAGTGAGATTTTACAAGTCATATAAATTTAGTTTTAAATTTTGGATCATCTTTAATCTTGTAGTTTAAAATATATTCTAAAAGTTGTAATTGTTTCATCTGCAGGTTGAGAAAACAATTTTTGTTGTATTCTTCTCAGGCGAGCAGGCAAGAACAAAAATCCTGAAAATTTGTGAAGCATTTGGTGCAAGTTGCTACCCAGTTCCAGAAGACACCACCAAACGGAGACAAATAACAAGAGAAGTATGTTGTTGAATGTATCACTTTGATTTTCTTTTTCATTGGGATACAAGAACTGTGTGCTCTGCATTACAATGTAGTTGAATGTGTTACCACTCTATTGGAATGACTGATAATTGTGGCTCATTCTGGTCCTTTACCATTGTATGTACTTATTAATTCATAAGTTTGTGCACTCTTAGTACAAAATAAACAATGGCTCAAGTAAACAGTTCTCAATCCGGTTTCCTAAAAATTTATATGTTTTTATTAAGCCATGTTTCCTTAGTTTTTTTAAAACCATATCTCCTTGTCACACTGTCATTTCATTACCCTCAAATGTACAAGAGCATATAGGAAAACTTCTGCTTCTCAACTGCAGTATTGCAAAGCTTCAGTGACTCTCGAATTTGAGTGACATGCATTAGTTTCTCCATTCCAGGTTTTATCACGCTTAGCTGAGTTGGAAACAACTTTAGAGGCTGGTCTGCGTCATCAGCATAAAGCCCTGACTTCCATTGGGTTTCACATTACAAAGTGGTTGAACATGGTAGTTACAGCTTTTGAGTTGTTTTGTTAATTTCAAACTCAATCATTGGCATCCAATTTTGGAGACTAAGTCCTCATCCTTACTCCTCTTTCTAGGTTAGACGGGAAAAGTCTGTGTATGACACATTAAATATGCTGAATTTTGATGTTACGAAGAAATGTCTGGTTGGTGAGGGTTGGTGCCCAATATTTTCAAAACCAAAGGTACCCGGTCTACTGTTTTATTTGTGTTTTTATCTGGATATATATCTGGAGTGACTACCATTTACTATATTATATATATTGAAATTGTTAATCTATGGCATTGCAGATTCAGGAAGCTCTGCAGCGTGCAACATTTGACAGTAGTTCGCAAGTTGGTATAATATTTCATGTGATGAACTCCGTTGAGTTGCCTCCAACATACTTTAGGACCAATCATTTTACAAATGGCTACCAAGAAATTGTTGATGCGTATGGGTAAGGCAGTACTTTTTTCCTTGTATCAAGTAGTGATATGCATTTAATTTATGATAAACTTTCGATGAATTGTGCCTCTTGTTTTTGGTGTTCTTCACCATTTTATTATGCATTGCTGAGAATTTATTTAACAGAGAATAGAAGAAAATGATGTTAGCTTTGTTTGAGTTCCTGGAGAAGCTCATGGTTTTATCCATAATTATCTGGGTTCTAAATTCTAATAAAATATGATGTCGGAAATCTTTTCCCTGAATTATTAACTTCCATGTTGAATTTATGGAATCTAAGGTACTTGTCTAAATGAATGGTGTTCCCTAGTCAACACATTCCTAGTTTAGCGGACAAAATAACTAACCTGCAAAACCCTTTTTAATTTTAAAAGAAAATATTACTTTTAAAATCCATTTGGTCAATCATTATTTTCTAACATTGAATGAATACTTTAGTTTGCATGATTTGGAGGCGTTCTCAACTTCTGCACCTAACAAGTCTCTAACTTGCGCTAGTACCAGCTGTATTAATTTGCTTGTGAGTGATGTTAAGGAAGCCCCTTAATTTAGCAGAAAAGTTGAGAAAGTGTGAAGGGTTGGTATGATATCCACACAAATTTAGTATTGCTCTGTGAGGTCGGAGTTCTTTCATTTATCAACCTTTTTGATTGTATGCTGATATTATTAATATTATAATGTATATTGGACATGAGTTCTTATCATATGCACCCCAATATATTTCATTTTCACCTATATATGTGCATGATGCATGATTTCTTATCATATGCTCCTCGTATTGTTTTTTTTGCTGGCAATAATGTTTATTTTGTATATATTCCTATGAGTTTCTAAGTACTTAGCTGCATGGTAGAATCAGGCACTGATAAAATTTTTGATTTGCAGGGTTGCTAAATATCAGGAGGCAAATCCTACAGTTTTTACCATCATTACATTTCCATTTTTATTTGCTGTGATGTTTGGGGATTGGGGTCATGGTATTTGCTTATTATTTGGAGCGCTGTTCCTTAAAGCTCGTGAGAAGAAGCTTAGTTCTCAGGTAATTCGATTGTTTTTTTCCCCTAGAGGTAATGATCTTGTCTTCTGCTCATAAATAATTACATGATATGATTTTTATATTTCTGGGTTTTTATACATGTAAAATTTTATTTTAAGGCCTGCCTTCGTAATTTCTTGTTTCAGAAATTTGTTTATATTGACGATGGTGAACAAGCTATTTTATTTGGGTTCTGAAATAAGCTGGTTTGAACAAATGCAACAATTTGGTCAATGTTGATTCAATGTTCTTGGATAATTAATGTAGTGGATCACCTTTTTCATAAAATAGATAATCTTTGTCATGATTATGTGAAAACATAGTATCTTTCTGTTGTAGTCGTTGGAGAAGGAATTATATTGTGATAGGGATCGCCCGAGGATGAACGCACTAGTGATCCTGAGCCTGTAAGATTTTGACAACGAAAAGTAATTATTGAATGTGAAACCTGAAAGTTATAAAAGTCTGGTACAACGCCCTGCAAGGGATGAAGGTTTTGTTAAATATTGTTATGCTGCTATTACAAAGTGGGTAAAATATACATCTTGTCAGAAAGTAGCATATTATCCATTTGGTGGAGAAGGATGATTTTTTTTCATGGGAATGGTTGGTTATTTCAGTTGTCCATGGGAAGGGTTGCGTGTTTCAGTTTATATGTGGTATTTGATGAATAGGCTTAACTATCTCGAATAATAACTTAAAAATTAAATTTTTTTTGGACTACTGTCAAATGCAAATAATGTGAATGCTTCTTCCTTTTTGACAATTTTGAATATGTAATACAGCAATAGAGTACAGGCCACAATTGTTCCTGGCCAAAAGTAGAGAGAGGTGAATAATATAAGTTAACTGATCCTGTGATGGTGATTGTGCGCAACCATCAATTTTTTGGAATTGAGGTCATGTTCACTGATTTTCAGTTTAACACGTGTTTTAAGTTTTATGACATGTATTTTGTGGAATCTGTTACTCCACTTTACACTTTTTCGTTGTCAGTACTGTTTCTTTCTCATATACTTATAAGCTTACGAACTTGTTCTTTCCTATCTGCTCAATGCTTATATATATTCTGCTTCCGCTTCAAATCTGCTGCATAATTCGAATGTTTGTTCCCTCAGAAACTTGGCAGCTTCATGGAGATGCTCTTTGGTGGCCGATATGTTCTCCTTTTGATGTCAATTTTTTCAATTTATTGTGGCGTGATATACAATGAATTCTTTTCCGTTCCATTTCACATATTCGGCCACTCTGCATATGGATGCAGAGAGGCCACTTGCAGGTAATGTAAACCATTACACATGTGATCATTGAGATTTATATCTGATTGAGTTTTGAAAGTGTACATGTTACTTCATTGTTCTTTTTTGGGTAATGAAAAAGTTCAAACTGAAGAAGAGAATAGAGGAAATTGATCAAATAAAAAAAAATGAATACGTAGAGAATTAGAGAATGTTAAGGGGTGCACAATGGGGAAAACAACCAAACAACACGCTTCCCTGGTGGGAAAGCAAAACGCTAGAAATGTTTAGTAGGCATGATTAAATGTTACAGCCGAGGTCCATGCCTTTTCTTTGGAGTCCTAGTTACTCACCATCATAACATGCAATTATGGTTTAATATTGTATGGCTCAATACATATATCCCCATAGAAAAGCTAATGCAGTGATCCCAAAATACATGCAACAGTATCAATAGGAAAACAACTTCGAAATGTATATATAAGCCATATACAATAATCAAAAGACTCACAGCCAAGCCGTAAACTAAAACTACTGCATATGGTTCTAGAAGTCATCTCTCGTCCGAAAGGTAATGGCAGTAACTGGCCTAGACTCCCTCTCTAACATGTATACTCATCACAAGTTGACCTGCCTCGTGTTTTGATAGAAACAGACTTGCTTGGAGTGAGCGTTAGCCCAACTACTAAAAAGGAAGAAAACATCATATAATTGGCAAGAGATAAATACAGGCATAATGTGAAACACCTACATGAAATACTCTTGAATTCATAATTTCATTGCTGCAAGACCCAAAGTTGTCGAACGGGAACATACAATTTGGCTGTTTCTATCAATAACGACTAACACCACCACCTATCATCATCATGGAACAACTGTTTACTCATTCAACAATCTAAAAACGTATAATAAGAGTCATCGCAACAGTACTCTTCTCGATGTAGCAGTCCAAGTGACTTAAGATTGTAGAACATGTGTCTACGCACCGCATTAGACTGACGAAGTTCAGTCCCCAACAACATCATCGCTACAAGGTATCATGATAGTGACACAAGCCTTCACATTTTCAACTACCAAAGTAAAACTGCAATATCAGAAAACAACATAAACTGCTTGCAATATCAGGAAACAACATAAATTGCTTGAAAGTTCATATTTACCTGATAATCGGTTTTCTCTGTTCGCTTATTCTCTCCCTCTCGAACACACGATGAAGCAAACCAATTTCCCATATTTGTTTATTTATTATTATTATTTTCGATCCATTCCCATCCTTTCTAACATGGTTTAAAAGATTCAAGTACATCATACTAAGTTTCTAAGATATCCAAAATTTTAGGATGCTAGATTTTCATGAACAAGGCAGTTTTTTAGCATGTTACTAAGTTTGCATGAACGTGAAGGTTTTATCGTTTGCCATCACAAAAATTGATTCATTCAAACAGGATTTAACGAACAAGTGTGTATGATATGTAGGTTTTAAAATTTTTTATCAAAAGATGCTTGGGCATTGTTTCACCTTTGAATCACGGCTAGATTGAGCTAGTTAAAATAGGTTATGATCACATCTGAATTGATGATTTTATTTGACGGGATTCTTCCAAACCCTATGATATGTTTATACTTTCTCGTTTTAATTTCATTGTCGTCTATGTTTTGTTCTGCATTTGTCGTATTTGGGTGATATTAATATAGTTCCTGTTTCTAAGGCTTTGGGATCACAACTGGGATGCTATTGATGCAGTATGTTTATAATTATTCGATGTCAGAAACCTTAAATTTGCAGATAATTGTGTCTTCCCTTTTCTTTTACTTCTGTCAACGGTGGCTCTAACACTGCTTTTCTGTTACTCTACCTGTAGTGACGCTTCTTCAGTTGGTTTAGTAAAATACCGAGATGCATATCCATTTGGCGTGGATCCAAGTTGGCGTGGAAGTCGTTCTGAGCTGCCTTTCTTGAATTCTCTCAAGATGAAAATGTCAATTTTGTTTGGTGTGGCACATATGAATCTGGGAATTATCCTAAGTTATTTCAATGCGCGCTACTTTTCCAACTCCCTTGATATCAAGTGTGTTATCTTTCTATTCTCTTGTACCGATTAATATCTTAGCACTCCTTTTGGGACTTATTTATTTCTTTCTTTTTCAGGTATCAGTTTATACCACATATGATCTTCCTGAACAGCCTTTTTGGTTATCTTTCTCTTCTCATCATAATCAAATGGTGTACTGGTTCTCAAGCGGACCTTTACCACGTAATGATATACATGTTCTTAAGTCCTTTTGAAGGTTTAGGGGAAAATCAGCTATTCTGGGGTCAGGGGGTACTTCAGGTATTGATCCTTTTTAAATTTTGTGGTGGTTACGATGTCATACTTGCATGCTCGAATGTGTGAACACATGCAGAAACTTTTCAGGTCATATTGCTGCTTTTAGCCATTATTGCTGTGCCATGGATGCTCTTTCCCAAACCTTTTATTTTAAGGAGGCTTCATACTGAGGTACAATCATCTATTTCCATGACTGTTTTTTTCTTTGAAGTGCTTTAGTCGTTTTCTTTCGTGTTATCCATCCTGGAAACTGTCACATTTTTTAGGCTTTCTACCATTCCTAAACGCGCACTGTTTTGTTGGTATTTTGAACTTCTGTTGTCATAAGATTTTAAGATTCTTGTCCTACTCATAGTTATGTGGTTGTACATGTACTTTATTTTCCCCCCAAAACCGCTGCTCTGTTTAATTGTCACAGAAAGTTCCTTTGTTTGAAGTTCTTTTCTGAGCTTCTTCATCGTGATAGTTAAATGATACACTGCACCAATGCATGTGTTTAATCTCCACTAATCTTGGCATATGACTATCGAATTCAGGGTCATTCTTGTATAAGAATTAGGGTCAAAAGAGTGGGTTGGTATCTAATTGCCACTTATGCAACTGTTTCAGAAACCCATTGAAAAATGCAGATCATGAATGCTGTTTCATACCTTACTCTAGGATACAAAATACTGTTTGCCAAATGTTAATAAAGTGGAATTGCATGTTTTTTAGATCACTCTTACTATTTTTCTCATAGTCTGGAAAATAAGTGTCAAGAATTTCCCAACAAGAATGATCTCTTCTTATATGTAAGTAGACATATATCTAATACTGGAACTGTCCTTAAAACAACATGGTAGCAATGGCTAATCTGTATTGGGTAGGATGTAACAACAGTAGCAGGAAACTAAATATTGTTTGTGTGATCTTGAAACCATAGAACTGTTGATTAACTAGGCCATTTTCATGTATATATCTAAGAGGTTTCAAGGTCGGACATATGGTATTCTTGGAACCACTGACATGCATGCTGATGAAGAACCTGATTCTGCAAGGCAACCACGCCATGAGGAGTTCAACTTTAGTGAGATCTTCGTGCACCAAATGATACATTCTATTGAGTTTGTACTTGGTGCAGTTTCTAATACTGCATCATATCTCCGGCTATGGGCACTAAGGTTAGAGAACTTTTTAATGCAGCTCTTGACATTTTTATTCATGATTTCGTTCATCTTGTGATTTTGTCTGCGATGCTACAGTTTGGCCCATTCAGAATTGTCAACTGTTTTCTATGAGAAAGTGTTGCTTCTTGCTTGGGGGTAAGTTCTGCTACTAACACCACACCTCATGTTTTCTGCCTCAGTTTGAATTTACTTGAGTGAGTTAGAATGTCAGATGAACTCTTAGACATGCATGAACCTTCTTAACATTTTTTTTTTCAACTCCAGCCGTTGATTAAATCTGATAGTGTTTGTTGGATTACATCAATTTCGGTGTTTATGATCTGCTCACACACATTTCTGTGTTGAACACAATATGGTCATGCACTAACAAAAGTTCATGGGATTGTTATATTGTGTGCAAATAGATTTCGTGCATCGTCAGTTGATTAGCTTGTGACGATTTCAATAAGTTTATATATATATATATATGTTTTTTCCCCCTTCCAATGCAGATTAGCAATTGTATGTCTACTCGTATGAAAACGTTATATTTCCCTGAATCCATTGCACCTTACTGTTACAAGCAAATTGTGGAAGAATACTGAGAAAAAACAAATATCACTTCAATTTTATGGCTGGCTAATTTCATAAACTTGCATTGTGCTACTAGATGAATTCGAAAATGCACGTGAAACGCATCCACTTATTGCTTTCCCTGTTTTTTACTTTATCTTTTAATATTGGTGGGGGCTCAGATATTTTGTATGTTGTAGACTAAAGCATTCTCTTGATCTTTGCTCTGCATATGTCTGCACCTTTCAATAATTGATATTACTCATACTGTTTTTCATATTCTCTGGTGAGCAAAATGTTGGGTGCTGTAGAGGACATTTGCTTTTATCACGGGCATTTTTTTGGGATGTAACTTGTATACATTCCTGGTCAGATGTTAAATATACGGTGTTGTTTTATACTTTTGGATGCAATTGAAGCACTTGGTATCATATTTAGGTCACATGATGTAAAGTATAGTGGATTGTGGAAATGTGGAATCCCCGTATCAAATAGTATTTTCTTGGTATACAAGAGGTTTCTCGCTTGATCTGATATAAAGCTGTAGAATTGTCGAGTAGAGTTCCTTGTAGCTTATAATCTTACTCTCAGTCATGCTCATCAACGCAGGTACAACAATATTATCATTCGCCTGGTGGGCCTGGTGGTTTTTGCATTCGCGACAGCTTTTATACTACTCATGATGGAGACTCTCAGTGCTTTCCTCCATTCTATGCGTCTGCATTGGGTCGAGTTTCAAAACAAGTTCTACAGTGGTGATGGCTATAAATTTAAGCCTTTTTCTTTCGCTGCATTAGGCGATGATGATGAATAGTACATTGGCCTTCTTGGAGGGGGGGGGTGGTTTAACAGATTTTGATGAAATAGAAAGGTAAGAGAAAGTTTTGCTGTGGCTACAGGGCATAGTTTCAATTTTCCTTTTCTGGATTAGGATTGGGTTGTTGTAAATGACCCCTTCTTTTGTATACACACAATAGAATCTTCATCTTTTCTATCTGGGAGCCAGCCACATACATTTTTACAACCTTCAAACTCTGAAAACCGTTCATCTTGAGATGATCTTAGTTTCGATGGACATAATTTTTTTGTGACTACGCGTAAAGAATCTGTTTAGCTGAATCACTGTTTTGATGTCGTATGTTTGGAGAAATATGAAAAATGGATCTGGGTTGGAAATCAACCTTCGCGGCTTCGCGACATGCCTTATTTTATTCATTATATTTTTTATCGTCATTTATTTTAACTGGTATATTTATGACCAAGTTTAGATTAGATTAAAATTTTTTCCTTGCAAAACCAACTAGCTGATAACACTCTATGCACCACAATATGCTACACATCTTATTTAGCTTGACAAAATCTTCCATAATTAAATTATTTCCTAATTATATTATGAACAATATAAGGAATTTGTTTTTCTAATTAATTTATAGTAAACGGAAATAAGATTTTTTGTTTCATGTATTTTTATCCATTAAATTACAAATAAAAAACTTAAAAATAAAAAACTTAAGTACCGATTTATAATATTTATTATAATTTAAGAAAGTGGGCAAATTTTAAAAATACATAAAATTTTGAATTTGGTAAGAATATATAAAATTTTAAATTTATGTACACAGGAACACCAAATAAAAAATCCATACATCTACAACAAAAATACATATAGAACAATTAAAATATAGATTAAATAAATATCATAAATCCAATCATCAATTATTAAATCAAAATAAATACCATAAATTCAATCAGCTAATTAAGCTAAATTAATAATAATAACTAAAAACTGTTGTGAAAAAGTAAAAATTTACGGTAAAAAGTAAATATTCCAAAACTCAAAATATATCAAACTCTACACTTTATAATATTTTTCTCTCAACTTCAATTGTATTTTTCATCACAAATGAAGACCTATTTATAGATCCACATTTGAGATTAGTCCAAAAATAAATACATCATCATCTACATCAGCACACACTAATTTTCCACATTTTACAACTCAATATTCAACATTCAACATTCAATATTCAACATAATATTAATAATAATAATATTTTTCAACACTCCCCCTTGTGATGATGATTGTGATATGATGACTGTCTTCATTACGTGTTTTATACTGCCTCATTAAAAACCTTACTAGGAAAAACCCAGTGGGATAAAAACCATAGTAAGGGAAAAAGAGTGCAGCCACGTAAACTCCCCCTCATGTTAATATGAGTGATTCTTCACATATTCCGCAGATTGCGCATCCCAATGTTGTATATATGTTTTCTGAATATCGTCGTGGGAAGTGCCTTTGTGAAGAGATCTGATGAGTTCTCACTTGATTGAATATAACAGATATCAATATCTTTATTCTTCTCAAGCTCTTGAGTGTAGGCAAAGAACTTTGGGAGTATATGTTTTGTTCTGTCACTTTTGATGTATCCTTCTTTCATTTGAGCAATACATGCAGCATTGTCTTCATACAACGTCACAGGCTTCTTGTCTACTGATAATCCACAAGAAGTTTGGATATGTTGTGTCATTGATTTTAGCCAAACACATTCACGGCTTGCTTCATGTAGCGCAATAATCTCAGCGTGATTTGATGAAGTTGTTACGAGTGTTTGTTTCTGTGAACGCCAAGAAATTGCGGTGCCTCCACGAGTAAATACATATCCGGTTTGAGAACGTGCCTTATGTGGATCAGATAAATATCCAGCATCAGCATAACCAATGATACTTTGATTGGTGTCTTTTGAGTACAAAAGTCTCAAATCTGTTGTTCCTCGTAGATAACGAAATATATGTTTAATTCCGTTCCAGTGCCTCTTTGTTGGATATGAACTGAATCTTGCCAATAAATTTACAGCAAAAGATATATCAGGTCTAGTGCAATTTGCAAGATACATAAGGGCACCAATGGCACTTAGATATGGTACTTCTGGACCAAGAATAACTTCATCATCTCCACATGGACGGAATGGATCCTTTTCTATGTTTAATGATCTTACGACCATTGGAGTACTTAATGGATTTGATTTATCCATATTAAAACGTTTAAGGATCTTTTCTGTATAATTTGCCTGGTGAACAAAAATTCCACATTCTTTTTGTTCGATTTGCAAACCCAGACAATACTTGGTTTTTCCAAGATCCTTCATTTCGAATTCTTCCTTCAAGTACATCATAACTTCTTGAATTTCTTTATTCGTTCCAATGATGTTTAAATCATCAACATATACAGCAATAATTACACATCCGGATGTTGTTTTCTTGATGAAAACACAAGGGCATATTGGATCATTTACATATCCCTTTTTCATCAAGTGATCACTTAGCCGATTATACCACATTCGGCCTGATTGCTTCAACCCATATAATGATCTTTGCAATTTTACAGAATAAAATTCTCTGGGTTTTGAACTTTGTGCTTCAGGCATCTTAAATCCTTCAGGGATTTTCATGTATATATCACTATCAAGTGATCCGTATAAGTAAGCTGTAACAACATCCATAAGACACATTTCCAAATTTTCAGACACTGCCAAACTAATCAAATATCGAAACGTAATTGCATCCAGAACAGGAGAATACGTTTCTTCATAATCAATTCCAGGCCTTTGAGAAAAACCTTGTGCAACAAGTCTAGCTTTATATCTGACTATTTCATTTTTCTCATTTCGCTTTCGAATAAAAACCCATTTGTATCCAACAGGTTTTACACCTTCAGGTGTGAGGACTATAGGTCCAAAAACATTACGTTTATTCAGCGAATCCAATTCAACCTGAATGGCATCTTTCCATTTGGCCCAATCATGACGAGTTTTACATTCACCAAAAGATTTTGGTTCATGATCCTCATTTTCATTTACGATGTCACAAGCCACATTATAAGAAAATATCTCATCAATATCTTCTATGTCTTTTCGGTTCCATATTTTTCCAGTATTAATATAATTGATAGAGATTTCACGATTCTCGTCAGTTTGTGGTTCTGACAGAATATTTTCATCATCAGGTGATTCTTCTGGAACACCATTTTCTATTTTATGATCGTCGTGTTTCTCTATGCCTTTTCTTTTCCGAGGATTTTTATCCTTGGAACCGACTGGTCTTCCACGCTTCAAGCGTTTTATGACATCATGAGTGTCTTCAATTTGTTTCTTTGGAATTTCAATTCGAGCAGGGGCATTTACAGCATGTATATATGATTTTGTTACCCCTTTTGTGTCTGCAAATGCATCTGGCATTTGATTTGCAATTCTTTGCATGTGCACAATTTGCTGTACATCTTTCTCACATTGTTTGGTCCTTGGATCCAAATGTAACAATGATGGTACATACCATGTGATTTCTTTTTCGATGTGTTTCTTTTCTCCCCCTAACACTGGGAAGATTTCTTCATTAAAATGACAATCAGCAAAGCGTGCTGTAAACACATCGCCTGTCTGAGGCTCAAGATATCTAATGATTGATGGACTATCATAACCGATATAAATACCGATTTTTCTTTGAGGACCCATTTTTTATCGTTGAGGTGGTGCAATAGGCACATACACCATACATCCAAAAATTCTCAGATGAGAGATATTTGGTTCTTTACCAAATGCAAGTTGCAATAGGGAGAATTTATGATATGCACTTGGTCTAATGCGAATTAATGCCGCAGCATGTAAAATTGCATGTCCCCATATAGAAATAGGGAGTTTTGTTTTCATAATCATTGGTCTAGCAATCAGTTGTAGACGTTTAATCAATGATTCAGCTAATCTATTTTGCGTATGAACATGAGCTACAGGATGTTCAACAGTGATTCCCATTGACATACAATAATCATTGAAAGTCTGGGATGTAAATTCTCCAGCATTATCAAGTCTTATTTTCTTGATTGTATAATCTGGAAATTGATTCCGCAATTTTATTATTTGAGCCATTAATCTTGCAAATGCCACATTCCGAGTTGACAATAAGCATACATGTGACCATCTGCTAGAAGCATCTATCAATACCATAAAATATCGAAATGGTCCACATGGTGGATGAATTGGCCCACAAATATCACCCTGAATCCGTTCAAGAAATATGGGTGATTCTGTTTGGATTTTAGCTGGTGATGGTCTTATAATAAGTTTTCCAAGAGAACATGCTTTACATTGAAACTTATTATTCTGAAAGATCTTCTGGTCTTTCAATGGATGACCATGCGTATTTTCAATAATTCTTCGCATCATTATTGAACCAGGATGTCCCAATCGATCATGCCAATTTGTTAATATTGAAGAACTATTAACCACCATATTTGATTCGATTGGCTTTATATGTGTATAATGCAATCCAGTAGGGAGCATTGATAATTTTTCAACCACATATTTCTTTCCTGATTTATATGTGGTAAAACACATATATTTCTGATTTTCATCAGTTATCGTCTCAGTATCATACCCATGAGAGTATATGTCATTAAAACTCAACAAATTTCTTTTCGATTGTGGTGAATATAAAGCATCATTTATCAGAAATTTTGTACCATTAGGTAACAAAAAATGTGCTTTTCCACAACCTTCAATCAAGTCTACAGGACCTGATATGGTATTCACCATTGTTTTTGTTGGTTTTATTTCCAAGAAATATCTTTCATCTCGCAGAATAGTGTGTGTTGTACCACTATCTGGTATGCAAATTTCCATGATATTATTTCCATGTTTGCTCATAGCATTTTTCATATCAAACTTCACAAAAAATGCAATAAAGAAAAATTAAGTACAATACAAATGCAAAATATAACATGCTTTATAATACAAGAATGCATTAAAAATACAAATTTGTTACAATATAGTCCCACCAATCTTTTAATCAATGTCTTCGAAATCATTCAAAAAATCTGCAGCATTGAAACTAGTTGAGCCAATTAAATGGTCACTATTTTCAACAAAATTGGTCTCTTTTCCTTTCCCTTTTGTCGATTCTTTATAAAGCTTACATAGATGCTCAGGGGTTCGACAAATATGTGACCAATGTCCTGGAGTGCCACATCTATAACAAACACTCTCAGATCTTTTTGAGTGATTTTCATTTTCACTCGGGTTTTCATGCTGCCTTTTTGGTGGGTGGTTCGCGACGTTCTTTTGAGATGAGTTATTGAAGTAACTATCTCTATTATTTTCATATCCACGGCCGCGACCACGACCGCGATCATTTTTACGTCCACGCCCACGTCCTCGACCTCGTCCACGACCAAAATCTGGTCTATGCCTTTGATTTTGATTTTCATTTTTCATTACGACATTTGCTTCAGGAAATGCCGTTGATCCAGTGGGTCGGGATTGATGATTTTTTATTAACAATTCGTTGTTCTTTTCCGCCACAAGAAGACATGCAATGAGTTCGGAATATCTCGTAAAACCACGCACTCTATATTGTTGCTGTAGAGTTATATTTGATGCGTGAAAAGTGGAAAATGTTTTCTCAAGCATTTCCATCTCTGTGACTTCAAGTCCACAGAATTTTAATTGTGAGACTATTCGATACATTGCAGAATTATATTCACTGACTTTTTTAAAGTCTTGGATTCTCAACGAATTCCATTCATCACGGGCGGTCGAAAGTATCACTTCCCTTATATGCTCAAATCTTTCTTTCAACCCTTTCCATAAAATCATTGGGTCTTTTTCTGTGAGATACTCACATTTCAACCCTTCATCAAGATGTGGCGTAAGAAAATCATTGCCTTTGCTTTATCTTGTGAGGTTGATATATTAATTTCTTTGATGGTATCACTTAGACCCAATGACTCAAGATGCATTTCTACATCGAGAGTCCATGGCATATAATTCTTTCCAGTGATATCGAGCGCAACGAATTCAATCTTTGCCAAATTTGACATGGTGGTACTAGAAAAATAACAATACATTTTATTAGTTAATTTCCATTAATATGACAATACAAAATAATGGATAAACGAAGATTACAAGTGCGTATACAAATAGAGAAAAAATAGGTGGTGGAAAATCGCTGGTGAGTACAAAACTCGTGAACATGATGATTATAGTCGTTATGAAAAATATCCTTAGAAAAGCCAAAAACTCCATCTTCTTTTTCGAAAAAAAAAAACCGAGGAGAATGTTTTGAGATGAAGAATGAATTTTGGTGTGATTGAAAATGAGTTTGAGTGAACATATTTATAGGCAAAAAACTAGCCGTTTATGACCGTTTGTGACCGTTGAGGGTAAGAAAAAAATGATTATGTGTTGAATAAAAATTCGTGATAATCATGTGATGCGTATAATGATAATCATAATTAAATATACGCAATAAAATATATATCATATCACGTTATTATAAGGTCAGTGTCCTAGACAACCTCTTATATAATAACATGAAATTATATATTGATATAGTTAGTATATATACATATATCATATCACGTTATTGTTTAAAAACCTTAGAGGCTTTTATACTTGTCGTATCCCTTACCGGGAGTGTGGGATGTCGTCTTAACATCCTCCCAGGATTTATAACAAGTTTTTAAAAACTAATTTTTTTTTTATAACATGATAATATATATTAAATATATACACAATAAACAATAAAATAATTATTCTTACTTGTTGAATATTTTTGACTTCTTCTTGTATTTTGGATCGTCGGAAAATATAGAGAACCTTCGAGCGATCGTGCTGATAACGTGTTGTGAAAAAGTAAAAATTTACGGTAAAAAGTAAATATTCCAAAACTCAAAATATATCAAACTCTACACTTTATAATATTTTTCTCTCAACTTCAATTGTATTTTTCATCACAAATGAAGACCTATTTATAGATCCACATTTGAGATTAGTCCAAAAATAAATACATCATCATCTACATCATCACACACTAATTTTCCATATTTTACAACTCAATATTCAACATTCAACATTCAATATTCAACATAATATTAATAATAATAATATTTTTCAACAAAAACCATCACGTTCTATTATTTTAGCATATTTGTTCTCAGTCATTTTTCGGGCCAATTTTTTGTTTTTCTTGATTGCTAGCATCATGTTGGCTTTCAACAGCTGCGACATTCAAATCGAAAAATGTAGAATTCTGCCACTACATGTAACATAAATAAGCATGTGAAATTATTAAATTTTATTTAATAAAACTAGCACTTATAAATCAATGAATTACCTGAAAAGATTGTGCCAAGTCTGTATTCCCCATTTGTGGATTCTGTTATTTTTTAAATAAGAAGAAGAAAGAAGTTTCAATGACAAGATGAATGTTAAAGACATGGTTTGAAAAAAAATAATTAAATAACTATATACATTAATTAATTAAAAAGAACCTGATTCATATAAGATGTATCATTTGAAAGGGCTTCTTTACTCGGATTTGACTTTCTCCGTCTTTTGAGTTTTTCCAAAGCACATTTTGGACGTTTGTTGGATTTCAATCTTGTATTTTGTTTAACTTTAAGCTCTTTCACTGTGATCTCACTGCATTCATTCTCCAAACTTTGTTTTTCCTTGCTTATATTGAGACGTACAGATTCCTTAGATATTCCTCTGTTTCCTAAACTCGTATCAACTTCCTCAATCACCTTAAGAATAAGACCTCTTGCAAGCTCATATGTTTCTTCATTCAACGCAGCACGTGTTACCAATTGATTATGTAATATGCATAGCTCTTTGTAACGTATCCCAATCTTTACTTTTTCATCTTCTTCCTTTTTATCCAAAGATCCTTCTGCTTCAGAAAGTCGCTTAGGAGCATTGACAATTCATTTTTTTGCGTGTTTTGTCCACCTTTTCTTAATATAAAACTCAGGAATTCTAACAACATTTTTAAAAGCATAAACTTTGAGTGCATGAGAACACAAAATTCCAGCAAACTCGAATTTTTTGCAACTAAAAGAAACTTTATCACCAGAAGATTCATATGTAACAGTATGTTGATACTGTTTATTAAAAGGTCTGATCTTGTACTGAGATATGGTCTCTGATTCTACAAAAACTTCTAATCTTGAATCGTGTGCTTTGCTCAACTCATTCTGAAATAGATGAAAAGTTTCATGTGTGTAAACACTCACTGCATGCTTAAGAATCTCAACATGAAAAGATAGTACTGGAATACTATGATTTATCCTCAAATCAGCTTTCAACTCTTCATAGCGACGATCATCAATTAACTCCCAAAAATGTTGAAAAAACTGCAACAAATTGTTCTTATAACTTACATATTTTTTCAAAACACTATGCATGCTCTCGCTTCTTTGAGTGGTAGTCATATCTGCACAAAACTTTTGTCTTCCATACACAAGCGACCATTTCTCCTTAATCTTAAACAACCTCTCCATTCATTGATTGCTTTGAAGATTATACTTGTTAAATAATTCTTCCCATGCTACAAGAAATTCCTCTTCTTCTTCTAAATCATATACGCAAGAACTAAAATCTTTGGCAAACATGTTGAAACTTGAGAATGCATTGCTAAGATGGATAGCCGCGTTTTGATAAATATGCCAAATGCACAAGCGATGAGAAGTTTCAGGCCATTTTTCTGCCAAAGCTTTTGCCATTGCTGCATCTTGATCTGTGAGAATAGTCCCAGGTGTTTTTCCATGCATAGTTTTAGCAAAAGTATCAAAAAGCCACATGAAAGTCTGAGCTGTTTCATCATATAATAATGCTGCACCAAAAATTACTGTTTGCTTGTGATGATTGACACCGACGAAGAGTGCAAATGGTCTTCCTTCTTTATTTTTTCTAAATGTTGTATCAAAGCATACTACATCTCTAAAATACACGTAGTCAGCTATCATTTGTCCATCCGCCCAGAATATATTAGTTATTAGATCACTATTATCAACTTGAATCGCATAAAAAAAGTTTGGATCATCTGACTGCATTTGTTGTAAATATTATAGTATACCTCCAGTATCTCCCATCTGAATATCTATCGTTCTTTGTGAACGTAAATAGTTTTTGTAATCATCAAGAATATGTTGGAACACGCGTTCTCTGATCACACGGATGTGATACCCGGAGTAGCGGAAGTTTAAAAATTTTATTTTTCGATATGGAACGATTCCATATCGTGGGTATCAAATCCTAACGATTAAAATTGTTGCAAGTAAAATAATAAACACAGTTAAATATTTTATCTCTTCAAGCTAAGGCTTGACTATGGACTCCAACAGAATTCAATCTGCTCTTCTTGTAAATCTCGGGAACCGATGACTTACTCGATCAATCTCCGAAATTAGGTCCACGAATAGAAAACAGAAACCCTCTGATTGATTGCACTAGAAATCAATCAGATGTTTATCGTAGAGAATAAACAGATTTGATCTGTTAATTCAGAAAGTGATTTTCAGAAAAATCACAGACCGAATTTTTCTCAAAAGGGAGTAGAGTATTTTCGAAAAATCCCCTTGAAAATATTTTGTATAATTCGAAAATCTCAAGGATGGAATGCTATGTAATTTTCGAACACTACACATGTATTTATAGATAATTTCTAGACTAGATTACGTTATAATTATATTAGGACTCTAACTCCTTAGAGCCCATAATCCATAACTTAAGCCCAACAAGCCAAGCCTGTTATTATAGAAATTAATATAAAATTCATCATGACTCCGATTGATAAACTGATTTCACCAATGTGCACAGAAACCATTTCTACACCTTTTAAAGTCAAGATAATTTTTTTGAATCCGAATTCAGTGATTTCTAAAAATGTCCATCCCTATGTCATTTTAGGAAATTTCACTTCCTTTAGTTAAGAAGTCCAACTTCTCTTTCATTAAATTTAACTCTTTAAATTTAACTATCTCAACGGGGTTTAGTAATCCATTACTTGTGTGACCCTCAATGGTTCAGGGATACAGCTAGCCGTGGGCTCACAACTCCTTGTGACTCGGAACAACGATTTCCGACTTACCCAACGAATCATGGTAAGAGCGTCTAGCAACATTGCCCCATGATTCCCTAGGTATCACTGATAGTGCCTGCAAGAACCAGTAGGTTTTGGTTAGCGTACAGTACGGTCCCTTCATTCATATATTCCGATCGAATCAACAACCATTGGTACATCGAGAGTCGTTCGAGATTCGATAACTATGAAATGCATCTTGAAGATCAAATAGTGACATCACATGTGCTACTAGGAAACCATTTCTTAAAGCACATCATGTACTCTGGCCAGAGATTTGTCACACTAATATCTCCTCAGATCGCATAGGATATCCACACTCGCAAGTATGTGGTGAATCCTTGACAACAAAGCATCGACTCCTATATGTGTCGTAACTGTACCCAATCCCGACACCTGATGACCCCAATAGAGTCAGTAAACGAGTCAAAGTACAGTACTAGCATATAGAGTCTCAATGATGTTTCAAGTAGTAAGGACTAATGGTGTACAACCAAAACCGCGGACTTATCCACTCAAATAATAATAACCACTTGGAAAGTCCGAATAGGGTAGTTCGATCATTCATCATATGAATATCCATTTGCATGCTTTGAACATCTCCATGTCCATTACCAATGAAACGTGGTATTGGCATCACAAATGCTAGTCTCAATCTCGAGCGATCTTTATCCTTATTAGCGGACGGCTCAATTGACTAGGAACTGTTTAGAATATACAGTGACTATAAGATGTGTTTCATAATAGTGGTCTCTCTTTATTCACTATCGCATCTTACTTACACTATAGTATATTCAAGGTCTTTATCAAAACAACAATAGTATATCACAATATAACAATATGAAGAAAAACAAAGAAAATGCCATTAATGAATGTAAATTATATTAAACAAAGATTGTTTATACATAGAATCATAAAAGCCCTTAGCCACAAGTTTGCTAACCGGGCACCCACTCTTTCAATCTCCCACTTGCCCTAAAGCCAACTAGTCATACTACGTAATCTCATTGCTTCGCGATGTTTGTCAAACAATGGTCCTGGCAAGAGCTTAGTAAGTGGATCAGCGATATTGTCTGTAGAGGCCACTCTCTCGACAGTGATGTCTCCTCTTTCCACAATCTCCCGGATGATGTGGTATTTCCTCAATATGTGTTTGGATCTTTGATGAGACCTGGGTTCCTTTGCCTGAGCAACGGCACCAGTGTTGTCGCAGTACACCGAAACTGGATCAACAGCTTCAGGAATTACGCCCAACTCTTGGACGAAATTCCTCATCCAAACGGCCTCTTTAGCAGCAGCTGATGTTGCAATGTATTCTGCCTCAGTGGTGGAATCCGCTGTGGTGTCCTGCTTAGAACTCTTCCAAGAGACAGCACCGCCATTGAGCATGAATACAAATCCAGATGTTGACTTTGAGTCATCCACGTCGCTTTGGAAGCTAGAGTCGGTATAGCCTTCCAATTTCAATTCTCTTCCTCCATAAGCCATGAATATATTCTTAGTTCTTCTCAAGTACTTAAGATTATCTTTCATGGCTTTCCAATGCATTTGACTGGGGTTGGCCTGATATCTGCTTGTGACACTCAGAGCAAAGGCTACATCCGGTCTGGTAGATATCATCTCATACATAATACTACATATGGCTGACACATATGGTATGTGTGTCATTTTCTCTATCTCTTTGTCAGTCTTGGGACACATAGACTTGGATAGAGAAACTCCATGACACATAGGTAGATGTCCTCTCTTGGACTCATCTATAGAAAACCTTTTTAATATGGTGTCGATGTAGGTTGCTTAAGTGAGTCCTATCATTCTCTTATATCTATCTCTATAGATCTGTATCCATAGAATATAGGAGGCCTCACCCAAATCCTTCATCGAGAATCTACCTGATAACCATATCTTTGTTGACTGCAACATCCCTACGTCATTCCCAATGAGTAGGATGTCATCAACATAAAGCACTAAGAACATCACCGCATCCTTAACTACTTTCTTGTACACGCACGGTTCCTCCGGGTTTTTGATGAAACCAAAGTCCTTTATTGTTTCATCAAATTTTTGGTTCCAACTTTTTGATGCTTGTTTGAGACCATAAATTGATCTCTGAAGCTTGCATACTTTATGCTCGCTTCTCATGGATGTGAATCCCTCGGGCTGCATCATATAGA
Source organism: Henckelia pumila (assembly GCF_033568475.1). Classification (NCBI taxonomy): domain Eukaryota; kingdom Viridiplantae; phylum Streptophyta; class Magnoliopsida; order Lamiales; family Gesneriaceae; genus Henckelia; species Henckelia pumila. The sequence goes on along the minus strand of NC_133122.1, from coordinate 65,450,307 downwards.
TTTATTCCTTAATGTTTCCATTAAGAAATGCAGTCTTCACATCCATTTGTCATATCTCATAGTCATACCATGCTGCTATGGCAATAAGGATTCTTATGGACTTGAACATTGCGACTGGTGAAAAGGTTTCATCATAGTCAACTCTTTGTCTTTGAGTATAACCTTTTGCTACCAATCGTGCCTTGTAGGTTAGTACCTTGCCATCAGGCCCAAGTTTTCTCTTGTAGATCCATTTACACCCTATTGGAACAATTCCATCGGGAGGATCTACTAAAGACCAAACTTGGTTTGTATGCATCGATTCTATTTCCGACTGCATAGCATCAAGCCATAAATTCGAATCCGCATCAAAAATTGCTTCCTTGAAGTTTATTGGATCACATCCAATGTCGGGTTCACTTTGATCCCCTTCAAGAAGAAGACCATATCGAATAGGAGGTCTAGAAGTCCTCTCGGATCTCCTAGGTGTAGGCGTGTCCACTGAAGGTTCTTGAGGTGTGGGATCGTTATTTTGTATCTCGGGTTCTTCTCGAATTTCTTCGAGTTCCATCATCTTGCCTTTCTTATCTAATAAGAACTCCTTCTCCATGAAGGTGGCATTCCTCGAAACAAACACTTTTGTTTCAGTAGGATGATAGAAATAATATCCGATTGAATTCTTCGGATATCCTACAAAATAAACATAAGGTGAATCGACTATCCATCTTATCTCCCACTGTCTGCTTCACGTAAGCAGGACATCCCCAAATCCTCAAGTACGAATACTTAGGAGCTTTGACATTCCATAACTCGTATGGAGTTTTATTCACTGCTTTGGTGTGAACATTGTTCAACAACAATACCGCCGTTTCAAGTGCATAGCCCCAAAACGAAGGTGGAAGCTCAGTGAAGCTCATCATAGATCGAACCATATCCAACAAAGTTCGATTGCGATGCTCCGAAACACCATTTAGCTGAGGTGTCATAGGAGGAGTCCACTGAGAGAGAATCTCATTTTCTTTTAGATAGCTCAAAAACTCGGTACTTAAGTATTCTCCACCTTGATCCGATCGAAGTGCTTTAATACTTCTACCTTGTTAGTTTTCTACTTCAGCCTTGAGTTCTTTGAACTTTTCAAATGATTCAAACTTATATTTCATTAAATATAAATACTCATACCTAGAATAATCATCAGTAAAGGTAATTAAGTAGGTGTGACCAAATTTAGTACCAATACTAAATGGGCCGCAAACATCCGTATGGATCAAATCCAACATGTTTGACTACGCTCAGGTTTCCCTTTGAAAGGAGATTTAGTCAATTTTCCTTTTAGGCAGGACTCATAAGTAGGTAGAGAGTTAATATCAAACATATCAAACATGCCCTCTCCCACTAGCTTGTTCATCCTCCTTGAGGAAATATGACCTAGCCTAGCATGCCAAAGGTTTGCCGGGTTTTGACTATCGATTTTCCTTTTGTTTGTTGTTACCGGTTTATCAACATAATCAACTGGAACGTATTTTAATTTTAAGTTATATAGATCGTTTTTAAATTGTCCATTTCAAATCAAACATTCATTCTTGTAAATATTGCAAATCCCATTCGAAAATTTTCAAGAAATATCTTCTCTATCAAGAATAGAAAAAAAAATAATGTTTTAATGAAATCTTGGTACAAATAAAAAACATCTCTCTCAAAATATAGCTTAAAATTGTTTTTGCAAAATTAAACAAATGTTTCCCATAGCTTTTGGATTCAACTCTGGAACCATTCCCGAGCCTTAACTGGGTCTCACCCATCCTAAGCTTACGACTTCTTGTCATCATCTGCAACTCATTGCAAATGTGAGATCTACATCTGGTATCCAATACCCAAGAAATAGTATTAAGTGAAACATTTATAAAATATATCCTTTGTAGTTCGTAACTACTCGATATACATTCTTTGCAGTTGCGCTTCCAGTAACCGGGTTTCTTGCAGTGATGGCAAACTTATTTAGACTTGTCCATCTTTGCATGTAACATTTGGCCTTGAGATCATGGTCCTACCATTTCTCTAGTTCGGCCAACCTTTCCGAAGTTACATCAGTCGGGGCTGTTTTCGGAGGAGCCTTTTCTAACACTTAGAAAATCTTTTCCGAGCTCAGGACAATCTTAACTTATGGAACCATTCCGTATAGTTTGTGCCAGAAAGTTTGTTTTGTTCGAGAATTGAAACATGTGGATTACGAAGATTCATCATAATGATATACTGAGATGAAACAGACAATAATCGATGATTGCTTAATTAATTTACTAAGACATAAAATATGGCAAAATTTATTTTATGAATTTCACTCCCACTATTTTAACGGTTTCACTACCCTTTAGTGAAAACGGAAAACTAGTTTCCTTAGTAGGAACATGGAATCCAATTGACAAACTATAGTCCCGAATAATATCAGCCAACCATAATTTTCAAAAGGTAGAGCCCAATTGCTTCCAAAGCAACCCCCATGTTTTTACCTCATGTCCAATAAGGGCCCAATAATATGACGTCGTTTATTGTGACATGTCAAGATTACCCATCAATATTAAGTTGTGATGGACGGTCGCCATGTGGATCCCCAATAATATGAGCCAATCCCATGGGAGTTCCACCCAACTTACAACATGTGTCGATCCAATGTACAGCTTTCCGACGAACGCCCCCCCCCCCCCCCAATAATATGAGCCGAACCGTGCCCGCGGGTAGCATCTCATACATTGATCGTTGATGAAAGGTAGGAATATTTAAACAATATTTAAATTCCCTTTTATAAATCTTGATATCAATTTTAAATCATATTTAAAATGAGGGATTTTTAATTTTGAAAATTCGTCTCATCTTTTAAAGTTTGTATTCTTGCGGGATTCATACAATTTAGTCTAAACATGCATACAACAATAATATCATATATTATTTAAAGGATGATCGATCCCAATCACTAATCGACCCGTGGTTTCCAATCACGAGTCTAAGTTCAATCCTAGGTGATATGCAAGTATGCAATGCAATCCTATTACATTGAGCTTCCAATTTACATTTCTTCGGTCTTTATTGTCTGTTGGGCCCACCTTTGTCTTCAAATCTTTATCTCCCACTAAGTCTAATAAATTTACAATAAATTTCGATGACAAGTAGGGGATACATATTTAAGGGTGGGAACGGGCCCATAAACCAGGCCCACTTTTTATTACAAATGACAATTCAAATTGGGCTATAAACCAAGCCCATTAATAAAACACAACAACAATAAAACCAAATGTAAATAACCTAACATACACCTATAATATTGGTCATGGCAATCGATCATCATTTTATCCAAAAATTTATTCAACAATTAAATAATTGGATAACATGCAATGACATCATAATTAAAAAGATAAAATCAAATTTTATCTTATCCTTTCCTAAGATCATATCTTATCATCAATTGTACCAAAATAATTAATTTTATAAAATCTAATTTAACGGATAAAATTTATAAATTTTCAAAAAATTCAAATTTATCCAAAAATCAATTTTAAAAATTTCGGACTCAAACAATTTGACCCGACGCCTCGTGGACCAATCAAAAACAATTTTCGATCGGACCAAAAACTAAAATTTCAAAAATTTAAAATTCTGGAAAAAATAAAAAAATTTAATTTTTCAGGCTGCCCGGGACGTTCCCGGGCAGCCCCGCCCCCACGTGGGGCAGGGCAGCCCCCACGTGGGGTGTAGGGCAGCCCCTTGGCTGCCCTTGGGCAGCAACGATTGCTGTCCTTTTGGGCAGCGATCATGCTGCCCTTTTGGGCAGCGATCTCGCTGCCCCTAGGCAGCAACGATTGCTGCCCTTTTGGGCAGCGATCATGCTGCCCTGGCCAGCAACGATTGCTGCCCTTTGATCGCTGCCCCGTTGCCCTGTTCAAATTTAATTATCGTTTAAAATTTTTCGTTTTGTTTCAAAAACCGAGGCTAAAAATTTTGTACAATCGATTAATTTTAATCTTTAATTTGATCAAATTTTACGACCTGGCTCTGATACCACTGTTGGAACACGCGTTCTCTGATCACACGGATGTGATACCCGGAGCAGCGGAAGTTTAAAAATTTTATTTTTCGATATGATACGATTCCATATCGTGGGTATCAAATCCTAACGATTAAAATTGTTGCAAGTAAAATAATAAACACAGTTAAATATTTTACCTCTTCAAGCTAAGGCTTGATTATAGTCTCCAACAGAATTTAATCTGCTCTTCTTGTAAATCCCGGGAACCGATGACTTACTCGATCAATCTCCGGAATTAGGTCCACGAATAGAAAACAAAAACCCTCTGATTGATTGCACTAGAAATCAATCAAATGTTTATCGTAGAGAATAAACAGATTTGATCTGTTAATTCAGAAAGTGATTTTCAGAAAAAATCACAGACCGAATTTTTCTCAAAATGGAGTAGAGGATTTTTGAAAAATCCCCTTGAAAATATTTTGTATAATTCGAAAATCTCAAGGATGGAATGCTACGTAATTTTCGAACACTACACATGTATTTATAGATAATTTTTAGATTAAGTTATAATTATATTAGGACTCTAACTCCTTAGGGCCCATAATCCATAACTTAAGCCCAACAAGCCAACCCTGTTATTATAGAAATTAATATAAAATTCATCATGACTCCGATTGATAAACTGATTTCACCAATGTGCACAGAAACCATTTCTGCACATTTTAAAGTCAAGATAATTTTTCTGAATCCGAATTCAGTGATTTCCAAAAATGTTCATCTCTATGTCATTTTAGGAAATTTCACTCCCTTTAGTTAAGAAGTCCAACTTCTCTTTCATTAAATTTAACTCTTTAAATTTAACTATCTCAACGGGGTTTAGTAATCTATTACTTGTGTAACCCTCAATGGTTCAGGGATACAGCTAGCCGTGGGCTCACAACTCCTTGTGACTCGGAACAACGATTTCCGACTTACCCAACGAATCATGGTAAGAGCGTCTAGCAACATCGCCTCATGATTTCCTAGGTATCACTGATAGTGCCTGCAAGAACCAGTAGGTTTTGGTTAGCATACAGTACGGTCCCTTCATCCATATATCCCGATCAAATCAACAACCATTGGTACATCGAGAGTCGTTCGAGATTCGATAACTATGCAATGCATCTTGAAGATCAAATAGTGACATCGCATGTGCTACTAGGAAATCATTTCTTAAAGCACATCATGTACTCTGGCCAGAGATTTGTCACACTAATATCTCCTCAGATCGCATAGGATATCCACACTCGCAAGTATGTGGTGAATCCTTGACAACAAAGCATCGACTCCTATATGTGTCGTAACTGTACCCAATCCCGACACCTGATGACCCCAATAGAGTCGGTAAACGAGTCAAAGTACAGTACTAGCACATAGAGTCTCAATGATGTTTCAAGTAGTAAGGACTAATGGTGTACAACCAAAACCGCGAACTTTATCCACTAGATAAGTGATAACTGTTGGAGAACGGTGTTCAGATCAATCAGAATTGATACCCGGCGCAGCGGAAGTTTAAAAATTTTTATATGGAACGATTCCATAATGGGTATCAAAACTTTACGATTAAATTGTGCGTGTAAAAATTAAATCACAATTAAATTTTTACCTCCAATCTCGAATCGAGATTATGGACACCAACAGATTACTCTGCTCTTGTTGTATATCCCAGGAACTGATGGACGAACTGTTCTTCAACCAGGTCCACGAACAGAGATTTAATCTCTCTGATAGATTGCACTAGAAAATCTATCAGAAGTTTCTACGAAGAGAATTAACGAATTTGATCCGTTAAACCAGACTGCAAATTCAAAATTCACAGGCTGGAATTTTCGAGCAGAGAGGGAGAGGGGGGCGACCACTTAGAGAGAAAAACAGCTAGGGTTTTCGAAAATTGTGACCTCTGTTGTGTAATTTCTGTACTGCAATAACTTATTTATAATGTGGGCTGCTAACAGTTTAGGGCCCATTAGTCATAAGTTCAAGCCTGACAAGCAAAGCCCGCATGTTCAGAAATTAATATAAAATTCATCGTAACTCAGATTGATAAACCAATTTCACCAATGTGCACAGAAACCATTTCTGCATCTTTTAAAGTCAAGATAAATTTTTTGAATCCGAATTCAGTGATTTCCAAAAATGCCCATCCCTATGTCATTTTAGGAAATCTTACTCCCTCTACTCTTAAATAAGAAGTCCCACTTCTTTGTTCATTAAATTTAACTCTTTAAATTTAACTATCTCAACGGGGATTAAAAATCCATTACTTGTGTGACCCTCAATGGTTCAGGGATACAGCTAGCCGTGGGCTCACAACTCCTTGTGACTCGGAACAATAATTTCCGACTTGCCCATCGAATCATGGTAAGAGCGCCTAGCAACATCGCCCCATGATTTACTAGGTATCACTGATAGTGCCTGCAAGAACCAATATATTTTGGTTAGCGTACAGTACGGTCCCTTCATCCATATATCCCGATCGAATCAACAACCATTGGTAAATCAAGAGTCGTTCGAGATTCGATAACTATGCAATGCATCTTGAAGATCAAATAGTGACATCGCATGTGCTACTAAGAAATCATTTCTTAAAACACATCATGTACTCTGGCCAGAGATTCGTCACACTAATATCTCCTCAGATTGCATAGGATATCCACACTCACAAGTATGTGGTGAATCTTTGACAACAAAGCATCGACTCCTATATGTGTCGTAACTGTACCCAATCCCGACACCTGATGACCCCAATAGAGTCGGTAAACGAGTCAAAGCACAGTACTAGCATATAGAGTCTCAATGATGTTTCAAGTAGTAAGGACTAATGGTGTACAACCAAAACCGCGGACTTTATCCACTCGATAAGTGATAACCACTTGGAAAGTCCGGATAGGGTAGTTCGATCATTCATCATATGAATATCCATTTGCATGCTTCGAACATCTCTATGTTCCATACCAATGAAACGTGGTACTCGGCATCGCAAATTCTAGTCTCAATCTCGAGCGATCCTTATCCTTATTTACGGACGGCTCAATCGACTAGGAACTGTTTAGAATATACAGTGACTATAAGATGTGTTTCATGATAGCCATCCCTATGTGCTACCAAATCTTACATACACTATAGTATATTCAAGGTCTTCATCTAAACATCTTATAGTATGTCACAACATAATAATATTATAAAAGATAAAGTAAACGCCTTTATAAAAGTGTAAATTATATTAAACAAAAGATTGTTTATACATAGAGTCATCAAAGCCCTTAGCCACAAGTTGGCTCACCGGGCACCCACTCTTTCAATCTCCCACTTGCCCTAAAGCCAACTAGTCATACTACGTAGACCCATTGCTTCGCGATGTTTGTCAAATAATGGTCCTGGCAAGGGCTTAGTAAGTGGATCAGCGATATTGTCTGCAGAGGCCACTCTCTCGACAGTGATGTCTCCTCTTTCCACGATCTCCCGGATGATGTGGTATTTCCTCAGTACGTGTTTGGATCTTTGATGAGACCTTGGTTCCTTTGCCTGAGCAACGGCACCCGTGTTGTCACAGTACACCGGGACTGGACCAACAACTTCACGAATGACGCCCAACTCTTGGACAAAATTCCTCATCCAAACGGCCTCTTTAGCAGCAGCTGATGCGCAATGTATTCTGCCTCAGTGGTGGAATCCGCTGTGGTGTCCTGCTTGGAACTCTTCCAAGAGACAGCACCCCCATTGAGCATGAACACAAATCCAGAGGTTGACTTCGAGTCATCCACGTCACTTTGGAAGCTAGAGTCGGTATAGCCTTCCAATTTCAGTTCTCTTCCTCCATATACCATGAACATATTCTTAGTCCTTCGTAAGTACTTAAGAATGTCCTTCACGGCTTTCCAATGCATTTGACCGGGATTAGCTTGATATCTGCTCATGACACTCAGAGCAAATGCTACATCCGGTCTGGTAGATATCATCCCATACATGATACTACCTATGGCTGACGCATATGGTACATGTGTCATTTTCTCTATCTCTTCATCAGTCTTGGGACACATGGACTTGGATAGAGAAACTCCATGACACATAGGTAGATGTCCTCTCTTGGACCCATCCATTGAAAACCTTTTCAATATGGTTTCGATGTAAGTTGATTGAGTGAGTCCTATCATTCTCTTAGATCTATCTCTATAGATCTGTATCCCTAAAATATAGGATGCCTCACCCAAATCCTTCATCGAGAATCTACCTGATAACCATATCTTTGTTGACTGCAACATCCCTACATCATTCCCAATGAGTAAGATGTCATCAATATAAAGTACTAAGAATGTCACAGCATCCTTAACTACTTTCTTGTACACGCACGGTTCCTCCGGGTTCTTGATGAAACCAAAATCCTTTATTGTTTCATCAAATTTCTGGTTCCAACTTCTTGATGCTTGTTTGAGACCATAGATCGATCTCTGAAGCTTGCATACCTTATGCTCGCTTTCCATGGATGTGTATCCCTCAGGCTGCGTCATATAGATCTCTTCCTTAATGTTTCCATTAAGAAATGCAGTCTTCACATCCATTTGCCATATCTTATAGTCATACCAAGCAGCTATGGCAATAAGGATTCTTATGGACTTGAACATTGCAACTGGTGAAAAGGTTTCATCATAGTCAACTCCTTGTCTTTGAGTATAACCTTTCGCCACCAATCGTGCCTTGTAGGTCAATACCTTACCATCAGGCCCAAGCTTTCTCTTGTAGATCCATTTACACCCTATTGGAACAATTCCATCGGGAGGATCTACTAAAGACCAAACTTGTTTTGTATGCATCGAATCTATTTCCGACTGCATAGCTTCAAGCCATAAATTCGAATCCGCATCAAAAATTGCTTCCTTGAAGTTTCTTGGATCACATCCAACGTCGGGTTCATCTTGATCCCCTTCAAGAAGAATACCATATCGAATAGGAGGTCTAGAAGTCCTCTCGGATCTTCTAGGTATAGGCGTGTCCATCAATGGTTCCTGAGGTGTAGGATCATTATTTTGTATTTCGGGTTCTTCTCGAATTTCTTCGAGTTCCATCATCTCGCCTTTCTTATCCAATAAGAACTCCTTCTCCAAGAAGGTGGCATTCATTGAAACAAACACTTTTGTTTCAGTAGGATGATAGAAATAATATCCGATTGAATTCTTCGGATACCCTACAAAATAACATAAGGTAGATCGACTATCCAACTTATCTCCCACTGTCTGCTTCACGTAAGCAGGACATCCCCAAATCCTCAAGTACGAATACTTAGGAGCTTTGCCATTTCATAACTCGTATGGTGTTTTGTTCACTGCTTTAGTATGGACGTTGTTCAACAACAACACCGCCGTTTCAAGCGCGTAGGCCCAAAACAAAGGTGGAAGCTCAGTGAAGCTCATCATGGATCGAACCATGTCCAACAGGGTTCGATTACGACGCTCCGAAACACCATTCAGCTGTGATGTCATAGGAGGAGTCCACTGAGAGAGAATCCCATTCTCTTTCAGATAGTCCAAAAACTCGGTACTTAAGTATTCTCCACCTCGATCCGATCAAAGTGCTTTAATACTTTTACCTAGCTTGTTTTCTACTTCAGCCTTGAATTCTTTGAACTTTTCAAATGCTTCAGACTTATATTTCATTAAATATAAATACCCATACCTTGAATAATCATCAGTAAAGGTAATGAAGTAGGTGTGGCCAAATTGAGTACCAATTCTAAATGGACCACAAACATCTGTATGGATCAAATCCAACAGATTTTGACTACGCTCAGGTTTCCCCTTAAAAGGAGATTTAGTCATTTTTCCTTTCAGGCAGGACTCACAAGTAGGTAGAGAGTTAATATCAGACATATCAAACATGCCCTCTCCCACTAGCTTGTTCATCCTCCTTGAGGAAATATGACCTAGCCTAGCATGCCAAAGGTTTGCCGGGTTTTGACTATCGATTTTCCTTTTGTTTGTTGTTACCGGTTTATCAACATAATTTATTGGAACGTCTTTTAATTTTAAGTTATATAGATCGTTTTCAAGTTGTCCATTTCCAATCAAACATTCATTCTTGTAAATATTGCAAATCCCATTCACAAAATTGCAAGAATAACCATCTCTATCAAGCATAGAAACAGAAATAATGTTTTTAATCAAATCTGGAACAAATAAAACATCTCTTAAAAGTAACTTAAAATCGTTCTGCAAAATTAAATAAACATCTCCCACAGCTTTAGCTTCAACTCTAGAAGCATTTCCTAGCCTCAGCTGGGTCTCACCCATTCTAAGCTTGCGACTTCTTGTCATCACCTGCAAATCATTGCAAATGTGAGATCCACATCCGGTATCCAATACCCAAGAAGTAGTATTAAGTGAAACATTTATTTCAATATAGAACATACCCTTCGCAGTTCGCAACTGCTCTAGATATTCCTTGCAGTTACGTTTCCAATGACCGGGTTTCTTGCAGTAATGGCAAACATCCTTGGACTTTTCCATGTTTGAAGCCTTTGTCTTGTTCTTCTTCTCGGGTCCGGTTTTCTTGGGTGGGGCAGAACGTTTTTTACCCTTTGTACTTGGCCCCTTCTTAGCAGAGGAAGAGGAGCCCACCAAGAGAACCGGTTTATCCTTCTTTAAAGTGGCTTCATATGTTACAAGCATATTGACCATCTCTTCAAGGGAGGCCTCTATCTTGTTCATATTGAAATTCACCACAAATCCGTCAAACGAAGAAGGAAGAGAGAGAAGTAATAAGTCCACGTTGAGTTCATGCTCCAACACCAAATCAAGCGTTACCAACTTCTGTATGAGCCAAATCACTCGTACCCCATGATCACGGACCGAAGTTCCTTCACGCATGCGACACGTCATTAGCTCTTTTACAGTAGCGAACCTTTCAGCTCTCGATTGAGCCCCAAAAAGTTCCTTGAGTTGTACGTGAATGTCAGCAGCATTCACGGTATCCTCAAATCGCCTCTGGAGTTCATCAGACATCAAGGCTTGCATATAGCATTTGGCCTTGATATCATGGTCCCACCATATATCAAGTTTGGCCAACTCTTCTGGACTTATATCAGCTGGTGCTTCCTTCGGAGGAGATTTTTCTAACACGTAGAGCATTTTCTCCGAGGTTAAGACAATCTTCAACTTACGGAACCATTCCGTATAGTTTGCGCCAGTCAGTTTATTTTGTTCGAGGATAGAGAATAGTGGATTGCACGAATTCATCTTAATGAAATACTGAAAAGAAACAGACAATTATCAGTGATTGTTTAATTAATTTACTAAGACATAAAATAGGCGAAATTTATTTTATGAATCTCACTCCCACTATTTTAACGATTTCACTACCCTCTAGTGAAAACGGGAAACTATTTTCCTTAGTGGGAACATGGAGTCCAATTGACAAACTATGGTCCCGAATAATATCAGCCAACCATAATTTTCAAAAGGTAGAGCCCAATTGCTTCCAAAGCAACCTCCACGTTTTTACCTCATGTCCAATAAGGGCCCAATAATATGACGCCGTTTATTGTGACATATCAAGATGACCCATCAATATTAAGTTGTGATGGACGGTCGCCATGTGAATCCCCCAATAATATGAGCCGATCTCATGGGAGTTCCACCCAACTTACAACATTTGTCGATCCAATGTGCAGCTTTCCGACGAACGGGCCCCCCCAATAATATGAGCCGGACCGTATCCGCGGGTAGCATCTCATACATTGATCGTTGATGGAAGGTAGGAACATTTAAACAATTTTAAATTTCCTTTATTTATCTTGATATCAATTTTAAATCATATTTAAAATGAGGGATTTTAATTTTGAAAATTTGTCTCATCATTTAAAATTTGTATGCTTGCCGGATTCATACAATTTAGTCTAAAATATGCATACAACGATAATATCATATATTATATAGGATGATCGATTCCATTTCTAATCGACCCGTGGTTGCCAATCACGAGTCTAAGTCCAATCCTAGGTAATATGCAGGTATGCAATGCAATCCTATTACATTGAGCTTCCAATTTACATTTCTTCTGTCTTTATTGTCTGCTGGGCCCACCTCCATCTTCAAATCTTCATCTCCCACTAAGTCTAATGTATTTACAATAAATAACTATGACAAGTAGGGGATACATTTTAAGGGGTGAGAACGGGCCATAAACCAGGCCCACTTTTATTACATATGACAATTCATATTGGGCCATAAACCAGGCCCATTAATAAATCCAACAACAATAAAAACAAATGTAAATTCCTAACATACACCTACAAAATTGGTCATGGCAATCGATCATCCTTATCCAATAATATTTAATTCAAAATTAATTTATTGGATAACATGCAATGGCAATTTAAATTAAAAGGATAAAATCATATTCCATATATAAAATCTTATTTTACATACAAAATCATATTTTATCTTTTTATCAAATAAAATCATATTTTACATATAAAATCCAATTTTATACATAAAATCATATTTTACTCAATATTTCCATAAGATCATATATTATCATCAATTGTACCAAAAATAATTAATTTCATAAAATCTGATTTAACGGATAAAATCTATAAATTTTCCAAAAATTCAAATTTATCCAAATATCAATTTTAAAATTTTCGGACTCGAACAATTCGATCCGACGCCTCGTGGACCAATCAAAAACAATTTTCGATCGGACCAAAAATAGAATTTTAACATATTAAAATTTTAATTTAAAATAAAAAAAAAATTAATTTTTCCCGGGCCGCCCGGGACGCTCCCGGGCTGCCCGCGCCCCAAAGGGGCTCGGGCCGGGCAGCGCCGTGCGCTGGGCAGCGATCACGTCGCTGCCCCCGGGCAGCGATCCAATCGTTGCCCGTGTTTTTCCCAAAAAAAAAAAATTTATTTTAAAAAATTTATTTTGTTTCAAAAACCGAGGCTTAAAAAATTTTTGTACAATCGATTAATTTAATCGCTTGATCTGAGCAACCTGGCTCTGATACCACTGTTGGAGAACGGTGTTCAGATCAATCAGAATTGATACCCGGCGCAGCGGAAGTTTAAAAATTTTTATATGGAACGATTCCATAATGGGTATCAAAACTTTACGATTAAATTGTGCGTGTAAAAATTAAATCACAATTAAATTTTTATCTCCAATCTCGAATCGAGATTATGGACACCAACAGATTACTCTGCTCTTGTTGTATATCCCAGGAACTGATGGACGAACTGTTCTTCAATCAGGTCCACGAACAGAGATTTAATCCCTCTGATAGATTGCACTAGAAAATCTATCAGAAGTTTCTACGAAGAGAATTAACGAATTTGATCCGTTAAACCAGACTGCAAATTCAAAATTCACAGGCTGGAATTTTCGAGCAGAGAGGGAGAGGGGGGCGGCCACTTAGAGAGAAAAACAGCTAAGGTTTTCGAAAATTGTGACCTCTGTTGTGTAATTTCTGTACTGCAATAACTTATTTATAATGTGGGCTGCTAACAGCTTAGGGCCCATTAGTCATAAGTTCAAGCCTGAGAAGCAAAGCCCGCATGTTCAAAAATTAATATAAAATTCATCGTGACTCGGATTGATAAACCAATTTCACCAATGTGCACAGAAACCATTTCTGCATCTTTTAAATTCAAGATAAATTTTCTGAATCCGAATTCAGTGATTTCCAAAAATGTTCATCCCTATGTCATTTTAGGAAATCTTACTCCCTCTACTCTTAAATAAGAAGTCCCACTTCTTTGTTCATTAAATTTAACTCTTTAAATTTAACTATCTCAACGGGGATTAAAAATCCATTACTTGTGTGACCCTCAATGGTTCAGGGATACAGCTAGCCGTGGGCTCACAACTCCTTGTAACTCGGAACAACAATTTCCGACTTGCCCATCGAATCATGGTAAGAGCGCCTAGCAACATCGCCCCATGATTCCCTAGGTATCACTGATAGTGCCTGCAAGAACCAATATATTTTGGTTAGCGTACAGTACGGTCCCTTCATCCATATATCCCGATCGAATCAACAACCATTGGTAAATCGAGAGTCGTTCGAGATTCGATAACTATGCAATGCATCTTGAAGATCAAATAGTGACATCGCATGTGCTACTAAGAAACCATTTCTTAAAACACATCATGTACTCTGGCCAGAGATTCGTCACACTAATATCTCCTCAGATTGCATAGGATATCCACACTCGCAAGTATGTGGTGAATCCTTGACAACAAAGCATCGACTCCTATATGTGTCGTAACTGTACCCAATCCCGACACCTGATGACCCTAATAGAGTCGGTAAACGAGTCAAAGCACAGTACTAGCATATAGAGTCTCAATGATGTTTCAAGTAGTAAGGACTAATGGTGTACAACCAAAACCGCGGACTTTATCCACTCGATAAGTGATAACCACTTGGAAAGTCCGGATAGGGTAGTTCGATCATTCATCATATGAATATCCATTTGCCTGCTTCGAACATTTTTATGTTCCATACCAATGAAACGTGGTACTCGGCATCGCAAATTCTAGTCTCAATCTCGAGCGATCCTTATCCTTATTTACGGACGGCTCAATCGACTAGGAACTGTTTAGAATATACAGTGACTATAAGATGTGTTTCATGATAGCCAACCCTATGTGCTACCACATCTTACATACACTATAGTATATTCAAGGTCTTCATCTAAACATCTTATAGTATGTCACAACATAATAATATGATAAAAGATAAAGTAAACGCCTTTATAAAAGTGTAAATTATATTAAACAAAAGATTGTTTATACATAGAGTCATCAAAGCCCTTAGCCACAAGTTGGCTCACCGGACACCCACTCTTTCAATAACCACTTGGAAAGTCCGTATAGGGTAGTTCGATCATTCATCATATGAATATCCATTTGCATGCTTTGAACATCTCCATGTCCATTACCAATGAAACGTGGTACTTGGCATCACAAATGCTAGTCTCAATCTCGAGCGATCCTTATCCTTATTAGCAGACGGCTCAATTGACTAGGAACTGTTTAGAATATACAGTGACTATAAGATGTGTTTCATAATAGTGATCTCTGTTTATTCACTATCTCATCTTACTTACACTATAGTATATTCAAGGTCTTTATCAAAACAACAATAGTATATCACAATATAACAATATGAAGAAAGACAAAGAAAATGTCATTAATGAATGTAAATTATATTAAACAAAGATTGTTTATACATAGAGTCATAAAAGCCCTTAGCCACAAGTTTGCTAACCGGGCACCCACTCTTTCAGAATAAACCCAACATTTTCACGTCCACCAATTTGACTAGCCATATAGTTCAATCCTGCCTTTGGCGGTATCCTTGATTTGTCAATCTTAGATATTTGTGTCACTTGTTCAGTAGTTATTTTTCTTTGAGATTTCAATATATGAGATTTATTTGGACTAACCAAATTGTGTCCACTATGAGCAGCAATAAAACTAACAAGTTTAAATTTACCTGTCTCACGAGCATTAACTTTCATTTCTGCGCAACAACCATTTCTTGTTTCAGGACGATGAGATTTAATACAAACATCTCGCTTATCCTTTTCTCTTTGACCTTGACACGAACAACAAAATGATCTATCAAGAATATTTTCATCTTTATCTTGTGGCATGCACGTCTTTGAATACTAAAACCAACCGCCTTCGCATAATTGTTATAGAAGTTATATGCTTCTTCTTCACTCTCAAATTTCATACCAATTTGTGGAATTATTGTATTCAAAATATTAGTATGATAATCATTATTTAAATTTTCACAAACTTTTTCTGACATAATATTTTCTTGATCGAAATCCAACCTACGAGATGTAAGATTATCGTTCAAGATAATATTTTTTTCCATTGCCTGCAAAGTTCAATCTCTAATAAAAATAATATTCATTGAACTAATTTCTATATTACAAAAAACAATATTCAACAACGAAAATTAATGACAAATAAAAATTTGAAAAACCATATCTATGCATATTCGATGTCATATGAACTAACGAATTTAAATTTTTTTGTATCAAGTATTGGAGAAAAAATATTGTGATACGTGGAACTAAAAGAATAATTTTTTATATATATACACAAGTAATTGATCTGGATTTCATAACAAAATAAAAATACAATTAATTACATACCTCAATCACAAAAAAATAATAGGAGCAAGTTGTTGATTTTTTTGAGGAGAGTACGAAGAAAATTTCTTACAGGGAATCTAATAGTCACCAACAAACAATAGTAGCAATTTTTTATTTTTGAAGAAGAAATTTTTCAGTGAGAATTTAATATGATTCTTTTGTTTTTACTAGTTAGATATTTAGTAAAAATATATTTGATAAATTTTAATTCTATAAATATAAATGCTCTCTTAAGTTAAAATAATAATAATTTATTTAAATATATTTTTTAATTTGAGTTAATCGGTACATGGTACTTTATTTTTAAGTTTTTTATTTGTAATTTAATGGATAAAAATACATGAAACAAAAAATCTTATTTCCGTGTACTATAAATTAATTAGAAAAACAAATTCCTTATATTGTTCATACTATAATTAGGAAATAATTTAATTATGGAAGATTTTGTCAAGCTAAATAAGGTGTGTAGCATATTGTGGTGCATAGAATGGAATAGAAGATCCGAAGCCCATACATTTTTACAACCTTCAAACTCGAAAACCTGTCATCTTGAGATGATCTTAGTTTCGATGGACATAATTCTTTTGTGACTACGCGTAAAGAATCTGTTTAGCTGAATCACTGTTTTGATGTCGTATGTTTGGAGAAATATGAAAACTGGATCTGGGTTGGAAATCAACCTTCGCGGCTTCGCGACATGCCTTATTTTATTCATTATATTTTTCATCGTGATTTATTTTAGCTGGTATATTTATGACCAAGTTTAGATTAGATTAAAATTTTTTCCTTGCAAA
Organism: Henckelia pumila; assembly: GCF_033568475.1. Taxonomy (NCBI): domain Eukaryota; kingdom Viridiplantae; phylum Streptophyta; class Magnoliopsida; order Lamiales; family Gesneriaceae; genus Henckelia; species Henckelia pumila. Next base: position 65,433,313 of record NC_133122.1, on the reverse strand, counting down.
ACCAACTAGCTGATAACACTTCATCTAATAGTTTTCGAAAGATTCTTTTTTCCCAATTCAATTGTGTTGTATAGTCTTTTCCATCTACTTTTGATGTATTTATTAAATAATATAATTTTATTTAAAATTGGTCGGTTCTTATAAAATATGTTACCTAATTGAAACCACTTGGGTACAAAATTGTCATCACCTTTCATGTATCATGTTTGTGAAGATTTATTTTTTTTTTTACAGGAAAATTGTAATTTTTATTAATCAGAAACGATGACAAAATTCATTTGACAATGATAATCTCCAATCGTGTACTTTCGTTTTATTTTTTAATTTAAATTGATTTGAAATAAAAATATAATATATGTATATAATAAATAATATTCATATTTAATTACATATGCAACTCATTTTATTTTCAATTTTAAATTAATTTGAAACAAACATATAATATATGTATACAATAAATAATATTCGTATTTTAATCGGACACATGCGCGACTAATCTAAATTAAAAGCCAAAAAGGATGAAGAGAGAGGGAAATTATGCGATAAAAATATAACTACAAAAATTTATGTGATATGGTATCACGTGTAATTTTATAAAACAAATATCTCATCAGATTAATAACACGTATTGACTGTATCTCAAAAATATTATTTTTTTTCATTACATGTATATAGGGGTGTTCAAACTTTGGATAAAACCGAAAAAACTGGAAATCCAAACCGAAAAAACCAAACACCGAACCGAACCGAAAACCGAAATTTGAAATTCGGATATAAATGTTAAAACCGAAATTTATTTGTTTCGGTTTCGGATTATATATCTCAAAATCGAACCGACCGAAAAAACCGAAATTTTATTAAATTAATAATTTTATTTATATAATTGTTTATATTATATATTTTATGAGATGATACCTAATGAATAAAGAATCATTTTAAATAATTTTTAGTTGATTGTTGTTTATTTAAGTCATTTAAACTTTGAATTTAAATATTTTACCAAAAAATCATTTAAAAGATAACATATTATATTTTAAAATATATTTATAATATTAATTAAAATAATTATATCAAAATCGAAATAACCGACCGAAATAACCGAACCGATTTAGTAAAAAACCGAACCGAACCGAATTAAAACGGTTTGCATATCGGATTATATATTTCTAAAATCGAAAACCGAAAAAACCGAAATAAAAAACCGAAAACCGGACCGAACCGACCGATGAACACCCCTACATAGAATGAGTCAACATATCTCATATATGTAAATTTCTGAGCCTCTCACGTTAGAATTACTTGAGGAAAAAAAAAAAAAAAAACTGGAATCCGAAACCAAAAGCATTATTTTAGCAATAACATGTTTCAACTTACATGCACTCTGTACAGAGGATAAATTTACCAAGCCAATAAAAAAAAAAAATTAGCGATAAAAATTTAAAAGCCACAAGCCCTTAAAGATTAAAAGAATAATAATATTTATATTCTCCTGTTTAACACACAAAAAAAAAACCTTCAAGAAAACTTGCACAGGTACCAAACCTAGTCCAAGCAAAAAATAAATAAAAAAAACAGATGATGGTTCGAATTTGACGCCATTTGTCCAAGAAACCAAGCACTTCACGTCATAGCTTCAGTCTCCGGAAATTCTTTAAGTTACCATAACTACCATATATTCGATAACTCGTGGAAATATTCTTTTTGATCATCGCAGTATTTGTGTTAGGCGTATGTTCGATTCATCTCCAGAGCTTCTTGATATATCAACTCCTTAATCTGCTCTTCTGTCAAGGGTTGCTGCTCGAAATCGAAACAAAATGACTCGGGGCACACTGGTTCATCTGATATATCGTGTAATCTTGTAAAGTAAGGATGCTCCAAAGCTTCTTCAACTGAACAAAAGTGTCACAAAAGCACGATCATTAGTACATGTAGCATATAACCGAATTAGCACAAATACCGGAAACTGAATAATCAAACTCGCAGCATAAATATCGTCGAAAATTACCTGTGATTCTCTTGGTTGGGTTGATTGTCAGCATTTTATCAACTAGATCAATGGCCAGGGGATTTACATGAGGAAAAACTTTTGCAAGATTCTGACGAGGATGTCGGGGAAGTTGCCGTATGTATCTCCTTGCATCCTCATTTGATCTGTTGGAATCTAGATCAGAGTCTGTGGGCGTGCCAAGAAGCTGTAACAAACTTCGAACATCATTAATTGACCCAAAAAAACAATGTTGAAATCCTTATATTTCTAGCTTCATATCATATCATAAGTACCTCTGTCAATAACTTCAGTTGATGCACGTGATCTTTTCCAGCAAACAAAGGCTTCCGATTCATCATTTCCATGAAAATGCAACCAACAGACCACACGTCGATTGCAGCGGTGTATTCAGAGGAATTCAACAACAGTTCGGGTGCCCTGTACCATCTAGTCACCACATACTCTGTCATGAACTCATTCTCCGTGTTAGGCCGAGCGAGGCCGAAATCGCATATCTTTAGATCACAATTAGCATTCAGAAGTAGGTTGCTTGGCTTCAAATCACGATGGATCACGTGTGCCGAGTGTATGTACTTGAGTCCTCGGAGGATCTGATACAGAAAGTACTGGAAAAGTAGGCCGAATGGTAACATAATATGTTAGAATTAATTAGCTCCTGTTCTTGATATTTAAATGCTAGACAAAGAAACATTTGAAAAATGCACTAAACTAATAGTTACCTGGCTGTGTTCCTCTGATAAGCTCTGATTAGACCGGATTATTTGGTGAAGATCGGTGTCCATTAGCTCGGTAGCAATGTATACATCACTAAATTCTCTTCTTAATGGAGGTGGAACTACATCTCTAATAGCAACCACCTGTGAGTGAAAATTAGAGATAAAATGAATCTCTGCTATTCAAGGCATATACATAATACATGTTACTCCAATTATTCAGCAACCAAATTATAGAGCCAGAGTTCAAACTCAATATAAAACATCAAAAAAAAAAAAAAAAACTAACATTTTCGTGATCCAAGTGTCGCAGAAGCTTAATCTCACGCAGGGTCCTCTTGGCATCCATGTAATTATCAAAAGCATTGGCAATCTTCTTGATCGCCACCATCTCATTAGTCTCTATGTTCCTAACCGAGCTTTAACAAAGAAAACAAGACAACAATCAATTCCAGTAACTATGTAATTTAGCCACATAAACAATAATCAAAACAACTAAAAAAATCTAACTTCTGCCCTCTTCATTTCATCGATTGAAATTTGTAACCCATTATTACACATGAGATTATTTGGAAAAAAAAAAAAAAAAGAAAAGAAAATTGAAAAGAAAAAGAACAGATTTTTGCTTACCATACTATACCGTACGCGCCGCGACCAATGGGCATGATGGGAGGGCGATACTTATTGGTGATCTCAAACTTATTACCAAATATATCGTACTGTATATAGTGCCCTCCGTGCGTAGCCACCGCCGGGAAATCTGGGTACTGGCCGCCGGCAGCTCCCAAATCAGCCATTTTTCTGGTCAAAAACTATATAAATTTATGAACCCTTTTGGAATTCGATCGAAAAGCTCGAAGCTTGATGGGTTTGAATGTATGTATATATTGGCATATATATATACATAGAATTTGTGGATGGAGGGGAGGTGAGGTGCATGGCAGGAGTGAGGAAGGAGAGAAGAAAGACTCCTCCTTTTATTGGGCAAGACTGTGTTGAGTTGAAAAAGATGTTATATTATTACAGCCGCCGTTGATCCGACGGCTGATATTGATCTTTCGTCAATCCTATGGTCTTCATTTCTGCAAGTGTGTTGTGCCTTGTCAACCATTTTGGTCTACTCATTAAATTAATTAATAATGATGATGATAATAATAAATTAATAAAAGATAATAGAATAATGATAGTAATAATTAGTATATTTTGATTAAATTATAATAATTAGTATACTGAATCAAGAGAGAAATGGATAGCTTATGATTTTTTTTTTCAAGAAATGATAAATAAACGAGTAAATTTAAGCCTATTTTTTGTTTAAAAACAATTTAACATTAAACTAATTTTAATTAAGTAAATAAAAATAAATTTACCTAAATTAAATTTTTCATGCTTAACAATATTTGTAATTTCGGATGAAAAAAATATACATGTCGTGACTACTTTATTTCTGTTAGTCCAACTTTAATATATCGTGTAAGATATTTAAACTAGCACTTCAATAATAATACACATTCATGCATGTTTATGTATTGTGTAATTAGAGAGTTAAAGTTATATAGGCTAATTTAGTATTTTACAATCCAAACTAAAGTTAAAAATTTTATTACTAGATAATATGCATATCAGAAAGAATTGAAAAGAATTGTTTATTTTAAAAAATTATTAATCATTTCTTTCTTAAAATAACATAAAAGAATTATAGATAGTAAGAGTTATTATAGAAATAATAGGAAAAAAAAATACCACGGTTTTTCCGCTTAACACATAATAATAATATTACTATTATTATTATCAATTTATCAACGAGGATTATTGATTTGATCGATTGATTAATTTTTTTCCGTTAGATGATATGTTAGATTATTACTATTATTATTATTATTATTTAGAAAGTCAAAAGTTGATTAGCACGTTGCCAATATTATTACTTAAGACCCATAGAAACGAGAATGCACGGGAGGAACAAGTTGCACTAGATTAACGATAAATTAAAAAAAAATCAACCGAATAAAACATTTTGGCTTTTTATATTCTATTTTTTGTTTCTTTGACCAGTTTCAGTTTAATGTTTTATATATAAAAAATAGTTTAATTAAGTTCTTTTTTTAGTTCTATAAAACGTAAAATTGTAATGGTAAATTAAACTTTATTCGCGATTAGAGAACTCACCCCCCTCTCTTTTTAATTATTTTAATTATGTTATGATTACTTATGAATTTAAAAGAGTCAGATTCAATGGTATCTGGACACGGAATTGTATAACACGAGGAACATTTATGTCTTTTTCACATTAAAAAGCTAAGATGGAAAATATTCACACCTTTAAAGTAGAAGTTAGGCAATGTTTATACCAAAAGTCCAAACCATACATACATATATATATATATATATACATACATATATATATATATATATATTATAAATTTATATCATCAATCAATTTCAATTTGGAGGATCCTCATTTAATTTTTTAAAAAAAATATCTTTAAATCTCCATTTCTTTTAGGCTCCGCTTGGATTGAAGTATTTCAAATCCATGGATTTCAAATGCATTTTTGTTGTTTAGAGAAGTAGCACCACAAACATCAAATCCATTTTTTTATGTTTATATAGTAATTCATGGTAGTTGTGATGGATTTCAAGTTCATCCAATAAAGTGGTGATTTAAAATCCTTTTTACTCCATCTAAGTAATGTGTAAATAATTAAGCTATGAATTTGAGATTTTTCTATGTTACATTGTTAACATTAAAATTATAATCGAAATCCATTGATTTCAAATCCTTCAATTCAAGCGCAACCTTAAACTCTCTTCAAACTTATCTGATTTCCTATCATTTATACACGATGATTTATTATAAATCAATTTATCTATATCAACACCATCTAATTTTTAAATTTTCAAAAAAAATGTTTTTTTACCTTACAAAAAATGTTTTCTTTTGATCCAAAGTGTTGTAATTGTTAGTTCTTTTTTAAAAACTGAAATGAAGTTTTTTTTTTTGTTTACAAATGAAGTTTTATAAAATATAAATTTGTACGCTGGTGTCTATATATACATAATCAGTACCTATGTTGTAAAATTTGATAACAAGGGACTGAATTTTGTGACTCTCATAAAATCCTAGGAATGGCCCCAGTTGATTTGTATATATATTTCGTAGTCAATCCATGCCATTAATGATTTTCGTTTACGTTTTCTCAATATGTTATCTTAATTCAATAAATATTAGTGATTTTAAGCAATCGAATTTGTTATTTTTTATATCATTTCTCAAAGGAATGAAGTATTATAGAAAATCTATGAAAAAATTGGCCAAGACTTGAGCACAATTATTCTAAATTATATTTTGATACTTAAAAATGCCACGTCAAGAGAAATCACTAAGATCTTAGCTCCGAGGCTTAAAATATAATAATGATCATATATAGCAATTAGCAACCAAGTCAAGCTTATCTCGTTCTTATATAATTAAAATATATAAGTTCCTTCGGGGACATCCGATAATTAAAATATATTATTGGCCACATGATTGGTAACATTTATTTAATTAAATGCACAAATTTTATTTTATTATTAAAAATTATGATAATATTTTTAAAGAACTCCTCGTTTTTCAAATCAACTTGTTAAATATTTTATTGTGCGGTATTGCCCATGAGGCACGCCCAAACGTTGGACCAAGTCCACCGATGGATTAAATTTTAAAAAGTCAATGTAGAATTTCATCATTGACCAAAAAATCATGTGTTCAAATCGGCAACCAGTCAAAATAAATTTACAAGAAAATATTATTTTGATTTTTTTTATTTCTTAAATTACTTTTGATACTTTAATGTAATTAATTGATTGTGGTTGCAAAATGATAATACTATGGTATACACATATATAGCTAATAGTTATGTATGCAATTCTTTTTTTATAGTGAGAGTCTGATATGACTAAACTATTTTTTTTAAATTACAAAATATTGACGACTAAAACCATTAAAACAAATATTTATTTCCATATAATACCAAGCGATCTATCATATAACATTGTTGGAAACCTTAAATGCACGATATGACCCCAAAAACATAATGTAAAACGATTATTTAACGTTTTTGGTTAAAAAAAATGCAATGCAAGAGAAAATGAAAATGTAGAAGTCTAAAATTGAACCACATGTAAAGTCAATTTCGTATCGTAAAGTTTTGACTTGACTTTATTTTAAAAGCATTGTGGTTTGAAATTAGTGAAATTAATCTCAGTTAAATCGAACAGCGGTGACCTCTTCTCTTTCGCAGTCAATTAATATTAGGTGTGTTGCGTGGACTACGATAAAATGACTCATCATGCTTTAAAATGTTTTAAAAACAATTATCTCATTTAAGCAAGTAGGTTATTTCCCACTCATCCCACTATTTTATTACAGTTTTAACTTCAAAATAATTCGATTTTTGTATGAAAATAGAACTCATATGATCCAACTCATCAACTTTAAAAGCAATATTTTTAAAATATTCTATATTATTTTATTTGCCACAATTGTTGCATTCTACAAAAATTTAATTATGATTTTACTACCACACCAATATTAAAACTCACTTTCTTAAACTATTATACAATTGTTTTATTATTTGGGGACAATTAATTATAACTTCATCCACTCTACAAAAAATAATCAAATTTAAGTGTATAAAGATTTAGTTTAATTACATTAGTAAATACAAAAGATGCTCTAGTAAAAATAATATAAATTAACTAAAATTATTCAATGAAACTCATTATTTATTAAAGTAAAATTTCTATTTCTCAATCCAATAATAGAAATATTTGCAACTCAATTAATTAAAAAAAAAAATAGGAAATGAACTGATGAGTGATGAAGTACCCGCTGGGGCTAAAATCATGGAAAGGTATAAAAATGTATTTTTCAAAAAAATAAAATAAAATAATTACACATTCATTTCCAAGCAAGAGAGCAAAAATCAGTCTGGAAATTATCGTGTTAGAAATAGTAGGGATAATATATTATGTTCTATCATATGGGAACCAAGGTTCTTCAGCCAATACCAGTTACAAAGTGTAAATAACTTGTGAGAGAAGGGGACAAGGGAAGATGAAACCATAGTCTATTTGTCTTGATTAAGATTCTAGTCGATACTGATAAGAAAGTGCACAATATCTCATGAAACAAGTTGGCCACAGTCAGCGAACAGATCCTATTTCTGCTGCTTCTTCCACAACCTTGTTATCATGTTTGCGTTTTTCTTCTTTAGTATCTCTTCATCGAGATCATCTGCGTAAGGTGATCCAAACTTTCCCATTCGAGGGCTGAAGTGGCTGTCCATTGATCCAGTTCTCTCCTTGATTTGGCCATTATTCCCCGTTGAAAGCATTGCTGCTGCTGCCTCTGCAGCCTTGCGCCATTGATCTGACTGCACTTTTAGCCTTCGTAGCTCGGTTTCCATCTCTGCATTAGTTGCTTGTGCTGCTTCCAGCTGCTCAGCCACTCGTGCTGCCTTCCTGTTACTCTTGTCGATTTCTTCTGTCATGTACCCGATTTTCGTTAGAGCTTCCCTTTCTGCCATCCCAGCAGCATCTACATCTGAAACAATCTCATCACTAACTTTACCATTGCCGATTTTCTTGATTTCATGCTTCAACTTCTCGTTCTCTTCTGATAATTTCTTCCACTCCATCTCTTCATTCATCAAAAGGGATTTCAAACTTTCTCTCTCTGCCTTTGATTTGTTGAGTTCTTGTTCCAGTTCATGTTCCCTCTGGCCCGACAATGTATTTTTCAGTTTTATCTCCAGTCCCTCGTTCTCCTCACAGATACCTTGCAATTCAGTCTCTTTATCCATCAGGTTGGCTTTCAACTCTTCAACTTCGTATCTAGATTTCCTTAGCTCCATCTCGAGCTCGGCTTCTCTCTGACTTGATGTCGACTTTATCTGCTCCGCCATTTCAGAAGTCTTTCTCATCTGTTCCGTGCTTCGAACTTGTTCTTCGCTGTATCTAGCCTCGGATGCTTCTAAAGCCGATTTTAATTGTTCCACTTCAACTTTCATAGATATAAGCTCTGTGTCAGTGGACTCTTCCCCTTTTCTCTCTTCCGTGTGAGAGTCTTTGCTGCTAATATCATCCTCAAGTTTCCTTACAAGCTCATCCAAATATTTAACACGAGCCCTTGATTCCTCCAGTTCAGAAGCTATGGTATCGTATGCTTCCATGTTTTTCAATCCATCCGATCTAAGTGTCTCCACCATCTTTTTTGCTGTTTCTAGTTGGGTCAGAGTTTCTCCCACGAGTTCTTGTGCCTGGGCCTCGGATTCTTTGCTGTCTCTTAACTGGTTCTTCATGTCTTCCACAAGTAAGAGAGCTTCCGCCAAGTTTTCTTTCACCACACAGAGATCACTTTGTGCTGATTCTGAATTTTTGGTCAATGTAGCTTCAGACTCCGTCAAATTTTCAAGCTCGACCTTAAGTTTTTCAATCTCATTCAAGGCCGAAGCTAACAAGGATAAATCATGGGAGTGCTGTCTCTGGATAGCCGCAAGTTGAGATTGAAATTCTTCATCATGCCCTTCAAACGCCTCCTGGAGCACTAATTTGTGAACTTCCTCGGAAGCTGACTGCTCAAGAAGTTGCTTCTGAGATTCTTCAAGCTTTGAAGACAGCGCTAAAAGCTTTTGGTTTGATTCCTCAGCATCTTTCCGGGCTTCTTTCTTTAATGCTTCTGTTGAGCATAACTGATCCTTGACAATTTTCAGATCATTCTCCAGCTTAGAAATCTGAGTCTCTAGATCGGAAACTTTACCAGGGCGGTGCTTGCTCTGAAGATTGAATGACGAAATTTTACTCGATAATTTGTGTAAACAAGACTAGGAATATGAAACTTTGCCAGAGATACGAACATAAACCATTACCATAGTATAATGCAAGCCAATATTGTTGTATACGACCACAACATATAATAGAATTGAGCTGAATACTACTCATTCTCGTATTCAAGTTGAGCTTGAATTTTAAAAAAGCTCCAAGCTCGAACATTCAAATTTTGAGCTTGATTCATTTGGTCCAAACTTAGTTATCAAGATCAATTAAGCGAAAACTCGAACTCAAAAAGCTCTGTGAAGAGCGGAATTAAAAAACCCACTAGTCAATTCAATTCATTCGTAAATTGCACCGTAAGTGAAATAAGAGACTATATAAATACTACAACCTATGTGAAGCAGCCCAAATACAATACTTAGTTCACAGACATAGACTTTAAAAAATTAAGGACAAGCATAAGAACATTTGTTTTACCTCAGATACTGGGCTTCTAAGTGACTTGCGCTCCAAATCTTTGGGGCTTCCCTCCTTCGGTGCTTTACTAGCTAAGTTGGAAGACGACGCGGTGTGGTCTGAATATCGTGGAATTGACTTGAGCTGGCGAACGACTCGAGGCGAAGTTTTTTGAGTTAATTCAGCTTGAGGGCTCGAGTTTTTCTGAGGCACCTCGGTTGAAGTAGAGCGAGGAGATGTCCTTACAGGCCCTCCAGAAGAATTCGTTCTGCACTCAAAAAACAATATTATGACACTTTGGAATGCAAAACGTTCTTACAGTTTCACAAGTTAACAATTCAGTGTTTTTGCTATTACGCATATCAAATCATCTGCTTGTTTGTTCAGTTATAGTGACGAAAGGCAATGACGAAAAAATGTAACTTGTATTGTGGAAGTGAATAGATGAATGAAAAGTTTAGGTATATTGAAATGGAGACAACAATCCCAGCTAGTGCAAGATATAAAACAAAAATACCCCAAAAAACTAACCATCACTATGCTTAATATAGCTTGTTAAAATGATTACGTAATTCACCAAATATTCTTGGAAAATAGAAACTAAAGCAGAAATTGCAGAACAAGGATTATCATAGGGTGAAGCGTTCCAGCCCCAAATTTTCCAAAAAACCATTACATTATGCATCACACTCATCATCCGTAGAAGCAAAATAAGTGGCCAAATCATCAAGAAATGAAAGTGGGAATTTTAAATAAAGTCAGTCTCATCACAAGACATGGCTCTAAAATGAAACTAACTGATGAATATGAACATTTTTTTAAAAAAGCTACACCAGAAAGTTACCTTGCTTTGGGAGTCTGCATATCTTTATCTTAATTACTCTCAGGCAAAAATGTGAAATGGAGTTGCAAAATAATATCTTCTTGAATGCTTCCTGCCCCACAAGACCTGCAAATTGCAGAAAATACCACAAGCTAAGGGGCAGATGTGGGGAATCCAATGAAATTTAATGCACGAGGAGCATCCGATGGATCATTTATGACCTACATTTCCATCAAAATTAATTACTCACCAAACTGGAATTCAGATTATAATATAAATAAATAAACATTATAATTTTAGTATCCAGCAAACTTTTAGTGTCTAATCAAACAGACTCTACAGTCCCTTTTTACTTGATCAATGTAACTTCAAAAAAATTTTATTTTCCATTTTTGAAAGACAACTTTAAGACAAGAATTCTTGGAGTGCTTGATATGTAATAATTATTGTACTCACAAGCATGGTCCATGGACCATTCTACTATTCTAGCCCCGTGATGTAAAGTGTTTCTAATTACCATCCAAGGGGCCACTTTACGCAACTTAAGAACATACATCCCATCAGGGATAAATGGTGCCTACTCCTGCTGAGAAGTTTGCATAAAATTTCGAAAAAAAAAAAGAAATTTATTGCAGAAGATTAAGCATCTGAAACGAATAAACAGAAATAGGAAGATGAGAAGAAGTAATAAAATGAAAACCAACAAAGAAAACATTGAGAAGTAGCTTGAAATGACCCATAAATGCAATTTTTGAATGCTCTTTACATACAGTTGACCTCACACATGAGATGCCAAAAAGAACACAAGGAATACAGAGGCAAGAACAGAAAAAGGGTAACCAAAAACAAAAAAAAAGATGGATCTTTGGGGATCAGAATTCCGGAGAATTGGAAAATATCAAGCAGTGACCCAACAAAAAATGAAGAAAGTTATCCAAACCACAAAAGGAGTCTCCAAATCTGCCTCTTTCTGCTCAATGAAGAGTTTTAACACAGTCACTAGCGAAACAATTTCCTAGAACCAAAGACAACGAAAAAACCACGGAGAAATAACACTCCTTCCTCGTACATTTGCCATTTTCAAGACATTGAGGAGTAAAACAAGAAGCAAAGCAAACAGAGAACAATCTGCACATATTTGGCTGCGATTTTTCTTACCCGGAAAACTTGAAAAGACACAGGCGGGCCTCACTGTTTCACTGGATACTACAAGCTTTTCAATCTTTCAAGGAAAATGGAGCAGCCATTGTTGATAAAAAAGGAGCTCCCTTTTCGAGGTCTTTGCGCTGTATCCGGTATTTCAAATTGTGTGGGGATAAGCGGAGACAAATAATCATGGGAATAATGGAGACTTGGCGTTTCACATGAGCCTGCATAGATGAAATTGGAGCTTTATTTTAGGATTAAATTTACTCAAGATTTTGAATTTTGATTCATGGGTCCGAAAGGAGAGACCCCACCCCCTGCAGGAATCTTGCAATTTGTCACATGGGCATGGGAGAAATTTTTGTTTTGCGGCCATTTTCAAATAATTGAAGCTCGTTTCTCTTTGTTTTTATGCTCATTTGTGTTAACGCATTTGCATGACAGGAAAACACCCCGAAGCTCAATTTTGTAACATTAATTATTATTATTATTATTATTATTATTATTATTATTATTATTATTAGAAATGATATGATATGAAATAGTCTCACGAATCTATATTCGTAAAATGAGTCAAAATTTATTTATATTTACAATAAAGAGTTGTATTTTTTACATAAAAGAATAATATAAATGACTCAATTAAAAAATTTGTTTCATAAAATTTTCAGCTAAGATTCTCTCACGAGATTTTTGTGTTATTATTATTATTTATTTCAAAAAAATTTATGTTTCATTATTGATATAGATTGAATCCATCAACTACGGAATGGATTTGTGATGCATTGCAGACCTACTCTTGCCATGAAGCAGGGCCGATCCTATTAGTTTTTTGGCCTGAGTCAACTTAAAAAAAAGGCCCCTATGAACACTCATAATACTTCATAACTATTTTCTTAAATTAAATCAACAAAATTAAATACAATATTTATCACAATACAATATTTCTATTATAACTAAACAATCATGCCAAACATATTGGAAATGGTCACTTAAACACAACTCGTCTAACATTTTTGGTAGCAAAAATACTAATCAAATCTGTATAATCAAGTTGTTCAATAACTTCATTTTCAATTGATAGCACAACCAACACATTCAATCTTTCTTGTGACATAGTCGATTCGAGAAATGTTTTGATAAGCTTCAACTTTGAAAAACTTCTTTCTGCACAAGATTTCTCAACTAATCTTGATAAATTATTTAAATAACTTAAAGTTGCAAGCCTCCAAAGCAGAAAATATTTTTCTCAGAGAAACAAAAGGCAAAAAAAAGCTCCGCAGTCCATCCTTCACGTAAAATTACAATGATTGAATGAGAAAGAATATGGGCCGATTGAATTGGAACTACAATTTATTTTAATATAATTGGGCATTTTCACAATTACAAAATTAATGGACTTGTATTTATCATATTATTACTACTATATACCTATATAAACCCAAAAAAAATGGGCCCTAAATAAATTTTAAATTTTGGGGCCGGAGTCCAATGACTCTTCAGCCTAATGGTGGAAGGACCGGTCCTGCCATGAAGCCAAGCCACTAACCTTTTTTGTTTTATATTTTGTAATCTGAATTTAGAGAGTGATAACTGATTCAAATATTAAAATTTAAAATTGGCTGAAATGTTTGAGTGAGATGCGTTGTTCATTAAAAAAAATATCTAATCATATTATAAGTTGGAATAATTTATTTTCTAAAAGTTGGTTCCTTTTTTTTCCCACCTTTTCTCAAGCAATACGAAAGACTTAGCACATTTGTACTAAAATATCAGAAGTGATTTGATTAAAGTATTGGAAATTTTGGACTTTTGAATGAAATTGAGGCATAACATCTACGAGAGTTGAAAAGAGTTGAAATCAAGTACTAAAGTTTCAATTTGAGCTCCACTTTTCACTTTATTAAAATAAGACTTGTTAAGAGCTCGGGCAAGTTGCCCCGTGGTTGAGCTCACCCCAATGTATCAATTGGCCCTTGTTCGATGCGGGGCCCCACCCCTTTAGACTAGGAATTTCAAAAAATAAATAAATAAAATAAGACTTGTTAAAAACTTATAAATTATTGAATGAAACCGGACGTGGAAACAAACTGAAATGGTTCGTTAGCATTTCAGTTGGATTGAAAAATATTAGATTCATATTTGAAATTATCCAATTTAAATCAAAATCGAATATATTTCAAATTATTTTAGTCAAATCCAAGCCCAAATTATTTTATTTGATAATTTGAACATTAGAGATGTCGATTTAGATGAGCCATATTTTGTTTGAAATAGTTGGGGAAAATCCCGGTTCAGTCATAAATGTTTGGACACATTCTCGATTCAATTCTAAATGTTTCAATGTTCCCGGTTTGGTCCCAAATGTTTTCAAAAATTTTTGGTTCAGTCCTAAATGTTTTTATGTTCCCGGTTTGGTCCCAAATGTTTTAAAAAGTTTCCAGTTCAGTCCTAAATATTTTACGTTCAAGATTTCGTCCTAAATATTTTCCAAAAGTTCTCGATTTGGTCCTTCCATCTACAAACAAAGCGTAATAAAAAAAACTTACAAACAAAAGACAAAGTTAAATAAAATAAAAGTTAATAATAATAATAATAATAATAATAATAATAATAAATTTTAAATGAAAATATAATATAATATAAATTATACAAAATAAAATTATAGAATAAAAAAATAATTGAACCGTGCAATCTTATAGTTAAAAACATTATCAATCACAAATAAATAAACAAATGTTTTAGCAAATAACTATTATTACTTATTTCACAAAATATTTAAAAATTTTAAAATAAATTTCAAGAGAAGAATATTTATGCTTAACAATTGAGAAAATATAATGAATTATTTGACCATCGTTAAAGTAGTGATATGAAATTAAGTTTTATTTAATAGTAAATTTTTCTCAAATACTAATTTTTTAAATTATAAAAAGAGTTTTAAAAAGATATATATCTTTTTTCAACCTCCAATTTTTTTTAAAATGTGCAACCATCATGAAGAGAATATAACAAAATTAATAAAAATGTGAAATAACATCATTAAATTTTAATTCCTCAAGTTTTGTTTATTTTATTTAAGTTTTTATTTTTTAGCATCATGAATTTAATATTTTTATTTTGAACATTGTGTAAAATTGATTTAAATTTGGGTAAAAACTCTAATAAATTTGTATTTTATTTACAACTTGTTTAATGTTAAATATATAATAAATAATATAAAACTCAATCATAAATTATATAACACTACGCGGTGTTAGTTTTAATACACAAGTAGATGAAATGATCAAACCGGGAACTTTTGAGAAATATTTGGCATGAAATAGGCAATGTAAAAATATTTAGGACTGAACCGGGAACTTTTGGGAAACATTTAGGACCAAACCGGGAACGTATAAACATTTAGGATTGAACCGGAAACATTTGAGAAATATTTAGGACCAAATCGGAAACGTCCAAATATTTAGAATTAAACCGAAAATGTGTCCAAACATTTAGGACTGAACTGGGATTTTGCCCGAAATAGTTATACTTAATGAGAAAAATTCCAACCGAAACTCGAATCAACCCTAAACTACAAGTCCGAACTTGAATCAGAACCGACCCAATCTAATTTTTTACTCAACATTATTCATATTAAAATAATTAAATAAATATTCCAAAACATATAATAATATAATATTTTAATTTAACCACCTGATAACAAAATATCATCTAAATACGATAACTATTATTGATTTAAAAAATTGTTTATGATTGTTTAAAAAATAATTCAGATATTTCAGTAAAATAAATAGATATCATATGATGAAAAATTTATGATATCAATAAAATATATATATCTGCATATTATAAAGCGCGAATAAGTGAAAACGGGCTAGTTTCTTGCCCGTTGCAGGTAAAAAGAAGGCCACGCGTCCATGGGCTGCTCTATCCACCGCAGCAAACGAGATCTCGTAGACAATTCTATAGGACATCTAAGGCGAAGAAAACCATTTCCACGAACCCTAGAATCTCCTTACTTTCAAGAAATAGGCATCAAATCCATATTGATATCCATCGCCCCAGGCTCGGAACCGATTGAAGTTGATGTATAATTCTTGTTGTTGTGAGCGAGGAGTGGCAAGTTTGGAGGGATAGAGGAATTCTGGTATATGCTGGATGGTGTCACACTTACGATGGATGTGACGGGGTTCCAAGTTAGAGAAGGCTTTGGGCGATCAGTTTTCCGAGGGAGAGCGATATTTCGGGTTGGAGAATTTCGGCAGCACTTGCTATTGCAACAGCGTACTTCAGGTGGACTTTGTTGTGGCGTTCGTTTCTTGTTTATTATTATTTTAATTTCTCGATTATGAGTTTAGGGATGTGGGTTTTGGATTTTGGTTTGTTTTCCTTGGTCATTTCGATTTTTGTGGTCAAGTCAAACGGAAAAGCTAGGAGGTTTTGATTGGGCAATTGGTTATGTATAGGGAAAACTTGATTTTAAGTTTATATCGCTCTGTTGATCCTGGTCATCCACTCATTACTTCCTCTTTCGTTCTTCTTCGATTCTTCTTGTTTCTTGCACTTTGGTTGACTGCTTGTGATATCTTCGAATTCGATTTTCCTTCGACTTGGTTGGTTCGTTTGTTTTTGTTTTTGTTTCTGTTTCTTCTTGTTCTCTTATTCTTGTTTGGGTTTTCTGATTTAATGATTGGCTTTGCTTCCGTTTAACTGTTAACCTAGATACTTGCACTTTGTTTAGCTGCTTGCGATATCTTCGAAATCGATTTCTCTTCGACTAGATTGGTTCTTTTCTTTTTGCTTCTGTTTCTTCTTGTTCTCTTATTATTTTTTGGGCTTTCTGATGTATTGATTTTCTTGGCTTACATGTAACTGTAAACTGAGATAATCTCGAAATATATTTCAATCCTTCTTTGCGGCCTCCTCTCGGCTCTTTCAGTTGAAATAGGTACAATGTGTCTGTTTTATGGGCTCTTTTGTATTATATGATTTCTGTTTTCATAGTTACTGATGGTTGTCAAGAGGTAGAAACGATTAGATGTTGTCATAATATGAATAAAAATAACGTGATCCGAGTGTTGCCTTGTTTATAAGTATAATAACTGCAAAGGTTGGTAAGTTGATCGAATTTGGCAGGAATACAGCACTTCATGCATTTTAACTTTATTGCTTCTCTGAGTGTTAGAATACTTTGTTTGTTCAGAGCTCTTAGTATCCCTGCTTGTGATGTGAATATATTAAATTTTGGCCTCTCGTTTAACTAATTGAGACGTGGTGTTCTTTTTTGGTAACTTGCGTAAGGTCTTTTTAGACAAAACTATAGTCATATGGGTTTGAGGTTCATAACTTTTTTGTGATAGGTGTTTCTTGTATCAATTTTTTCCTTGAAAGAATCTTAAATTTCTGAAACTGAACAAGGTTTGGCACTATTAATTTTAAGAGTGATTGATTTCAAAAGGAAACCATGACCTCAAGTCTCTGAAAGTGCCAAAAGCCTTGTTAGGCATATGCAGGAGCCAAATCCTAAAAAGCTTCTGACTGCCCAACAAGTACTTGGTTCGTTAGTTTTATCTTTTGTAGTTTTGTTTATGTCATTTATTATAATTTCGGAACTATTTTGTAGGTCATTTATTATGGACGTTATTACCTGAACAGAGCAATAGGCTGGAATTTTGAAATTTTGAAACAAATAAGAAAAACATATATATATATATGTAAAATGTGCCTATAACTAACCCCATGATAAGAATAAAATCACAATCTATTGTTTATGTATATATTAGAAATAGTCGTTTTTCTTATATTGGAAATATTCGGTTCTCTCCCTTGGTGTTATTTGGTTGAAGCATCATTTTTATCTACTCTTTTCGGACACTGACAATTTAAATGTATGTAAGCTTAACTATGCATTCATTTTGCATTCAGTAAGGCTATGTTCCTAGCTATATTATTGTGTAAAAGAATAGCTAGAACGAAAACCTCACCCATTTCTTGAAAGAAAGTTAGGCGGCATGTTTGTAAAATGTAGTTCCCTAGATGATACATTTAAATTATTTGATGATGATTGAGGGTGATGCATTTCCTGATAATTTATTGTTTCCAAAATTTTACAGGCATGTCGAAATTATGGGATGTCGAGACAGGGAGACTGATATGTGCTACGACAATTACACTTACGATGAGTAGAGACCTGCGAATAAATAATTCTAATTATAGTTGTCTATGTGTAATATAGATGATTGTGCTGTGCTAACTGCTAAGAAGTGATCTCCGGTCAAATGGAATGGCTACAAAGACTTTAAGAGAGTGTTTGCAATATATTGTGCTTTTGTAGAAGTGATTAATTTATATATTATAAAAAAATTAAGATAAATCAAAAGTTGGTAATGTTTGAAAACAAATGTGAAAATCTAAAAAACAAAGTTGGGTAGTGTTTGATAAATAAGTGATTAGAGTGATTTTAATCATGATCTTTTTATTAGAATCATTTTTTGGAGAATCATGATCATCACATGACTAGCTTTTGGATTTCAATTAATTTAAGTATAAGTTAAAACATAATTTAGGTTTAAAAAATACACAAAAATGATTTTTTTAATCCAAAAATTAATAATAATTTTTTTTAGTGATTGCAAGCACTCTTTAAATAAGATTCAAATTCTCGCTTCTGTACCTTTATAGTAACTATGAATGGCTTCTCGTTTTAGTTTTTTTCAATCGAGTTACGACAACTGCATCACTTACCTTCAATTTGTGGAGTTGTAAGCTTTAAATAAGGCTTTTTCGAGGTAACAATTGTTTTATCCACTGTCCTGGTTTGTGTATTGATCTTGCACCCATACAAAAGAGAGGACCAGAGAAATTGGTTTAGCATTCTTGATTTGTAGTTAATGAGGCTTTCATTTACACTTTGCTAGCGCAATAAATGAATCTTTATCATTTATGGATTGGAAATGTTCTCTACTACTAGCAAAAAAAACCTGCAATGCATGTTGATACAAATTAAAAATATTATGAATTAAAAATATATATTGTTAAAAATTCAATTTCTGAAACTTGTGTTATTGAAAAACAATCAATACAAAATATAGATAGATATATTAATTGATCTTTGATTCTCTCCTTATTATGTACTGTATATCTGGGTGAACACCTCAAGAATTGAGGTCACCATACCTAGTTTATATATAATAAAAATATATCGAGTGCGTTCATCTTAATGATTTAATTAACGGCCCCGATACTATATTTAGCGCATTCAAACTTAGCTCAACCCAACTTTTTTTAGGTATAACTACTGGATCTTATCCAAATGTCAACCCAAAATTCAAATTTAATATTTTATATTTGTATTAAATATTAATACATGAACTTGCATTGTCAATCAATAATTAGAATAATTTGCAAATATGATCGAATTGGAGCAAAAAAATAAAAAAAATTTATTTGAGCTTGAATTCAAGCATTAGGTTTCCTTGATATTCATTCAGATCAAAATGATTTGTTTGTTCACACCTTGAACTAAAAGAATTCCTCATTTTTGCATAAAATTCATACTATTATGCCGAGTTTGATCAAACCCAATTTGACAATTTAAATTAAGCTCTATTATCTTCGGTGAATTTCTGCTGATCGGTGCGCAGATTCTGATGATAAAATTTCTGGTTCCTTCATTTGAATTTTTTTTCCAATGATTGTAGAAAAAAAAAAACCGATTGATTTTAACCACAAAAAAAAGGCAAAAAATAAAATCAAAAATTTGTTGTTAAAGAAAAGCCAAAAGAGTAGTGGTGGAATGTATCATCTCCACTAATTTGAAACCCCATGGAGAGAAGAAGAGGTATCCAAACAGACTGGAGATGATAGATTTCATTTCTGTCCATTAGCATTCAAAACAGCTCATTGCCCCAACAAAGAACTCGTCTGCTTTGCCAAGATGGACATCTCTGAGATTTTATATTAACTAAGAAATCATTTATTTACAGATCTATCTATTTTTTGCCCTCAGGCTACGCTTTTATAGGTGGGGGAAACGAAGAAGATGAGCAGCAGCCGCAGCTGCCTGCAATACGAGTGGAGGGATCAAAGTGAAGCCCTAGAGAACCATTTTATCTCATTCTTTTGGGCCTAAGCCCATCTCATTTCCAATTGCCGATTACATTCTTAATGGGCTGGGTTTTTGCCCATAAAAATGGCCGAATATGAAAAAGGAATGTCTATAGTTTTATGTACAGTGTCTATTTAATTCCAAAATGGCAAACTCGTAAATTTATTTCACTTTCATTCAAATTAATTATTTTGCAAGATGTTACAAAATACCGTAATTAATGAGGAAAATTCACCTGTGACGATTCCTGTAACATTTCCTGTTACATTGATAGTTTATTCTACTTGTTACATTTCAATTGGTATGACAGTTTTTTAAACATGTAAATTCTCACACGTGTCAATCAATGATTGGTGTAACAGTTTGTACAGAAGATTTTTTTCCATAATTAAACCAACATCTGACGAACAGTATTGTACTTGAGATTTTTTTGGTTTAAATCTAATTTTTTGAAAATAGCCTCCCTTAAAATTAATTATGAATTTTATCAATTAAAACTACAAAATATAAAATGAAACCTACAAATTTTAGGGATCATTATTTGTATATAGTACTCAAAAATATTAGAACATTCAAAATATTAATGTGATTTTAAATCTAAAAGTGTCTTTATATATCTATGTATAATAATAGAACTGATTTTTGTTTGCCCTCCTTTAATCTTGAATCTTGAAACAAATGACTTCATCAAATTTTGCTCTAGTCCAGCCACGCTGATGAAATACATGGCACACCCAATGTACCAATACCATTGTGTTGTGTCGATCTTGTGTTTTTATACAATTATTATTGTTCTTTTAGTTATTTTGTCACAGGGGATTAAATATGTTACTTATCTATAAGTTATATATTTATTAAAATAGAATTTATTTATGGTATTTTAAAAAATAAATAGATATTGTTTTTCGAAATTGAGAGGGCGCGTAAGTTTATAAGTATTCAGTATTCGTTCCTGCCAAAAAAAATGTTGGACGAGCAAAAATATTAAGCTTTACTTGTAATATATGTTTACTTACTATACAAAAATTCATATAAAACAGTTTATTTTTTTAATGAAATATAGACGTGGATCGACCCGTAACAAAACAGACTAATTAATTACGCACGCTAGTAGTCGATTGTTTGTGTCAAGTAAGCACTAAATTTT
Organism: Henckelia pumila; assembly: GCF_033568475.1. Classification (NCBI taxonomy): domain Eukaryota; kingdom Viridiplantae; phylum Streptophyta; class Magnoliopsida; order Lamiales; family Gesneriaceae; genus Henckelia; species Henckelia pumila. Next base: position 65,412,088 of record NC_133122.1, on the reverse strand, counting down.
ATGCGTTGACTAAAATAATATTTAAATGAACCTTCTAATTGATAAATTATATTTAATTTTTTTTAAATACTTACACCAATCTGTTTATAAGAGATTGGACTAAAAGTCTATTTACTAATCTTAACTATGTTTGGTAACTAGGATTAGAGTAGGATAAGTGTTTAATACTATGTTTGTCTCGTTTTTATCGCTATTGGTGAATATCTCCGGGCCCGGCATTAAGTCACTATTGTTGGACTAAATAAATTATTACAATCCATCTTCCGACCCAAGTATTAAATACTGTTTCATGCACATTGTCATGGATTACCACCGTTCTGACATTTTTACCCTTTACCTAACGTCAATTTTCACCCCTTGCCTGCTTTAAGAAATCAAGTGTGAGTTCGACAACTCACTTCGCCACAGCCTCCTTCAAGGTATGAAATAGATTTCCTCCATCAGATCTCGGTCGGCAACTAACGATGTTGAACTCGCACACCTGAAAGAAGAAATTATGGACATCCACCAATAAAGTTCTCTATTCTTGTCGCTTGATCACAGTAATCTGACGTTGTTGAGTGTTTTTTGTGTTTCAATGTTTATATCTCTCTTATCGATGCCATCGTTTTTGTTCCCTTCTCTCTATTTGATTCTTTCTTCTCCACCCTGTAAATGATCTTCAACCACCGATCCATTCAATTTTTTTTCATTGGTTCTGTCATCTTTGGTTGAAACCAGGTCTGGATTTTTGGGCTCTGATCTTCTTTTTTTTTTTTTCTTGACAAGCAAGTAGGAGAAAAATTTCGTGATCACCAAACTTGAGGAACGAAAGATTCAATTTTTAAGTGTGAGCAAAAATCTCGAGATGTTTCTTTAGCTTTTGGTGGAAACAATGTACACTCAATTATTATAGAGTTGGTGAAGGTGGTTAGAGGGTATTTTAGTCAACAAAATTTGTTCGGTAAAGTAATTCATACTTGAAAAAATGAGCCAAACATACACACATGAATTGGTAATACGTATTTATCCATACATATCATTCCTTTATACATTACCTTCAATAATCCCATCACATTTTACCAAGCGTTTAAAGCCAATGTACGAGTAAATTGGTGTGATTGGTCAACTTAAGGTTCCCCGAATACACAACGAGGCGAGGAGACGTGGCTTTGTGCGGCTCTACTTAGCAGCGTCACTTTGACTACTAGTAATTAACTTATAATATATATATATATATATATATATATATATATATATATATATATATATATATATATAGTTTTGCTATGTTGTTCAGCTACCGTGTCCAATCAATATGCTCATCATGAGATGCCACTCAACTATTGAATTGTGCATCCAATAGTTGAGTGTCACCTCATGGTGGCAAACTGACACATTGGTTGGACACGATAGGTGGGCAGCATATCAAAATTATATATATATATATATATAGAGTTTTGTTATGTTGTCCACCTACCATGTCCATCTAATTTGCCCACCACTAATTAATCGATGCACAATTAATCACATCTAATAGTTGAGTGTCACCTCATGGTAGACACATTGAATGAACACAGTGGATAGACAACATAACAAAATTGTATATATATATATATATAATTTTATATATATTTGATTAATTATTTTATAATTATTTTATTTTTCCTATTCATTTATTTATTGCTTGCACTACCCTCCTTGATTTTGATAACTCATTTATGTTTTGTTATGTTTTTTTAAAAAAAATCTAATTAATTTAAAGGAATTAATGGAACCTTCATAGTGGCTATTTTTGAATACATCAATTGAAATTGGAGGCAGCTTCCTTCTAATAGTTGGAAATTTAAATTTTTGTTTTATATTATTAGAAGAAATATGATTCATGTGGTAATTATATTTTTTTAACAATTAATGGGAATATTCTTGACTTGAGCTTGAAATTTCATTATTATTATTATTATTATTATTATTATTATTTGTAATGATTATGATTACAGAGATTATGAATCTTGGCTTTCATGGCTTGACTCAATTACGAAAATTTAGATTACCGGATTAGCATAAGTATGAACCATTTTTAGAATCACTATGTAATTAATCAATAAGTCATTTATAAAACAGAATAATAAAATAAAAAATAATGGAATACATTCAATCGAACCATATCAAAATGATTCATGATCCGTTTTCAGGCAACTCAAACCATACCGGAGCGGTCCGATAAGCGTTCTTACGTTCAATGTGAACCCTAAAAAAAGCAACATTTCATAAGTATTCTTTGTGATGCAATAAGGGACCATGTGTCACGCTATTGGCGGACAAAAAGATTTTTTTTCCCTTTTAAATAACAAAAAGATTTTTTCCAAGGAAAGCATGTGAAGAAAATATAGAATGGGACGAATTAAATTCTAACATGAACCCTCCCAAAATATAATCTTTAAGTAGAGAAGAGCTCTTTCAAAAAGAAAAACAAAAAACAAAAAATCAATCCCACTTTCGATCTCTATAATATTATTGTTTTGTGAAAAAAAATTAATATTCATATCTATATTATGCGATTATCATATATTATCATTATTTTTATAACGTGAGAATTTGCATCTACGAGCTACCTACTCAATTAATTTCATTTTCCTTGCGGTTTGACTGTTTGGTTCTATGAATATAATACAAACAGCTTCCCAAAATAATTAAATTTACATATTTAGAGGTGTATACATACACAATACGAAATTTGCTGCAATTTTTCCAACTCCCAAATAGCTTACGAGTTTCTTTTGAATATTTTTACGAATGGAGGAAGAATTTAGTTAGATGCTGCATTGAAAATTTTGACCATTCCATTTTTTTAAATATATATATATATATATATATATATGTTACACGCAATTAATTATAGTAAATTCATTATACATCGCAGCACACAAAAGCATGCATGCAGCTTCAAAGGAGTTCGTGTTATTTCCAATTAATATTTTTATGTTACCAAACAATAATTGTATAATCTATTCATGACACCATATAAGTCTTAGTACTATCAATTATTTAAATATTAATATAACTATAAAAAACGGTTCAATTTAAAAACATTTTTTAAAAAAAATTTATGTTATCATATTCAATTCGAATAACATAATTTATATGTCATGAATATTATTTCAACCAATATAGGACATATCTAAAATCTGTTATAAATTATAATTGACATCAAAGTAGAAGGAGATAAATTATAAAATATATAATTGCAAATAGTGTAAATACATTTGACTTTATTCGTTTTTCAATTGGTTTAAAAGATCGTGACATAGTTTCAAAAAAAAAGATCGTGACATAAATACATAATTAAAAATTTATTGATTTAAAAACAGTGACATCAAATGTTGTTTCCAAGTTATAATACATGTATTAATATTTTTCTGAAGAAAAATTAAAATAAAATTATGGTCTAAAAACAAATTATGGTCTATCCAAAATTTGAGAAGGACTCCATCAAAATTAAATAAAATATGAGAACGACAATTAAATTAGACCACCTTATAGTGGTATTATATAAGGTGGGAGGAATGTGGGATATAGAAAGCTACCGTCATTTTTTATTATTTATATAAATCAATTAGCCACGGGGCTGCTCATGCTCTAGCAAAGGAATCCCGGTTTTTTGCTAATCCTAGTACTTGGTCGAGTCCACCAAGTCACATTGGTGATATTGTAGTTCGAGATGCTTTATTTGCGCAATAAAATATTTTAGTTGGTTTATTTAAAAAAAAAAAAAAGAAGAAAGAAAGCTACTGGTTCTGTAAAGATATAAATACAATGAATTTATTTTAAAAAAATAAAATAAATACAATGAATTATATAATTTCACACACGAAAACGAAACGGGTCCATTCTAACGCGCTTTTCGGAATAAGCAATATGCCATCTCTTTGTTATTTGGACGTTTTATACTTTTATTTATTTATTTATTATTATCTTATATCAAAATTTAGTTTTAAATCTCTTATTATTTTTTTTATTTTTATTTTTACCGTTGACTTCATAGACTCCGAAGTCCGAACCTTATATATGACCCCATAATTTACCATTTTGAAATATCACTATACGATTGGGTGTAATCACAAAATCAGAAACTGAAAGTTGTGAGTTTTAAAATGATCTCTGGATGGTACACCAAAAAGTTATTTTCGCACATAAATAACATAACAAAAAAAATAAAAATCAACTGTGAATATATATATATATATATATTTATCTAGCCAAAATCCTGAAAATAGTTACGGGAAAAAAATTTAAATTCCATCAATTTTACGGTTAATGAGATCTTATACTAAAAATAATCCTCCAATGGTTCGTATTTTTACAAATAAGCATAAATAATGATATATTGTTGACACGATAAATAACGAGACATTAAATCTGTCATTACAAAAATAAACATATGTTAAGTTGATCTCAACCCCAATTTCTGGCTTTCTTCACTCAACCTTATTTAACTGCTCATCCGTTGTCAATATATACCTCTGCTTCACCCCGACACCACAGCTTCATCTTCCTTCACTTCTCACACAGGCCCCGCCGCCTCTTCCAATATTTCTCAATCCATGGCAAGTAACGATCCTCCAAGAAAACACATGATCACCGCCACCTTTCCTCCAAGACGAGGCCGCCTCAAGGCTCAAATTTTCGATAGCCTCGCCGCAGATATTTCCTCTCTTGCTTCAAGAACTGGGAAGCTGGCCTTCTCCAGATTCAAACGCACCAGCGCCTCCATATCCGCCACCTCAAGTCCGCCTCCGAGCGCATACGCTTCAGACGGTGACCCTGATCAGGCCTGAAGCCGTCGTAATATCCAACTCAAACATTGTATCAGTCTGTAAATAAATAATTAAAGAGGGGACTAAAGATCTTTAGTTAACAGTTATGAATGATGGTCAGAGCTTTTTATCTTTCACTTTTGGCTAGCTCCTTTGTCTTGTGTGAATTGATTTGTGTTGTAACATGATAATATATAAATGTTTTTAGTATTCCCCTATTGTTTCTCCGACACTTTTTAAGTGGAATCGATGGTTTGATTCGATGGCCGTACTTTATGTTAGGATCTAATTTTTCGGTAAAATTTCATCGTAACATATGGGTAATACCCTAATAATAGATTTAATGTCTCATTATTTGTTACGTTAGCAATATATAATTTATTACGCCTATATAAAAAAAAAACCGTTGAATACATGGTTTGAATATTATCCATATGCTAGGATCTCATCTACCTAATTTTCCAAAAAAGTTTGTGTGTTGGTTAGTGGTTAAGCGTGATTGATCTTGTGATTGATCTGATGTTAGTCTTGTATATTAATATAAAATTGTGTGTTTGGTGATTCTATGCTAGAAAAACATGGAATCTTCCATGGTCTCCGACACCAAAGGGCGAGCATATCACTTTGATTGTCAATTTTATGATTTAATGATTTATTTTTTAACATTAATTTTGATTATGTGTTAAAATATAGATTATTAGATTCATGATTTAGAAATTATCTTAAAAGTAAGATCTTATTAACTTGAAAAAAATATGCATATCCGTTGCTAATTGGTATGAGACAACGGATTTGTCGACGTCTCATTCGGGCACTGCCGAGAGAGAACCAACACTTTTTTCTGTTTTGCTGTGAAAAAAAAAGGTCATTGCATTTAACGGTTTTGTCTAATGCTAATTCATTCAGACATTGTTCGAATGGAGATCCAACGACTTTTTTTTTTCCAATTCAGATGATAACATAAATATCTCAAATACAAAACAGAAAAAAAAAATTGTCGGTTGGATGTATCATGTATGTACTAGCATAGACTTTTGCGGATTTAACATAACTGAGACAAACATAGTTTTTTGAGACGTGTCTATCCAAAGCCTATCTACCACAGGCGGATGTAGAATAGCATTTGTTGTGTTTTGGAATACTCATCTTTATTACACCGATGTGACATATATATATATATACATATTTTTTAATTCAATGAGAGTGTATCTCACGCAATTGGTAGTATTTGAACCCAAATTAAAATCACCAAGATCTTAAAAGATTTTCCGTTTGTAAGAAAACATATCTAACGTAACGGTTATCGATCGCAAGTGGGCAACGCAACCACATTTTATATGTACCGAAAATATTCACAAATATATGGAAAGTTATACTATTTGACTCCACCTATATAAATTATATGAATATGGAAGTGAGGGCCATGAGTAGTGTTGAATAAAGTTCGACTTGCAGCAACTCTCTTGTAGTGTATTTGGCAGAATAGAAACGAAGTGGTTTTGGAAAGTTAAGTGTAAGCAAGCTCCTGAGATTTACCGGTCAGCTCTTCTTCTTCTTCTTCATTCTCAATGGCTATCGGCAAAACCAGTATATGCCCATCAACAATATTGTTCTTTACATGTTCATAATTGAACTTGGCAAAAACCTCCGGGCAAATGTTTTGAAGTGTAACGTTGATGCGGCTGTTTTCGAAAGTTCATCTCACTTTGATTATGGATGCATTTTATCATGGCATAGTGATTGCATCGATTTATGAAATCTTGTCTGGACAATTCAACCCAATTGCTGGAGCTTTGAGTATCAGAGAAGCGGTATAAGTTGGTTAAAAAACTTGAGCTTATCACAAGTCATTGTTGAATTCGATGCCCTCTTAGTAATTCAATTGTCGAACAATTCGGAATCATATTTATCGTGTTTAAGTTTAATTGTTGAAGATTGTAAAACCCTTGCTAGGGATATACCATGTTGTAAGTTTGTTTTTGTGTATAGATCAGCCTGATTACATACTCTGTTAGGGAAGCTGTTTTTGTGCCTGATCTGGAAAGCCTTCTCCTAAGTTTATTTTCAGTGAAAATATTCTGGATATGGTTTAATAATATTGCTTTGTTATTAATTTTAAAAAAAATTCGAATCCACCTAACTAGCTATATTATCGAACATTAGGTGAGGATTTATTTCATATACGTGATTTTTATGATTGTTGCTATCAATGGGAAATGGATTTTTGATACATTCTTATTGTCTATACTACATCGCATTAATTGACATTTAATATTCTTAAAAGATTATATATTATTAATTTTTAATATATCTTGACAAGTACGTGAGCATAGGGGGCATGCATATTTCACTTTGGTTAAGCAATTAATTCATTGTAAGGTGATTTGATTTTAAATAAATAAATATTAAGCATTTCGCAACCATATTTTACACGTAATATCAAGATTTCATTCATGTGTGATAGAGTGAATATTCATAGATCCTAGCCTTGATAGATGAGAGGTAGAAAATGGCCTAGCTTCTGATCAACAAGTCATGATCTGACTCTCCGTAAAGATTGTTTACATGCTTTTTCTAATGTAGCAATTAGCATAAGAACCAATTGTTGGACCTTTTTTTGGCTATATATGGTGGGAACATGGTAGACTTATCATTTCAATAATCTTATTTTCCATAACTTTCAACACTTGTTTAATTATCGTATAATACAGGTTTGAGGAAGCTTCCTTGTCAAATCAATATATATAGTTTTGATCCCACGCACCATAGTGTGGGGTTCTACGTGCATCTGTGCCCAAAACAACTTCGATTGTCTTGAAATTTTTACGATAGGATCGTCTCGAAAATGCAAATTCATCGATATATCATATGATAAAAAGTTCAACCTCAGTGTTCGGAAATAGGAAGATGACCGAAAATTGCATATTTCACCTAATTTTCGGTCATTTTCTCATTTCCAACTATCGAGATTGAAATTTGTATCCTATGATATATCGATGGATTGACATTTTAGAGACGATCCTACCGTGAAAATTTCTAGGGTGCGTGGGGTTTCACGTGCACCTTGCCCAAAACAACTTCGATTGTCTTGAAATTTTTACGGTAGGATCGTCTCTAAAATGTCAATCCATCGATATATCATATGATAAAAAGTTCAACATCAGTGTTCGAAAATAGGAAAATGACCTAAAATTGCATATTTCACCTAATTTTTGGTCATTTTCCCATTTCCGACTATCGAGATTGAAATTTGTATCATATGATATATCGTTGGATTTGATTTTCAAGACGACTCTACCGTGAAAATTTCAAGATAATCGAAGTTGTTTTGGGCACGGGTGCACGTGAAACCCCACACAACCTAGGGTGCGTGAGATCAAAAATCTATATATATATATATTGAGGAAGTTTCCTTGTCAAATCAGTATATATATATATATTAACGTGTGTCGATTGCCATTTTTATAAAATCAACGTTTATGAAAGCTGGAAGTTCCATTTATATATGGTTTTAGTGATTTTTTTTTATTTATTGCTTAGCAATGCATTTTGAAAAAGTGATACGTACATTTATCCTCGTGACTCACTCAATTCCGACTTGAATATGACAATCCCAGGTACCTGGAAATTGTTGAGGTGGATAAATATTTTCAGCCTGTAAAATAATATTAGATAGTAGAAAATATATATATAGAAACAGATAAAAACAAGACAACGAAAAGGATGGTTGTGTATTAAAAAATTTAATAGAAATACTTAATTTGGAGGTTTAAAACTTGAAACCGTCAATTCGCTTTTATTTAATTTATCCATTCATAAAATAAATTATCTATTACGTACGGATTCATTTGCTTCTAAGTTGGATAAATAAATATAAATATAAACTTCACACTATTAATTTAAATTTATGAGAACATCAATCTGACTCATACGTAGTATGTACAACTTGGTATGAAGGGTTTTTATTAAATGTAATTTAAAAAAACATTTTAATTGCACAAATAATGTATGGTGGGGCCTTTTGCAGTAATACTGCAAAAGGCTCCTGCCAATAGCGGACCCTGCATTAAAATTGCAGGGTCCGTTGTGAAAGATAGCGGACGCTGCCAAAGCAGCGTCTGCTTTGTAATTTTGCATCACGGGCGTTTTGGCCCGTGATGCAAAATTATTGTGATTGTGCTATTAAATATGTATGCTGCGAATTTGAGATCATCAGATGCTTTCTCATTTTTATTTTGCAGGAGACCGAAGCTATCCTTCCCTTTCTTTCCTTAAATGCTTTCTTTTTTTTATTTTATAGAAGAAGGACCGAAGCAAATATTTTTTTTTGAGCAACCACCGAAGCTTTTTGAAATATTTTCCGCGTTGTTTTCTGAATCAGGTAACTTTATAATGTTATCGTTTTAATTCTTTTTAAATTTTGCATGCAAAATAAATTCTATAAAAAATTATGTTATTATTCATATGAATTTTTGTTCATATTGTTTTTGCAGGTAAATTTGATATTAAACGTGAAATAACATAGAGGTACGTTTTAATATTATTATAACAATATTAAGTTTTGTGTATATTTTAAATAATACTATTATTATTCATGTTTTTTAAGTTAAATATTGACTATAGTTTGTTGGTTATGTTACTATATTATATTTTTATATTATATAATATTTTGGTTAATCATTCACGCTCTGTAATTGTAATCTTTATTTGATATCCCTTATTTTTACTAAGTTGGTCAATAGTATTAATTCCTAAATTAAGTTACCTAAAATATTAACCATTTATAGAAAGTTTTAATATAAAATGTTCTAAATAGAAAAACATTTATATTAGTAAATCGCCTACAACTAATTCATAATATTGAATGAGTTTTAAGAATTTTAATTTTTTTAATACAATAGAATTAATATTTAAAATTTAAATGAATTGTTAAATATTGATGTAGTAAAAATTTCTACGCATCTTAATTACATTAGTTTATACCACTTAATTAATACTTTGTTTATCAAAGAAATAATATATATTTTTAATAATAATATATTATATTAAAAAGGTAGATATCATATTTATTTTTATTTTTTACATATATGTCTTGAATTTGTAATATTAGTTAAAAGTATAAATTAAATAATGTATATAATATTGTGTAATCACTTTATTTGAGAACCAATAAGAGAAAATAATTAAAGTGATAATAAATTTGAATTCTAAATAATAAATTTAAGTGAATATTTTCAATAAACAAATACAATTGAAATATTTTATACAAAAATAAAAATAAGAATAAGAATAAAAAATATCTTCATAATACTTTAATTTATTTATTTGTCAAATTTTCGAATATTTAATGAATTGACATAAGATAATATATGTTTTTAAAATTAATAATCGAGATAATCATGATATAACCAAATCAAACTATACACAAATTTATATAATATAATTAATATTTAATTTGATTTAAACAGATTTATCAAAATTTCAGTGTACATAAATATAAAGTTTTATAATATTTTGTAAAATTTGATATAAAACAAATATTAATATATATGTGCACTTGAATTGTTAAATTTTTATTTTTTGATTATATGTAAAATAAAAATATTAATGATATAAACATAATAATTTTCATAATACATGTAAAAGTATAAGTTTGGAATGTCAAACAAGATTTTATATATAAAATATTTAATATTTTGTGTTCTTATTAAAATGTGATATAAAATATTTATAATATCACATTTTTAGATTAATTAAACATATATTTTTTTGATATTCTTTATTTTATTTATATATGATAAAAAAAATATGATAGTTTTTTAAAATATTTAATTTTAGTTGTATGAATACACAAAACTATTGCATTTTGAGTAATTTTTTAAGTAAATAAAAAATTTAAAATATAAGAAAAGTTAGTTTAAGGACAAATTTGTTATTATTAATAACGTATTTATTTTATATAAAATATAGTATTACAAAGATGATTGAAATAATTTTTAGTAATTTTTTGTTATTATTATTATTATTAATTTTATTTTTATTGTTTTTATTTTTATTTGAAACAAATAAAATAATTAATGTAATTCATATTTAATATTTTATTTCCAAATAGCATGAAGATTATTATTCGATCGTGATGTGTATTATTTTTTAGTTTATTTATTATAAGTATAATTGATTGTTATAATTAGTTAACTTATTGATTAATGATTGTCATTTTTTTTCAGAATGGCAACAGTACAAGATTCGAGCGTGTTGTATTTGCAGGCATCACATATATCATCAGTAGTTTGTTCGGAAAATATTGATGAAATTATTCGAGCGAAACGATCGGACAACTTGATTTGGAAATTATATACGGAAAATGGGTTACATAGCCGTGTTAAAGCATTTTTACATCATATGGGATTTTTCGGTGTTTTGCAGTGTGGATATCGTGTTTATGATCATCATTTGATCACTGCTCTGGTTGAACGATGGCGACGTGAAACCCACACATTTCATTTTAGATGTGGTGAGGCGACTATCACGTTGCAGGATATTTCAGTTATTTGGGGTTTACCAATTCATGGTGAGGTTATATCTGGTATAGATGCGTCGCATAAAGTGGGAGAATGGCAACACATATGTTTAAATTTATTGGGATATACGCCATTAGCGACACATTTCAAAGGCGGTCACTTGTCGATGACCTCTTTATACGAACACTGCACCTCCACATACATTAATGATAATAGTTCCGAGGTTGATGTTGTGAAATATAGTCGGTGTGTAGCATTGATGATTATCGGAGGAATAATGCTACCAGATTATCAAGGAGGATCGGCTAGATTGATTTTTTTACAACTGCTCCGGAACATTGATCGAATAAAATCTTACAGCTGGGGAGGTGCAGTTTTAGCGTTCCTATATCGTGAGTTGTGCAATGCAACGCGTATAGGAAAATCTAAAATAGCCGGACCTCTATATATTTTGCAGGTATAATTTTTAATGATTAAATGAGATTAAATTAATATTTATTTAATTATATTTTATACTCATGACAGGTATGGGCATGGAGCAGGATTAAATGTGTTAATCCTGATCGAACTGGCTTATCTCATTTTGTGGCCCCGAATCCTGCTGATGATATTATGCCATTTTCTCCCTACGGTGCTCGGTAAAAAAATTATTGTCATAACATGAACTCTGATTAATTTACTCGATATTTAATCATTTTTTTATTGTAGGTGGAACAATGTTTTTAGTTATACTCATGCACCGACACACTCTCTTCGAATTATAAGAGACTCATTTGATCGTATGAATCATGATGAGGTATACTATGAAAAATATATAAACACTGCAACAATGAACTTGTTTATAGAAAATTTTAAGTAATTTTTTTTATTTTTTATTTTGTAGTTTAACTGGATAGTGTACGACAGAAACGATCCAGATGTCAGAATAATAATGGATTCATACGACAATAATATTTGGCGATGCGTTTGTCCTTTGATTTGCTTTGAAATTGTGGAGATGCATCGTCCGAATCGAGTGTTAAGGCAATTTGAAATGCGTCAACCTATTCCAAGACCTGCAGTTGACAACGATGACCTCCACAACATCAACAGATCAGGTCATCGCAACACAGACTGGAGGGAATATCATGAAAATGCAATTAATATTTGGAACAGAAGGTTGAATTTTGTTGTCCAAGGTCAATTGCATGGAAGATCTAGGCAGACAGATGATGACTACTTTCGATGGTATGAGCGCATAACTGTTCGCACTATTTCTCCCACAGTCAGCGGGATTGGTTTTCGACCATATCCCCAGAATTTGTTTGCTCCTGTACCACATGATATTCCACAACATTTCGGTACGCCTCCTATTGATCCCTATCAGTCACCTTTAGTATATGTTTCCAGGGTCATCTGGTTGGCAAGACGGTGCAGGGCCTTCTGGTGGTTTTGAAAATGCAGGGCCATCTGGTGTTTTTGATAACACGGGGCCATCTGATGCATATGATGACGAGGATTATCGGACGCCATTTCAGAGCCATATCCAAAGTATTACCGAATTGATCAGCGATCAGCCACCTGGTTTTCCTAACACGTCGGCACCTCAAAGAAATGTTGTTTCACCAGTTATTTTTACAGGTTATTCAAATGAACAAAATCAGAGCAGTGAGGACAATGACGATGTGGTCCAAAATAATCCTCAAGGTTTTGTACCGCGTAGAGGTTCGCGTAGACGTAGGCCACGTGGTTGTGGAACAGATGGTCATTTACGTAATTGTAATTGTAACCACCTATCGTGATATATTTGTTAATTGATTTATCTACACTTTAAGATTTATATTGTTTAATAACATATAATTTATTGGTAATAAATTTAATACTTATTATTTGAAATTATATATCATTTTTATAATATATTGTTTATTTAAAAAAAAAACAAATATACAAATACAATAAAATGCATACATCTATTATTTTATTTAAACTCATTTATCTACACTTTAAGATTTATATCGTTTAATAACATATAATTTAGTAGTAATAAATTTAATATTTATTATTTGAAATTATATATCATTTTTATAATATATTGTTTATTTAAAAAAAATAAATAGACAAATACAATAAAATGCATACAACTATTATTTTATTTAAACTCATTTATCTACACTTTAAGATTTATATCCTTTCTTTAACATATAATTTAGTAGTAATAAATTTAATATTTATTATTTAAACTCATACATGAAAACTGTACAAACAAAACAAGGTACACATTTATTATGAAAACACGAACGAAAAATATTATTATAATATTAATATCACGCGATACAACAATCTTCATATCTGATGTTCCTGGAAAAAAAAATATATGAAAATTAATTTCAAAATTCCAAAATACACATATCATAATAATGTGAGCGATAAATTAAATATAATGTTTACCAATTATTGTGCCCGTCGTTGTCTCTCCCTGACCATCGGTCTGTCCATCTCATTCCTCACTCGAGTAGTTGTATCCCTACCAGCTCTTCTTCTTTCACGTCTAACCGGGTTGTGATGCAGCTCAAAGGTAGGAGGATCCCAATAGCGTTCATCGGCAAGAGGTTCAAATCTACCTTCATACGCCGCGAGGTAGTTCGATATGTTGTACCATGACTGAACTAGGGTTGTCGGATCTAACAAATGCACATCTTTGAATCTCGCATTAAAATTTGAGCACACATGTCTCAAACAAAAACGATGCACACCATGCGGAGGTTTAAAATAGTGGAGATCCTCAGCTGCTCGAACAATACCCTTATGCCTATCAGAAATTAGGCATATTCCACTTTCACCACAAACAACATACTGACCAACATTTTCCAAAAACCATTTCCAGGAATCCGACGTCTCTTCATCCACGATTGCAAATGCCAGCGGCAACACCTGATTGTTCGCATCCAGAGTGACTGCGATCAGCATTTTGTGCTTATATTTTGTATACAAATATGTGCCGTCAACGCTGATGATTTTCCGACAGTGGCGAAATCCATCTATAGAAGGCCTGAATGCCCAAAAAACATAGTTCAATGTTTTTATTGATTCGTTGTTCGATCTAAGATGCTTCCACTCAACAACTGTTCCGGGATTATATTTGCACAGAGCACGAGTATATTTCGGAAGCAGTTGCACAGAACTCTCCCAAGTCCCATAAACAATTTCCACAGCGCGTTTTAGACTTCGCCACGCCTTCGTATACGAGATTTGGTATCCGTATTTATCCTTCACGCTCTCCATGATATATTTAATCTCGTACGAAGGATCACAACGTACAATACCCAACAACGTCTGTGCGACCATATCGCTATTCAGGTTATGATGATCTATGCCCACGTTGGTAGATATACACGTGTGAGGACCGCCATATCTTGTTATTTTCCAGTAGCCGGTTTTCTCTTTGAAAGAAGCTCGAAGACACCAACGACATCGGGCGGTAGAAGAATCATTTCTACACTGTACCTTCCACAGAATGCGTGTGCTATCGACTACACGATACTCACGCCTGGAAATTCTGACTGAATAATCTTTCACAGAAGCAATGAGATCATTCTTATCTTTAAATAACATGTGTACACCAAGTTCTCCTCTTTTCGGATTGTAATAACTTGCTTGTGCCCCGACAGGTACACCGATGGAATCCGGAGTCTCTTCTCCAAAGTATTTATTGAAAAATGAGGGCATCTCAGAATCAGTGGAGATAAATGGTACGACTTGCCTCTGTAATGTTTGGCGAGGTGGTGGACGAGATGACGTCCCTTCATCGATATTTTCATGTGGGTTCACACGTTCATCATCATTCAAATGATCAGCGTCGTTGTCATCTTCTCCAGACTCCCCATATGACATCTCTGGTTCAGTATCACTAGCACTTCTAGGAACATCTCCATCATCAATTCTAGGAACATCATCGTGTTGAGCAAAATTCTGGTTGTTTGAATACAAATTTGTTGCACCGACATTTTGATCCCAACTCAGACCCGTATTTGTCCAGCATGGAGGAATATGTTCAAAAGGACCAGTGATATGTTGATCCCACGGACCGCCTTCACGGTCAAACTGCATATTGCTCAATCCTTCTGTAACATGTGGAATATATGATTCTTCATCCTGATCAATTTGATTTGCTTCAACGTACAAATGCAATATATTTATATTTGGGCATTGCATTACAAACTCCAGAGCATCAGCATCAACAAGGTCGACTGGAATTTCATGCCATATTGATTTCTCCATAAATGAGTATTTCGTCGACAGCTTCAGATTAAAATACGTCGGATCAATGACCAATATTCTATGCACATATTCAACCAACTCGAACAAAGAAATTGATCTCAATACTCGAATCGGTCTAATATACGGGATACTATATTCAACCGACCCATTCTCAACATTAACATGCCCACCAAAATATAGAAGCACATCAATGTTATCCATTCCGAAGATGAAATTTCAGGAAAAAATATTACAAAGACAGAAGGAGGAAGGAGGAAAGAAGAACGAAAACAATATTTTTCAGAAATTGTGAAGAACTTCTTCAAGTAAAAGAGAGTGAGAGACACTGAGATTCAACAAATTGTTTCTAGTTATATAGAATAATTGAAGGATTGAATTTCAAATTTTGTAAGGCTTAAACACGCTATTTAATGTGGTCAACAGTTGTGTGGAAATCTTGTCAGAAGCATGATGTTCAATAGTAAAAAGAAAAGTGAGTTCAGTGTTTGTCGAAAGGTTGTATATTATTGTGGGAGGTTGTATATTATTGTGGGGATTTTATGCGTGCTCGATAATTTAATTATTCGTGTGTCTTTAAAAATCACGTCCGCAGGAGAGGAAAGCGGATGGTGAATAATCAACGGCCGCAATTGGCTTTAGCGGACGCTGATATTATAATAATAAAATATACTAGGGCATGCATTGTATGCATATGGGACGCTGCCACATAGGCTGGCAGCGTCCGCTACTGTCAGCAGCGGACGCTGCCACAAGGCAGCGTCCGCTGCTGACGGAAGCGGACGCTGCCATTGTGGCAGCGTCCGCTTCTTTGAAGAACGGACGCTGCCATTAAAATAATGCAGCGTCCGCTCTTCAAGTTAGCGTTTTAAAGCATTTTTGATTGGTGCCCCACCATGCATTATTTGTGCAATTAAAATGTTTTTTTAAATTATATTTAATAAAAACCCTGGTATGAAATTACTGCAATATTTCCAGCTCCCGATCACATCCTATATGTTAATGATAATGAATTTAAGATAAATCATGTACTCGCTTTTTTGAATATATATTTCTAAATTAAGAAGAATTTCAGTCAAAAGAAGAATTTGAAAGTTTTGATCATTCAATTCGAAAACAAAATATGTCCACATATAATCAATTCTAGTAAAATGCATCAAGCTAGCTTTAATATATAAATCATATATCGTCTTATTTTAACATGAGCATTGTTTTCGAATAATATGTTATATTTCCAAACGTTAAGTATAAGATATATTTTTACAACAGAAAAATGTTTCGATCTATAAATTTAAATATATATTATCTTTGTTTCAATTATATAGTTTTTTTTCGATTGTCTCAAATATATATGCATGTTTCAATTTCTTTATTTAATTGCATTTTCCTTACTTTTTACTCATACATCTCTATTTACTAAATCTCGGAAAAAAGACTCCAATTATCTTTTTTTAGGTGAACTTTAACCAATCAAGATAAAAACTCACCATTCCTCCAAACAAATGAGGAGTGGGAGGAAGCAAAAAAACTAGCTAAATTATGTAAAGATAAAAAATTGCATTTCAGAATATATGTATAAGCGAATGTATAACAGGAACCAAACACAAGCAGTAATAAATATTTTACCAAATTTTGAATTCTCATATTTTTTATACTACTAATTGTGCTCAAGAGATTAATGATCTTATGGCAAAAATACCGATAGTTAGTTTGAAATATGCTAGACGATCTGCTAGTCTAATGGCTCATTCTCTAGTGACTCATTCTTTAGCACAATTTGTTTTATTTTCTTCTACATTTTTTTATTAGATGAACGAAGAGTTTCCTTCTTTGTCAACAATATATAAGTGAATTGTCCAAATTAATAATATTGATACGAGTTACCTTCAAAAAATTGTGCTCTTCATATGAAACCGCGCGACAATTCTATTTCTACCCCCTAGTGGGATACACTGGAACACCGAAAGCTACTCCAACTAATAATAAAACAGAGATAAATTCGAACACGAAACGGGACCCGTTCTAATAAATTACGCGTTTTTGGATTTTTTTAATTTAATACTTCGCAAAATTGTTTTAATATTCCCTAAAAAAGTTTATATTTCTATTGTTGTACTTGTATCACACAATAAACTTTGAGTTTATTTCAAATCAAATTGGAAATATATTTTTGAGACAGTCACATATAAGTTTTGAGGTTTTTTTTTTTTTTTTTTTAAAAAGGATGAAATCTAACCTTCAATTGAATTATTTTCGTTGGGTTAATTTTCAACATAACACTTATCTTATCCCATAGATCACAAAGACGACTCTGGAGTCTCGATGGTACAAGTCTCCCCATAATTTTCCATTATGAAATAAACTATATCATCATAATATATGAGCAATCTAGAACTATCAACATTCTATAATCACAAAATAATTATACCACTCTTAATATATAAAAAAATCCCCTAAAAAATACATACTACACCAGCAATATTGATTACAAATTTAATGATGTATATCTGAAAATAAATAAATAAATAAAACTATTTGCAAACATATTCATTTTAATTTACAAAAATATTTGAAAATATTTATTTATTTATTTACATGGAAAATAAATAAACAAAAAAATGGCATCATTTTCAACATATACGACTTTTCAATTCATTCAACCTCAGCTCCCCGGCTATATTAATTATTATATATACCCCGTCTACTCTCCGCCATAGCTTTCATCTCCATTCATTTCTTACACAGGCCTCGAAATACCTCAGCCCCTGAGGGGGCTCTCTCCTCTCAGCGCCGCCGCCGTCGCAGCCTCTTCTCTTCCGGCCTTTTCCCCCCCATCCTCTTCTGTTTAATTAATTTCTCTCTGAAAGATTCCTGCTCGATCCATCCATGGTTCCCGCTCCTCCAAGAAAACGCACCACCACCTTCCCTCCAAGACGGGGCCGCGTCAAGGCTCAAATTTTTGAGAGCCTCGCCGTGGAAATATCCTCTCTTGCTTCCATGACTGGGAAAGTACTCTTCGCCAGACTCAAACGCCGCGGAGACGCCACCTCCGCCTCCGCCTCCACAAGTCCGCCGCCGAGCGCATACGAGTCCGATGGATACCCCGATCACGCCTGAAGTGGTTTGGCTTGGATCCACCTCAAACAGTGAAACCTGGCCTGTTTTTTTAATCGCCTTTTCATTGTGTTGTAAAATATTAGTGGCCTAATAAAGAGAAGGCTAAACTTTTTAGTTGAAAAGTCATGGTCAGAATTCAGAGCTTTTCTTTTTACCTTTGGCTCTGAAAGATCAATCTTCTACTTTTCTTTTTCTTTTTCTTTTTCTTTTTTTGGTTTTTGGGTCTCCGTGTGAAATAAGTTTTTCGATTCCCTGATATTATTTATGTCCGGGGGCCTCTTCTTCTTCCTCCATTACATTGTTTCTCCGAGGGTTTTTTAAGGGGAGAAGATGGAGTCGGGAGAGGAGTTTGTGTTATTGGCTCCTTCTTGATTGATGTGATGTTAGTCTTATCCTTAAATAAAAATATAAATGGTGTGCTTTTTTTGGCTTTTACTTCCCTTCATTTTTTATACAAAATATTCGAGCTAACATCTAATGTGAAAGCAAAAAAAATAATAATTAATTAATACAAATACCGATGGATCCCAATTATTTTGTATTTATACGAAATGTTCGTTCGAATATAGGCTAAAGATATCTTACACCAGTCATCATTTGGATGTGGTTTGAGTGATAAGATATCTAATAATATATAGATAAATAATATAATGTAAATAAAAAATAAATAAATAAGAAATAATAATTAATATATTATTTGATTTGATTGATAGATTATAATGTATTTGATTTAATTGATGTAAAATAAATAATTAATATATGAATAAATAATATGACGAAAATAACTCAAAATTGAATGAGATAAGTTATACATAGATTAATAATACATTTAACCAAACAATGCATATCAAATCATGCATTCGATTGTCAATATTTTTACACATGATCATAATTAAGGTTGATGTTGTAAATTATGAGAAATTAAATTTATGATTGGATTTAAATCCTTAAAGTATGTTGAATTTTAGATCGAATATATATCGTGCAAAAAAGAATCATTCAGTGTGTTGATGATGGATCTAGATGATGTTTGCAAGATTTTGTCAAGATTCTAGACCAGATTCAGTGCTACTTTTATGAGTTCATGACTGATGAGGTAGGTGAATTTGATTCAAATAGAGTGGACCTAAAAAAATTGGTAAACGACTAAATATTTGTTTCGATTCTTTAATTTCTAATATAATAACATATAAGAACCGTCTTGAGAATTAGTAAATCTATCTAATAATCTAATTAAAATTAAGCTTGGCGGATATTGGAGAAAAGTCTTACTTTAGAAATTATAAAAAATAATTACGGCTAATTGCACCAAGAACCCATTGATCCGACATTTTCTTTTTCCATTCATTCCCATTCAGTATTAGCCGGAGACGAGGCGACCTCTGTTTTCACGCATAACAGGATAATTTTGTGTCAGTACTATTATTATGGAGTATAAACCGCCGCCCCTATCTTCGAAAGGGCCCGTCACTTCGTCTTAACCATATGGTCAAGTCGCCGTCTTGGCCTAAGCACTCAACCGCTACATAATCCTATATTATATATTGGAAATAACCATTGGAAATGATGTTTGAAAGTTTAAAAATTTATAAATATTTTATTTTTTAAGTATTTTATAACAGAATAAAACTTCAAATTTTTGTTTTGGTAATGTTTTTGAAAAATATTTTTTAGAAAGTGTTATTAAGATATATAGTTTTTATAATGAAATACAATTATAAAAATCTAAACAACATTACTTAAGAAAGAAATTTTAAAGTGTTATTATAGAATAGTTATTCAAACACATAACTATTCTTAAGGTCTCGTTTGGTTTCAAAAATCAGACCAAAAAATCATTTTTTTAAGTGTTTTTCAGTTAACAAGGTGTTTGGTTGACCAAAAAAGTGCTTAAATAAGCACTTTTTTGAGTCAAAATTAGAGTTTTTTTAAAAGCAAAAAATTGTAGCTTTTAAAGGACTTATTTTAAAAAATCTCTACAAAATCCAAACGGGCTCTAAAATAACTTTTAAAAAATTGTAATTTTTTTTTTAAAAAAATACTTTCATAAAACATTTTATAAGTACTTGTCCAAATATAGCTAGTCTTACTATATCTTTGGCATTGGGTTTTATTAATGTTTTCGAAAAAAATACATAATCTAAAATGCTATTAAATTTTCGTAAGGTGTTTATTGCTTTTAAAAATATATAATATATAATGGATTTTTTTTATAGCCCCCAAATAATTACCTAATTAATGAATTTTGTTACAATAAAAAAAAGAGTAACACTCATGTGCAACGGTCTCATTCGTGAGACGGGTCAACCCTATCCATATTTATAATAATAAGTAATACTTTTGACATAAAATGTAATACTTTTTAATGGATAACCCATATAAGAGACCCGTCACACGAATATGACCCGTGCAACGGTTGCATACAAGTGTTTGCCTAAAAAAAATAGGCATCTTGTTATTCATGCAGCTTTTGTTTTTCTCTAATCATTAATTTTTCCAATAGTCGAGTGATGGAGGCATTAATTTTTTTTTATAGCCCCCAAATAATTACCTAAAAATCGTTTTTTAACGGTTGAACCGATAGAATCGATCAAGAACCGAAAAACTCATTTTTTGAATTTTTTTTTGAAAAATTAGTTTTTTATTTTAAAAACTTAATTTAATATTTTATTATATATATGCATGATTATTTGGAATTTTTTCTTTATTAAAAATATTATTTACTAATATTAGAGTTTTTTAATTAATTAATTAATTAATTTTTTAAAAATATATATAATTATAACTAATATTTTGAATATATTTATATAGTTATTTAGTTTTAAAAAATTACGATAAATATATATTTTTTTCTATTTATATATATTTTTTAGATTTTTATAATTTTAAATATCTTATTAATTATATTATATCATATAAACGGTTTTTCAAACCGATCATTCGGTTAAAACGGTCCAACCAATTGTAATGTTTTTTAAAGTTAGATTGGTTTGATCATCAGTGCGGTTATAAAAACATTGCTTAAATGAAAAATGACTAAAAATCAAAACATAACTAAATTTACAGGACCAAAACCCAAAATTAAATACTTACATGACCAAATCACAAAATAAGCAAATTTATAGGACTATTTTGGCTATTATCCTTTTTATATTTCCTGGTTTAGTTATAAGAACTCTGAGTGCACTCGTTTTAACAAGATATCTCGAGCTTTAAATTCCAGATTAATTTCTTTTGTAATAATATCTTTTTTCTTGAGTTCTAATCAAAGCTACAATCTTTTTGCCTTTTTTTTTGGTTTCTGGATTATGATCTATTCATAGATTGTCTGCATCGTTTCCAGTTTGTAGAACAAGTACAATGGCCGAACCGAACAATAACATTGATTGGGACTATCCTATAGAACCTAGTTAGGTATAAATTGTTATTATTATTATTATTTTTTTTTTACATCAGTTATGTATAATATTATATGCATGCATGAAACAGGAAATGGGACATACTTTCATAACACCAGATTGGAGAATTATATATGTAACGTCTCATATTCGACTACTATCCTCACTATATTCTTTTCAGTATGCTTATGTCCTCACTCACACGCACTCTGAGAAACTTTGCAGGGGAACGCCCATCCTATAATTGACACAAGTTGTAACGCCCCAAAATTATCTTAATGGACTTTATTTGAGATAATTAGAGATTTTAGAAGTCAAGGGCCGATTCGATTTTTATCAGGGACTAGAATGCAATTTTTGGAATTTTCAGGGACTAAAATGCAAAAATGGGTTTTGTTAGATATTTATAAGGGATTTGACTTGGTCTCCTCCATTCTCTCCTCCCCCGTCTCGCCTTCTTCCTCCATTGTTGAGAGAAAAGTGAGTTTCAAGCTTTAGAATTCTCCGTTTTTGTCGATTCGTCCGTTGGAATTTATTTCTGAAGGCAGATTAGCGATCACGGCTGCGAGAGCTTCGTTCTATAGTAAGTTTTTCTCCGATCAACTAGACTTCTATTTTCGGATGTTGTTAGAATCGATTGAGTTTGGAGTATGTTGATCTTGACAGAGTTCTGATCGTTTATTCTCTGTCGGTTTTGGAATAGAGCGTCGTTCGGAATTGTTTTGATTTTTGAAAGATTATTTCGAAAATGGAGATTTTAGATTTGAAGGATTTGAATTGTTTTGATGATATTGAGTTGATTATGAGTTTATTGAATTGATATCTTGCTGTCTGCGTTTCCGGTTTGATCAGTTTTTAGCCGTTATGTCGTCAGTTTGAGTTTTGGTCATCGTTCAATATTTTGATCGTATCGAGTTTGATTAAGCTTTTGGATGTCGATATTGATCCTATTGACTTCTTATGTTAGATTGAATTGAAGTCAGCAGAGTTGCGAGGTAGCAGCTTTGGTCAGTTGGAAGATTGAAGTCGGTATAGTATCGATTTTCTTATTTATCGATTGAAGAAGTTGATTGAGTTTCGAATGAATTTGTTTGGATATTGATTATTATCCTTATTATTGATTTTCAGATTTCAGTACCTTCAAAGAGAATAAGGTAAACGATGAATTAGAATTGAATGGAACGATTAACTCGAATTAGACTTTATTTGAGTGTTCCGAAGAAATCACATACTTGCTTGATTGAATGTTTATTTGAATGCATGAGATTATATATGCATTTATATTGACGAAATCATGTTAGAATGATTATTTGAATTGATGAATGAAAGCATGATTGAATGCTTATATGAACTGATGATTGAAATGATATTAAAATGCATGAGATGACATATGCATTCATATTGAGCCTTGATTCATTTCAATTTGATTAGACGATCTAGAGATTGTAGTTGAGTGACCTGGTTGGAGATTTTATACCTTTTCAAATAAACTCTCTATAATGCTTTGGAGTCTAGAGGATTAAAATATGCCTCGTCCATCTCGAGAGGGGAGTTCGGTGTGATTGTTGGATATTTTAACCTCGGGATCCCAAACCGAAGAAAGAAAGAAAGAAGAATTCCATTTGATTATCTGAGTCTGATAATTCAGAAGTTTTAAAGACATGCATATCATTTTAATTCAGTACTTGGATTAATTACTTGAATTCTATCTTGATGTGATAGATATATGGAAGTTGATACATGTCATGACTTGATATGTTTACGTGATTTATATCTGAAGTTGATATATGACTTGGATTGATGCATGTATTTATTTATATGTTTAATTGATATGCATGATAGTCTCTTTTACTGAGAATTATATTCTCACCGGATTATCCGGCTGTTGTCTTTGTTTGTATGTGTACTTGGAAACAGGTGGGGCAGGATCAAGTCAGAGATGACAGAGATGGAATGTGGATGAAGAATAGAAGTGAGACTTCGAGTTAGAATCGGAATGCATGTCAATCTAGTTTATGTTTTGAAAGCATGTTTAGAACTAGAATGTGGTATTAAGTTTAATGTATTGAATATTAGAAATCGTTATGAATTATTAATATCGACTTGAGCATGATAGATTGATGATTGCATGATATTGAAATGGGATTAATGCTTGTTGGTCGAATTGCATTTTGATTTGATGGAAGTGAGATTGGATTTTGGAGATTGAGCATGCCTTGTGTTGTTCTGCTCATTTCTGCAGAAGTGTGCCGCTCGATCGGGTGATTATTACCGATCGAGCGAGCACCCCTGAAATTCCGAGGCAGAGAGTTGGACATTTTGTCCGCTCGATCGGTAGGAACTTACCGATCGAGCGGGGGTCCTGGACAGAAACTTTCTTTTTCTTGGCCGCTCGATCGGTTGAATCTTACCGATCGAGCGGGCACTGTTCCTTTGAATTTTTATTTTTTTTATTGTGTCTTATTTTGACCTTTATATGATTAACGATAGGATTAAATCTTAATTAGATGATTAGAATCGGGTCTCACATTAAGTGGTATCAAAGAGATAAAATTCTTGGACTGAATTTAGAAGAGAGCGGGGTAGATTGAGTCCGCTTGAATTTAATTTCTCGCATGTTACTGATTAATTATATGATTGAAGAATATGCGAGCATGCTTTATGATTGAGAATTATTTAAATTACTTGGATATGTGATTTAAATTTTAAAGCATGAATTAATTGAGATATGAACTGTTTCGGGTTACTGGTTACATTTTATACTCTTGAGATCGAATGAGTATGTCGAGCTGAGATTGTTGGATACCGGATAGATGTGATTGAGATGTTGTGTCCTAATCCTCTTGAATAAGATTTTCTACTCGGCAAGTTTGAACATGATTCAACTAGTAGCGAACCCGATTGTACAAATTTGTTTTGTGACTGAACTGATGAAATCATTACTGATGAGATTTCAGTCTATTAACCCTTCAACTCTGAGGAGTTCTGAGAATGAGTTTGGGTGTGAAAGCTGACTAGAAGAGATCGATCAGTCGTTTGATTCTTTTAAACTATCTGATGTACGACGGATTCAGTTAGTTGGTTACCAACTGCAAGGTATTGCGAAAAGTTGGTTGATATCGAAGAAGAAAGCCTTAAAGAAACAAGATTTGGTCGTTTCGTAGAGTTGTTTAAATCCGACTTTCTACGACAGGCTTTAGTACTTGCTCGAGGATTCACAGACTCTAACTGCTCTTGACGATGATGAAGCAGGTAACTGTTCGATTCTAGTCTTTCGACTCTTTTGCTGTTAGATATTGATGCAAATTTTTCTTCTTATTGAGAAGTTAGATTAATACTTCCTCTACATTTGAGTATCTGAATTAGTTGCGGTGAGTTTAGTTCGAATTTTTGAACTTTGATTCGATGGGAGTTGATTGCACTGAACAGTACTATACTTCGATTATCAGATTTGATTATTTTATCGATGTAGTTTATTAATCGAGTATAGGGCAACCGAGGTTTATTTCAGACAGTTGCCAGATTCAGATCCGAGACGATGGACGAATGGATTTCCTCCGGTAAGAATTCCTGAATTAAGAATTTCTTTCTTATTGTTTGTTGATTACCGTTGGTTACAGAAAGGTGCGGAGGAATGTTTGATGTATGTAGATGGTGTCTTCAATCAGCCCGTGTTGGTTGTTTTAACAAGAGATGTTAAGTTTGCTGATGTTGTTCTAGTTGAGATTCCAGATTTGCCTCCGAGCCGAGAGGATGAGTTCAGCATTGATTTTTAGATTAGACATCGTCGACAGATAATCTTTAGGGAAGAAGTTTCAGAGATTGAATTCGGAATGAGGTACGACCAATTTGAATTTTAATCGTACAGATTGAGTTGGAATTGCATCTGCAATGTTTATGAGTACTTTGAACCGAATCTTCGAGTGGTTTGTAGATGAGTTCTTGAGTATTCTTATCGATGAATCTTTTATCCTTCGAAGATCCGTATTGATCTTTCAGATTCTTTAAGAATTGTTCGCAGATTTGCATGTCGATCAATTATGTTATTATTTTGACGTCTGAATCTCGTGAGACCGAGTGGTATTTTCCTCGATCTTTTCTCTGGGAAGATGGAATTTTATTGAATACCTCAAGACTAGAGCTGTTATGAATTGATTTGGATCGACGTCCTTATCTGAAATTGAAGATTCTTGGATTTAGCGAGTTCTATCGCGAATCCTTTGAGGAATTCTTATTGTTGATTAGACGAATACTCAGCAGATTATGCTCTTCTATTCAGTGTATCTTTGATGATCTTTTGGTGCTTTGCACTTCTTCTTATTGAGTATCGAGACTTATTCTTGTTCAGAAGAAATCTGTATTATCTTGATCATCGAAGAATTTGAAGACGCTCGAGACGCAATGTTAGTTCCGATTTGAATCTCTCAGAGATCTTATTGCTTGGAAAATTTCAGTAATCTATTCTGATCTTGGAAGATAGAAGTTTTGATTGTCGCAGTTCGAACTGATTATGAGTTGGGAAAGAGAGTTATAGAGGACGATTAATCTGACTGCGAATTTTATTATTATCCGGAGAACTGATGGTAACAGCTACAATTGTAAGCTGTATGATCTGATCTTATTTTATCTACTTCAGTTGTCTTCTTGATAGATGATTGCTGCACTTTTGTTAGAGTCTGGAAAAGATGGAACGTTTATCTTGACTCCTTCATTCGACTTCGAACCAGAGTTGATTGAGAAGATTGATAACGCTTTGGAATCTGATTCGACCTTTCAGAATCCGATGAAGATAGATCAGATCTGAGTATAATCTGAGTTTCAAGTTTTTATTGATGCATTATTAGCGAATAACTTTTGTGGTGCCAGATGTTTCGGTTTGAGACAGAGTATCAGGAGTTTAGCACTTTGAAGTTTATTCAGAGTTCTTCCAGATGATCGGAAGATGTTTGTTGATAATTTGAGAAATCAAATTGAATAGAGGATGATGAAGTATGAGATTCGAAGTATAGTTTCTGATGTTGTGAACTGTCAGCAGTCAGAAAGAGAACGATCCAATTTTCTGTTGTACAGTCTATTTTGATTCAGAATGGAGTTGGGATCACAATTCATTGATTTTAGTAGTAAGACTACTTTGTTGAGTTTGAGATGAGATGTTATCTGAGTATCGTTGAGCGAGTGATGGAATACTCCGTTAAGAATTCTCGATTCTAAGAATTCTTGATTTATTCTGTAGATTGACTGATGTTACAGAATAGTATGAACGAACTCTAGAAGCTTTACAGTTGATGTTTTGAATTGTAACCTGAACTGGTTGATGTGCCAGTGGTTATTGAACGACTGAAGTTGTTCAGAATGAACTTCTAGTTTGGTCCCGATTGTCAGAACGAGTTCGACACTGAATGGAGATCCGAATTTTATCTTCAGGAAGTTCGTGAAGAGAATTTTTCTCAGAATTGTTTCCGAATTGAGGTACGACCGTTTTGAACTTTTGACAGGCTGTTTGTTTTGATGAATACTCCTGTATTGTTGAAGAATTTTCTGTTGACCGAATCTCTCAGAAGTATTAGTTGAAATTAGGAATTCTTATTGATGAATTTCTTGCTTTCTGGATATGAGAATTGAACTGATCGTTCAGAGCCTTCTACAATCTTTTTAGAATTGTACGCCGATCAGTTGTAGACTAATCTTGATGTTCGAAATTCTGATTGAACCGAATGAATTTCTTTGATCTTATTATCTGTTGATGAAATTTCTGATTATCCGTTCTTCTGTATTCTAAGTTTCAGTACTGACGATCTTGCAGTACTTGGTTTCTTCTTATTGAGAATTCCGATTTGAATATTTTTAACTGAAGGGTGAATGCAGCAACTGATGTTTAGAACCAAAGAATTTGTTCTTATTTTATCTACTGTCTGATTTTGATTGACCGATAGATAGGATCCGTTACAGTTATCTGTACAGAATGATTATGATGAAGAGGAGAGAATTGATATCTTGTCAGAGGTCGTCAGATGTCATGAATTGCCGAAGTCTGTCAGTCTAGACAGAGATTCTTGAGGAAATTGTTCTTTCGGCATAGAATTCGAAGAGACTTTTGTTGTTGATTTCATCTATTTTTGATTCAATACCCTTAGAACGACGTACAGCCAGATCAGATTAGTCGAACTTTAGAAGAATTGTTTTGAATAGTAGTGCTCGACTTAGCACTAGTTGACAGAATTCTTGATTTTGTGGAGACTTCGTACAACGACAGCGATCAGATGATTTGATGAAAGCACTTTTAGAAGTTGTACGAAAAGAAATGAAGATCTCCTTCCTTTTGAGATGAACTTTCTGTGTCTCTTGAGTTAGAACGAAAGATGATTCTAATTGTGTCTGAGTTTAGAAGAATTTTCTAACGACGATGAGTTGACTTTTGGTAGATGGACGGAGTGTTGATGAAATAATCGACTAGAGTTTCTGGCATTCTCTGATTTATTGAGATGTTGAACTGTTTGAGACGAACGATTCAGAGTTAGATTGGAGGCAGATTCTGGACTTAATTCCGAGATGTAAATTCTTATTGCAGTCCTTTGATTCATGCCTCGACCTTGTGATAGAATCATGTTTGATTTCGAGGACGAAATCGATTCTTAGAGGGGGAGAATTGTAACACCCCAAAATTATCTTAATTGACTTTATTTGAGATAATTAGAGATTTTAGAAGTCGAGGGCCGATTCGATTTTTATCAGGGACTAGAATGCAATTTTCGGAATTTTCAGGGACTAAAATGCAAAAATGGGTTTTGTTAGATATTTATAAAGGATTTGACTTGGTCTCCTCCATTCTCTCCTCCCCCATCTCGCCTTCTTCCTCCATTGTTGAGAGAAAAGTGAGTTTCAAGCTTTGGAATTCTTCGTTTTTGTCGATCCGTCCGTTGGAATTTATTTCTGAAGGCAGATTAGCGATCACGGCTGCGAGAGCTTCGTTCTATAGTAAGTTTTTCTCCGATCAACTAGACTTCTATTTTCGGATTTTGTTAGAATCGATTGAGTTTGGAGTATGTTGATCTTGACAGAGTTCTGATCGTTTATTCTCTGTCGGTTTTGGAATAGAGCGTCGTTCGGAGTTGTTTTGATTTTTGGAAGATTATTTCGAAAATGGAGATTTTAGATTTGAAGGATTTGAATTGTTTTGATGATATTGAGTTGATTATGAGTTTATTGAATTGATATCTTGATGTCTGCGTTTCCGGTTTGATCAGTTTTTAGCCGTTATGTCGTCAGTTTGAGTTTTGGTCATCGTTCAATATTTTGATCGTATCGAGTTTGATTGAGCTTTTGGATGTTGATATTGATCCTATTGACTTCTTATGTTAGATTGAATTGAAGTCAGCAGAGTTGCGAGGTAGCATCTTTGGTCAGTTGGAAGATTGAAGTCGGTATAGTATCGATTTTTTTATTTATCGATTGAAGAAGTTGATTGAGTTTCGAATGAATTTGTTTGGATATTGATTATTATCCTTATTATTGATTTTCAGATTTCAGTACCTTCGAAGAGAATAAGGTAAAAGACGACTTAGAATTGAATGGAATGATTAACTCGAATTAGACTTTATTCGAGTGTTCCGAAGAAATCACATACTTGCTTGATTGAATGTTTATTTGAATGCATGAGATTATATATGCATTTATATTGACGAAATCATGTTAGAATGATTATGTAGTGACCCTGCATGGAATCACCTACTAACTGGCAACTAATAGCATGCATTAAACTTAATACAGCAAAATACTTAACAGAGTAAAAACGTGCGGAAACATAATCCATAATTTACATATCAGCTTAGTAATATAATCTGGGCTTAAATCTGTAGTGATATAACCATATCAAAATTCTTAAAAGTAAACATTATACAGCTAATAAATCGTGCTGTATAAAAACTTTCAAAGCTCCTGCTCCCTAGTCCTGCCTTGAACTACCAGCTCCGTCCATCCTGCGACCTGCCCCATGGAATAGGGTGTCCAAGATAACAACTAGGACGTGAGCGCTATGCCCAGTACATAGACATGAGTAAACATATGTATATAATGCATGCAACATGATGACTGGTACAGGGTCATCTGAAAATCATGCTCAGAACCGGCGCCATATGAGTGCTGCCACCGCACGGATCAACCTCTGGGTGCAACCACACTCGTCTAGTACACCAGAGTAGACAGACATAAATTCCCCCGCCGTCGCGGTACTCTCAGTGACAGACTATCGAGTATAGAGATGAGCGGCTCTATAATCAGGTATAACAAAGAATAGGCTCAACGTGTATATGCACATGACATATGAGTATAGAAAACGGTAAATCATACATCATGCCATATAATAATGCCAAATAAATGCAACATATAAACATGTATACTCGCTGGCAATCTCAGTCAATGTGTACGTACCTCTAGGCTAGTTCAAGTATAATAGGATCCTAGGTTCCAAGCCTATATTCAAAAGTTCACCGTATCACTACATAAATTCTATAAGCCTTAACTAAGCTAATAAGTACTCCAAAAACTTAAATAGATTCCCGAACCATACCTTCGTCCGTAGTTAGCCCTTTGAAGTCGCTAGTCCCGGATGACTATAACCACAACTTGGTTATTCCAGAACTTCGATTATAACCGATAGGGCCCTCAAGTGTATATCTCACACTATATAACTGAAGAAGGAAACTCGGGAATTCGTAATTGAAAATGAACTCTGAACGGCCCTATTTATAGCCAAATTTCTCGGCCAGGATCGGAACTTCCGATTTCAGGATCAGAGCTTCCGATCCAGCTCATTGCATGCATGTCTGCCACGCCAGGATCGGAACTTCCGATCTACGATCAGAGCTTCCGATCTGCTCTATGATCGACACTTGTCAAAACTCGCGACTGAGTCATCGATCATTTCTGGCAGCTGGGGATCGGAACTTCCGTTCCAGGATCGGAGCTTCCGTTCCGATCGGAGCTTACTATCCGGGATCGGAGCTTACTATTCGGGATCGGAACTTACTATCCGGCCCAAAATTAAAAAGCTCAAATTTTACTTTTGAAGTCCAATAACACTCCGAAATTGGTTAAATACCAACCCTTAATCATTTTTAACATATTATTATCTTAAAATGGTATCTGAGTTACTATAGATTATTTGAATTGATGAATGAAAGCATGATTGAATGCTTATATGAACTGATGATTGAAATGATATTAGAATGCATGAGATGACATATGCATTCATATTGAGCCTTGATTCATTTCAATTTGATTAGACGATCTAGAGATTATAGTTGAGTGACCTGGTTGGAGATTTTATACCTTGTAAAATAAACTCTCTATAATGCTCTGGAGTTTAGAGGATTAAAATATGCCTCGTCCACCTCGAGAGGGGAGTTCGGTGTGATTGTTGGATATTTTAACCTCGGGATCCCAAACCGAAGAAAGAAAGAAAGAAAAATTCCATTTGATTATCTGAGTCTGATAATCCCGAAGTTTTAAAGACATGCATATCATTTTAATTCAGTACTTGGATTAATTACTTGAATTCTATCTTGATGTGATAGATATATGGAAGTTGATACATGTCATGACTTGATATGTTTACGTGATTTATATCTGAAGTTGATATATGACTTGGATTGATGCATGTATTTATTTATATGTTTAATTGATATGCATGATAGTCTCTTTTACTGGGAATTATATTCTCACCGGATTATCCGGCTGTTATCTTTGTTTGTATGTGTACTTGGCAACAGGTGGGGCAGGATCGAGTCAGAGATGATAGGGATGGAATGTGGATGAAGAATAGAAGTGAGACTTCGAGTTAGAATCGGAATGCATGCCAATCTAGTTTATGTTTTGAAAGCATGTTTAGAACTAGAATGTGGTATTAAGTTTAATGTATTGAATATTAGAAATCGTTATGAATTATTAATATCGACTTGAGCATGATAGATTGATGATTGCATGATATTGAAATGGGATTAATGCTTGTTGGTCGAATTGCATTTTGATTTGATGGAAGTGAGATTGGATTTTGGAGATTGAGCATGCCTTGTGCTGTTCTGCTCATTTCTGCAGAAGTGTGCCGCTCGATCGGGTGATTATTACCGATCGAGCGAGCACCCCTGAAATTTCGAGGCAGAGAGTTGGACATTTTGTCCGCTCAATCGGTAGGAACTTACCGATCGAGCGGGGGTCCTGGACAGAAACTTTCTTTTTCTTGGCCGCTCGATCGGTTGAATCTTACCGATCGAGCGGGCACTGTTCCTTTGAAAAAAAAAAATTTTATTGTGTCTTATCGTTTGACCTTTATATGATTAACGATAGGATTAAATCTTAATTAGATGATTAGAATCGGGGTCTCACACAAGTCAAGCACGCTTAACTTTGGAGTTCTTATGTGATGAGCTCTCGAAAAGAAGATGCAATTTCTTGATATGAGTAGTACCTATCAAATCTTTTATGTCCTCTTCAACTGTGCAGCCTCATACCTACACAGTCTGATACAACCAATTAAAGATGAACTTCAAATCAAGAGAAGTGGAAGAATGAGAAACATCCGAGTAAAGTTGGTTGATTATGTAGTTGGAAATAAGTAAATGTACATGAACATGTGAAAGTCGTAGAATAATTGGAAGTCAAAGAGAGTTGACTCTTGACATATAGTATAAATAGTGGGGGAGAAACCCATATCCGACAGAATTTGTAAATCAAAAGATTCAGAAAATAAAACATTCCATTCTTTCTAAAATTCTTCTCTCTATTCTCAATCCCTGTTCTTGGAGGTTGGCTGCCTCGAATTAGCCGAATTCTATCAAGGTGCTCTCGTTGAGTTTACGATCATGGCTGATGGAACAAGGCAAGCAAAAATTGATGAAGTACTCACCAAGTTATCGACAATGCAGGACAATCAAGCCTCTAGTATTGATCTGCTCACCAATTCGATGAAGGATCTGTCGATAGGTTTGCAAACACTAGATACGAAGGTGGATCAATACATGCATCGACATCCTCTTTTCACCTTGAGGACAAGGTGTTACTTCACCAGAAGGGTAATGATACAACTAAAGATGAACTTCAAAGCAAGAGAAGTGGAAGAATGAGGAGCATCCCAACAAAGTTGGTTGATTATGTAGTTGAAAATAAGTAAATGTACATGAACATGTGAAAGTAGTAGAATAATTAGAAGTCAAAGAGAGTTGAATCTTGATAGATAGTATAAATAGTGGGGGAGTAACCCATATCCAATAGAATTTGTAAATCAAAATATTCAAAAAATAAAACATTCCATTCTCTCTAAAATTCTTCTCTCTATCACTACAAAAAAACAAGCTATTTAGCCACGGCCAAAATCGTAGCTAAATCGTGGTTAAATTAATTTAGCCAGGTTTTAGCCATGATTTTTGAAACCGTGGTTAAATCCACCGTTGTTAAATTTAGCCACGGTTTAATTTAACCACGGTTTTGTACAAAAATCGTGGTTAATATAGCCACGGTTTTATGTAAAACTGTGGCTAACATAGCCACGGTTTTATGCAAAACCGTGATTATTTTAGCCACGAATTTTAAAAAATCATGGCTATGTTAGCCACGGTTTTGTATAAAACCGTGGTAATTTTAGCCACGGTTTTTTAAAAAACCGTGGCTAAAATTTCCAAGGTTTTTTTAAAAACTGTGGCACAAATTGTAGATGAACCGCCACGGTTTTAAAGAATAAAAAAATAGAAATGAATAATTGAAAACCATTATTTGAAATATTTTTTAAATTTAAAATTATGCTCCAACAAATTTTGAAAAAATATCAAATACCTTCAATATATCGACTTCAATATAATACTTACAACTAATAAGAAATCAAAATATAATTTACATTTCAAATGAATTAAAATCAAGAATCTTGAAAGATGAAGAGGAACTCTGGCAGATATCCTGAAACCAAAAGAAAAAAAAAAAGCAAAATTATCTATAACATTAGAGCGCACCCACCATAGATTCTACTAACTTAACATGACGCAAAATGGCCAACACACAAAAATTGGAGCGCACCCACTACTTACATATCCATGAACAAACTTTCAATTAAAAGAAACCCGATAGTCAATTATACTATATAATACTACTTAATTCTAACAAACTAGCTAGCTACTAACTAAAGAAAGACCCGTATATATTTTTAATTTCTTTTAACGGAATATATAGAGATAAGACATCATACCATGTGCTTAGGATGTAGTGGCCATTCCATTCTTATCTCACTCCAAGTGATGAACTTCCACTTTGATCAAAGTCTAGCCACTTCAAGCTTATGCTCAAGCTTTCCTTTGGTTTCAAGCCTTGTAAAGCTTAGCTTGACACGATATTTCTAGATTTAACTTCCTTAAAATCAAAGCTATAATAGAATCAAGCTCAAGCCTCTACCACCTATGCTTGGTTCAAGAGAAACAACAACAAAAGGAATAAGCTCACCTAGGTCATGGCCGAACACTCTACCCATGGAGTACACTTGAATGAGCTAAGAATAGAGGGAACCAAGTTGTGATGGAGGTGATCCAAGCTAGGCCGTGGGTTTGTCTTCCAAATGCCTCAAGAAAAGTGAGTTGTAGAAGATTGGAAAATGCTAAATGATTAGGGAATGAAATGGCCGATTTTTTTGCTCTGACATGCCTCCAATTATTCCAATGATGACTCATGGTTTTGTTTGCCACATGCATGCCTTAATGAGCTTAGTTAATATAAATAAAATATTATTGGGTTAAAGCTTGAAATGGCCGTGAGGTTCCCTTTCAAATACCTTAAGGAATGTGAGTTGTTTCCAATGTTATTGAATGGCACATGCAAGACTTTATTGTGTAGGGCATCAATGCATAAAATATTCTTCCATGTGAGGACAGAGGATTCCATCGGTTTGTTTAGTGAATTGGGAATCCATACCTTGAATTGAAAGTATTTGTAGTGTAGCTAGTGTCCCCACTTGCATTAGTTAATGCTTGAAGGCTATCATAAAGACTTTTTTCCCACTCTTCATCTTCTTAAACCTTTTTGTTGTGAAACACTGAAACCTGAACATCAAGTTACATGTAATGACAATAACAAACTGAGTTTGAGGCAGATACAGCAAGGGCTTTTGGGACGTTCCTGATCAATCCATACCTTAATTGTCAAATAATTACCATAATAATTTTTACAAACTCAGTGTGATCCTAATTATTCCAAACATGTGACAATTATCATTCACATCAATCATAACATATATATCAACTTCCAAACGATTCAAATATTCAATCCTAGGGACGAAAAATACTAAAATCTTAATTCTGAAAATTCCGATAAATGCTCAAAATTTCCAGAATTTATAAACAATTTCTAAGGCATTCCAAGACCCAAATATCCTATAATTCAACGTAATAATTCAAAAAATCCTAATATAAATAATCTGAAATTCGAAATAAATTCCTGAAAAATATAAAATTCGATCGTTACCTCCAATCGGCTCAAATATAGCACCTACAACCAACATACAATCATTGAAATTCGAATTAACCAAAAATTCCCAAATTCAAAAACCCTAACTTTCGAAATATGGCTCAAAGCTACGAAATAAAGCTTCAAAATACCTAAACCACCTTTTTCCTAGCGTATGCGGCAATCGGCGACGGCGAGGGGCGGCGAACGGTGGCGCGACTGTCGGATATGGGTCCGAACAGGCTGCGTGGAAACCAAACAAAACAGGCATCACTAGCTAGCTCTCGTCGCAACAATTCTGGAACTACTCTCGGATTTAAATTTCGATCACCGACATAGAAGTTATGGGTAATTGAAGAAACGAAAATGGATGGGAGAAGGAGAGAAGAAGAAAGTCGCGTGAAATGGATAGGGAGGAAATAGAAAATGATTTTGTATGTACGTGTGTGTATTTTGTGTATCTTTATATATTTAGGTTTAAAATTTGATCAGATCAATATTATTTCAATTTTTATGTGTCATAACAAAAATTAAATATATATTTTAATACCATCTATATATCGATTTTTTAATATATATTTTTAAAACATCAATTAATAATTTGGATTAATTATTTTATTGATTAAAAATTAATTTGGTATTTAAATTATTAGTTAAATGTCAAATTGGTATATGAACTTTTGTTAATGGTTTAATTGGTACATGTCCACTTGATTTTAATCAAATTATGATGAATAAAATGATATAATGGTCTTCTGATAATACAAATTAATTAAAACAATAATATTATTTTAGTTTCAGAACCAGTTTCATCATTTTTGTCCGTCAAAAAACCAAAAACGACTTTAAATTTTTTATTAGTCATATTCTCTTATAAAATTATTATGTTTAAATACACTTTCAATTTTTGATTTGTTTATTAAAAAATATGTGTCTCGCTATAATCCCTTTTGAAAATCGATAACCGACGGCGAAAATATGATGATTTAAATCGACGGAAAATGTTTGAAGAAGAAAAAAAAGAAGATGGAAGGGAGATCGAGCGTGTGAGGCGGTGGAAGTGATGGGTTTTGTGGAGAGACAAGATATATAGATATATATTTATATTTTATCATAATATAAATATAATAATATTATTATAATTAAATGTGTGTATTCAAAATATTTATTTGTGGTTAAAATTTGACCTAATTTAAGTTATTTCAACTCCTACGTGCTCTAAAAATCAAATAAATATTTTAATATCGTATATATACCTATATTAGGGAAAACTATGTGGACCAATTTATTACAAAATAAACAAAAAATGTCAAAAACATAATAATAAATGGGGGAGGATACGAGAAGTACATGTGAATGAATATTTAATTAATTCTTAAGTATATTATATGGAAAATATTCATGTTAATTAGAACAAAATGAAAAACTATGGTTACTTTTAGCCACAGTTTTGTAATTTCCGTCTTATTTTTAGCCACAATTTAAATAAAATCGTGGTTATTCAATCACGGTTTTTAAAAATCATGGCTAGTTTAACCACGGTTTAAAAAAACCGTGGTTAATTAGGCACGGTTAATAAAAATCATGGCTATTCAACCACGGTTTTGAATAAACTGTGGCTAATTAAACTTTCAATTTTTTATTTGTTTATTAAAAAAAAATATCTCGTTATGGCGGATTTTAATGGGTGTTTTGATGAGTTTTTCTAATAAAATAATTTCAAATTAAATATTAGTAAAACTTAAGTAATATTTTTATCAAAATAATATTCAATAAATTTTTACATATTTAAAATTAAAATAATGAAAAAATATTTTATAACATTCAATATTTATTTAATATTTTTTTTCAAAATATTATCAAGAAAACTAAATATAAAAAAATCATAATTTTAGCTTAAAAATATTTATTTATTTTTTATCGTATCAATTTATTTACAATTATTTAGATATTTTTTAGGACTTAATATAATATAATTTATCTAATCCTTCTCGTTGAAATATATAATCTATTTAATCTATCTAATATAATAATATTATGTACAAATAAAAATTTTAATCAAATCACTTTTTAATATATAACGGGAAGAAATAACAAATATATGTTTTAAAATATTATTTAATTATTTAGAATAACAATAATAATAATTTAATGTTTGTAATAATAATTTTGGCAATAATTATATATAATAATTACTCAATAAAAAATAATATATTCGACAAGTATTTTTTTTGAACGACTTGTTTTTTAACCACGGTTTTAAAAAATCGTTGATAATTTAACCACGGTTTTATTAAAACCGTGGCTAAATTTAACCGCGATTTTGTTTGGTTAAATAAAATCACCACGGTTTTTTAAAAACAATGGTTAAATATATAACCACGATTTTTTAAAAATAGTGGTTAAATATATAACCACGGTTTTTATATTTAACCATGATTTTTAAAAAAACCGTGGTTAACTAACCACGGTTTTAAAAAACCGTGGCAAAACTTAGCCACGGTGTTTTAAACTGTGGCTACAATTAACCACGGTAATAAAAACTGTGGTTAACTTAGCCAAGGTTTTTTTAAGCCGTGGTTACTCATCCACGGTTTTGAAAAAACCGTGGCTAAATTTGTCACGGTTTAAAAAAAACCGTGGTTAATTAGCCACGATTTTTTAAAACTGTGGTTAAATTAGCCACGGTTTAAAAAAACCGTGGTTGTTTAACCACGGTTTTCAAAAATCGTGGCTAATTAACCACAGTTTTTTCATACCGTGGCTATTTAACCACGGTTTTGATAAAACCGTGGATAAATTAACCACGGTTTTAAAAAAAACCGTGGCTAAATAGCTAATTTTTTGTAGTGTATTCTCAATCCCTGTTCTTGGAGGTTGGCTGCCTCGAATTAGCCTAATTCTATCACAGTCTCAGACTCCCTCTCATTATGGCACGATATTGGATCATTCATATCTCTCTTCGCCAAAAAGCATGTCATGAGCCGCTCATTATCCGTGCAACCTCTTGGCACCGACAATCACTCCCCGCCCTCTTATCCGCCCCGAGCGTCAGAATATATATGTATGAATTAAGTGATTCATGCAGCTTTTGTTTTTGTTCTAATCATTATATATGTATGGTTAATACTTTACGATTTCTTACGCAACATAGATTTTTTCAAATATTTCTTTTCATTATTTTATGGTTCCAATTTAATATATACTATATATAAAACTTGAGGCATCTACACTAACCAAGGTCCGTTCATGTGACATTAAAGTTAAATTACTCATCTAACCTTAAAAGGTAATAATTCATTTCTATAGATAAATGACAAAAAAGTCTATATTAAAATTTCTCTCTCATCTATGATAGAATTCATTATCATATTCAATTTAAAATTTAAAAGAACGGCTTATCAACATATTTTAACTTGATATATTTGTTTTATTTTCAACCTTGCTCAATTTTTTATTTATATATATTTTTTTATTATATTACACATGCATAGTATTTGTATTGATAGCTAGTGCAGCTAACGCGCCTCTTCACCGTGCGAGGATGAGGGATCTCCAAGGCATGCCGGGGACAGTAGGGGGCCTTTTTTTGCGTGTTTCTCAGCTTTTGTCTGCGGCCGTAGCGCTTTCGGTCATGGCCACAGCGAGTGACTTCCCTTCTGTCACGGCGTTTTGGTAATCCGTCCCTCTCTTGTTTACTCCTGTCGTTCCTTCCTTTTTGTTCAGCCTTTGGAAGTTCGGATTTGATGCTTTGTAGGTGTTGTGTGTTTGTAAATTGTAATTGAGATGGGTCGTCGTGGTATCTGCAGTCGGATAGCAAATGTGAATTCCAGAAAATGTAGCTGATTTCACTTGACACTGTTTCTTTTATATGTTGCTTACTGGTTTGCAAAAGGGAAAGATTCAATTGATATCTAACTTGTGTAATTCGTGGCCATTATTAGCTGAAGGTAATGTACGATTCCTCCACAAACCTGATTAATGGAAAGTTGTAAACTTGTTGGTTACTGGATTTATATGAAGTGAGCTTTTCAACAAAACATGGTAGATTCAATCAGAAAGAAGTAAGCAATAGTCAATACTCTCCAAGAAAATCTTTCTTTGCAGCTACCTCGTTGCTGCTGCTGGTTTGCAGAGCGTGTGGAGCTTTGTACTAGCAATTGTTGATGCCTATGCACTTCTTGTCGGACGCCGCTTACAGAATTCCCGAGTTGTAAGTTTATTTGCAGTTGGCGATGGTGTAAGTACTCAACAAGCAATACTGAAATCATATGTTAAAGCATCATTCTTATTGGAGTGGTGGCTGACTTCTTGCTTGTTAAATTCTCATTTATTATTAGGGTTCTGACCATATGCACTTGTTGGAATCTTCTTCTAAAGCACATTTAAACTCTGGCACTCATGAATCTTTATATATAAAATGTTTATGTTTTGTTGGGAATTGGGATGCCTGGTTGTATTTTATTTCTTTAAATCTAGAAACGTAGCTTGGCAATGTGTAGTTTAGTTTTCTAAAAAAACATTTTATAACACTTCTACAAAAAAAAAAACGACCCTACGTTTTATGTAAATCCTCATTGTCGTGAAGCACGTGACCGCCCAGCGCCTAGATGGCGCTTTTTAGAACACTGATGTGCAAAAATAGGGATCAGAACTATTGTAATAAATATTAATAGCTAATTGAAGACCTTGGAAACATATCAGAGAAGAAATTAACAAACTATTGGAAAGAATTATCTATCTGATATTGAGGTGTGAGTGAGTTGAGCTACTTATGAGTAGCTCATGAGCAACTCGGTCAAAATTCCAGTCGAGTTTGATTTAACCAAGTTCGTGTCGTGTTCAAGATCTATATGCACTTTTGAGCTCGAACTTGATACACAAGTAGAACTTGATATGGATTGCTCGATCACGTTTTAGCTCGAACTCGAATAGACAAGATTTAAATCAAGTTGATCTCGACTCGGCTCGTGTGCATGAATAATCTGATGCTGTGGGATTAAGTTGGTGAAAGTTAGATGAAGGGAAGAAAATCGGCATGGTATTTTTCATTCTTTGGACTGGCATGTTTGAGCGAAAACTTCTTCATAAATAAGTAATGATGTGCATTACAGGAAGTGAGGGTGTCAACTTGATTGGTTATGTTAACACGCCGATAACATTCTCTTGATTCTGATAAGGCTATAGCATTTTTTTCCTGCGTTGTTTTACTTTATGCAATGACTTTCATCACCTTGGCTCTCACTGCTTTTTGTATTCTTCTTTCTGTTGGCTGCTGCAGATAACTTCGACCCTCACATTTGCTTCAGCCTGTGCATCTGCTGGAATTACTGTTCTAATCAGCAACGATCTTGGGGCCTGTGGTGAGAACCATTGCGTAGAATTCGAAACTGCTACAGCTATGGCGTTCCTTAGCTGGTTTGGTGCATTACCATCTTTCTTGTTAAATTTCTGGTCGTTGGCTTCAAAATGACTGCATTATTTCCAGTTTCTGTGGATTCCTGCAATCTGTTTGTGCTCTTTGATGTATCACACAACTCAGAATGGGGCAGTCAGGTGGGCGTACATGCACATATAGGTGGTGTTATTTGCGACCACGAGATGTCAATGTAAACTATTTTGTATAGTTATTTCTTGTCGAAACATGAATGTATGTACTGCGACGCTAATTTGTATGAGAAGGTTTTACTCGAATAGAAAAAAACAAATTTGGGAATTGATTTGTATTAAATTCATTATAATTAGTAGTTTAACGTGTGATAATAAACCAATAAAATATGAACTCCTTGATTAAACACATCTGGATCACAAACATGTATTGAAATTACGAATTTAACATAAATTCAGTAGCGTGAGAATTCTGAGAAGCAAAATTTCATCAATGGCTCAAGAGGGGATCAGACCACCGGAATTTACAATGGAACAAGAAATATCCAAAGCATTCGAAACATTAGAAATTCGTTTACAAAAAATGCAAACCAGCCCCCAACAGTTTCCATACATTTGAAAACTTCCAACTTTCGCTTCCGAAATGGGAAATCCTTCCTCCGAAACACACGCATTCCTACATCGACTGAGGAAAATTCATGTCTCAGACTCAATCGTCGGTCACACAAAGGACCAGTTCACGAAAGAGAGAGCTAGGCAGTGAACGTTGTTTTCTTCTTCCTCGGCAACTTTCCATATAATGGCTTGATCATATGATGCATGACGTCCCATAGTCGACATGCAGATACCACCAGGCAAGTATGCATATCCCTGCAGTTTATGCAGACATTGAGGCAAAAAGTAGTAAGAAACTAGATGCGGGGGTTCTGAGTATTATCAGATAAACAATTTCGAGCCATTTTCATATACAATGATAAATATTATCAGAAGAAACGCAGTTCATGGACAATCAAACTACCTGCTGCATAATCTTGGAAAATTCAGAAAACAGTGCCTTGCGACCAGAGTCGTCGAAGATCTTGTCAAGAGTGATGTCTTGTAAAGCGACCAAAGTGGTCTCCAGCATGTCTAGTCCTGCCTGGTTTGCGAATATAAACACCGGAAGAGCCTGCTAATGCAAACAAGAAAATAATAGTTGATAATGAAATTTGAATATCTGTATAAAGACAAGTACAAAATGTGATGATGCATGAGTAGGCAGTGTAAAGCAATGAAAGAGACGTGCATTCATTGCATGTTCAACAACAAGCGAAACAAAAAGTTTCAGAGCCATGAATACCTTCAGTGAGCAACATAAAATGGCATCTTGGTGAAGCCAAAGCGTCTTTAGTACTGATTCACGATGAATGGAGCCCTCTCTCAACAAATCGGCCCCGAGATAATACCTAAGCAGATGTAAAATCGCAAGAAGTTCATGGACGAATAGAAGAAACGCAGTTATTTTGCTGCTTTTTTTTTCTTGGAAAAAATGTGAATGCCTGTAAGTTTGAATGCATATATTACTAAATATTAGTACCTATAGCTCTGGCAGATCCAACATGCAAGTGTTAGAGCTTCAGGAGAGCTAGAAGATAGCTTTGGCTTGACCGTAGGACTCAATCCTGATGGCGATATGGCCATGGCAACCCTCTGCACAGAGGAAATCACACTGCGAACGTATTGTCGTGCCATATTTGCAACATTGACCTGCAAATTGCTCTCAAATGGGAATTGGAATGCAATGGTCAACACTGATCGTGCATTGTAAGATGACGATGCATTTTCTGCAGCATGGTTTGTAGCAGTTCCAACCTCGAGACTTGAAGTCAAATCGAGAGTTTTGTGAGAAGTCGATGCATCCTGTAAATCACAGGATCGAAGAGATAACTAACTAGCTAGCATAAATGAAATGTTGTGCATGAACAACAGAAATTAGCTACAAATAATAGAGATTTGTTCCCCCACAAACCTTTCCCCATAACCGAAAATACTACCAAATGTACATCAGAGTGTCCAATAAAATCTTCTAAAAGTATATTTTCATATATCTCGACATAATTATTACTCTCATTTCAAAATTTCATCATTACCTAAAAATAATTGATTATCATATTTTACCCCAACTCGTACTATACTTCAAATTTTAAATAGCCCATATGTAAATGTACACTAAATAATGTACGATTTTGACATAGCTAGCCTAACACATCTTACATGACTTGACATCCATCAATGAAAATGTACGTTTTCAGAAACTAAACCAAGCACAAATTTTATTCTCCAATACAATCTTCAAATAAACCTTACATAAAATGTATA
Source organism: Henckelia pumila (assembly GCF_033568475.1). Taxonomy (NCBI): domain Eukaryota; kingdom Viridiplantae; phylum Streptophyta; class Magnoliopsida; order Lamiales; family Gesneriaceae; genus Henckelia; species Henckelia pumila. The sequence continues at coordinate 65,368,780 of NC_133122.1, read as the reverse complement.
TCTGAAAGCTGAAAAGGAAAACAAACATTACAAGGATGTGCCTCACATGTACTTACTCATTAACAAGGATTATTATTGGGCATATCAGCGTTTATCTATTTATCGAGGATTATATTGGCATCTTAACATAAATAAATAGATGGAAATTTTTTTAACTCAACTGATTTTGGATCAAGTGGAATTATGCGAAAACCAGAAGGCAGCAATGGTGCGTCATCTGGAAACATCTCATCAATCAGAGCAAAAACAAGCTCAGAGCAGGCTCCTACTGCATTCTCCTCGACTCCACTGCATATCTGTGGATAAGGATCAATTAGAGAAGGATGTTAGTTTATGTTTTGATCATCCAAGAAGTTAGGAAATATCTTCCCAAATATCTTTGGACCAGAAGAATATGCCAGAAATTACCTGTAGAAGATGAATATCCCTAGACAAAAATGCATCTTCATGGGTACATGAGTGTCCTTCCAATCGAACAACTTCAAGCATCTTGAACGCAAAAAGGCAAAAGCCGCAAAACCATACAGGTTAGAAACTTAGAATACAAATGGCTCTGTTGTTAATTGAAATCCAACATCATAAAACTTAAGCTCTCGAAATCAAATGATACTTTATAATTACAAATCACATTGAAACAGAGTAACTCATGAATATAGGTTGAAAAGCACATACCTCTTCCTGTTCAATTGTGTGACCAAGTGGCATGATTATTTGGCTTCCGCTGAATCTTGTAGGCCTCATTCCTGGATATGCGTATGAGCTTGCTTTCAAAGAGGCAGCAGTATAGGCGTCAATGTTAAAGTCCGCCCATTCTGACCGGTGCTCCCTCAAAAACCGAACCAGCACTGCAGGAGGGACATTCTAACAAAATAAATGGCGAAATCAGTTAAAATATATAGATCACAAATTTTTTTAAAAAAAATAATGGGAAAAAAAAAGAAAGTTACATAAACAAACGTTTACGGAGTTAGAATTGCTGTTCCTTTAGTAGCATATCAATACAACCTGAAGTAGCATAGATGCTTTTGCACAAAGAACGCCTCCCGTCAGAGAAAGAGTGTTCGAATCATTAATCAGGTTTTTGGCCGAACAGATGGCAACCACTACATCTTCAGCACCGTCACCGTCTAAAAATGACCAACCATCTTCATTGAACATGTTAATCGCATCATTAAAGCCTCTGCATAGTAGAACACACAGTCAAAGACAATCCCGGACTCTTATTACAGTATCACGTGCACAAAACTGGGTACAAAGGCCTTGTCTGGAATCTGGATCCTGTTGTTGTGTTTTCGTGAAAGAGTTTTAACAAAATTGTAAGTACTAAACTACTGAATGTTGAACTTATGGGACAAGCCACAAGCGGTTTCAAAATGATATCAGAACTAGGTCACATGATCAAGATTCTAAGAGGAATAAAATCTCAAATATTCCATTAGTTGATGTTAAGTAGCTCTTGTTGCTTCAAATTCAACAAATTTGCACATATACACCACCGAGCTTATAATCCTCTAATCCGACTTACATGTGTGGAGGCATGTTTAACATAAAACCATTACATTGTGCCTTCTCAAATGAGCTCGAGTTTCTCAAACAAAAAGTTTCTATAGAAATAACATAAATAAAATGTTTTGTGTTATAAGCTGTATGTTTTATATTGTTTTTATAGGAAAAAACTAATCATATCAGAAATTCACATGGTGGTGTCACAAAATAAAAAACTATTTTAAAGTTAGTATTTTCTAATACAATATAATATTATGATCACTGATTTCTAAAAGTAAAAAAGAAGTGTCGAGAAATTTGAAAGGGAAACAAAATATGGTTTGGAACCTTGGATAATGAGTACGAAACAACTCGATAATTTCTTGTTATTTTTTTTTCCTATCGATAACAGATTTCAGGAATGGCAACAAATCAAGGTCAAAATGGTCAAACTACGGCAGTACTTGAGAAATGTAAAGGAGGTACCTGCTCAACCTCTGGCTGAAAGTGCGGAGAACAGCTGGTTGCCTCCCAAGACTAACTATTGCCTCACCACTTATCTCCTGAGCTATTTGCCGGATATACTTCAGTGCCTGACAAATGAGTAGTTAAGTTACAATTTGACGCCAACTACTCCACCAAGCCATATTTCTTTTTTAAAATGTTAAAAAAATTACAATGGGGTGTGGGTTTTTGTATTTGCCATGGATTTGAACCCATGTTTATCTCCTATTGGTAGAGGTTTATGCTACTACACAGGTTTATGCCATCATACAAGATGTTGGCAACAAACCATATTTCTGAACCAAAAGAGTACGACAAAAACCATTCATGTACTCACCGCAATAGTCATTTTCTGAGCTAGAACTTTAGATGATTCATAAAGAGGTCGGAGCACCTCCGGCGCGCTCCATGCCTGAAAGATGGTGTGAAATGCCAACCAAGTTTAGGTCAATAGTTAAATATGTGTACCAAATTGTGCAAGGGTATACCTTTAGATCAAGGTGATCTACAATGTGAATGATTGATCCTCCACCCTCACATGGCCGAATCAAATATCCAGATGGAAGCATTTCAGCTCTTACAAACTGTGATGCAGCAGATGCATTAGGAGAAGCCCCAGTTCCGGAAAGCGACCTCTCACATACCTTCAAGGATGAAAATTGGAGAAATCTAAAAACCACAAGCCCATGTCGCTAAAACATCACAGCTTCTGGCTACTCAAACATCAAGTAATTTTGTACAAGGCATCTCTTTTCCATGGAAATGAAAAGTATATATAGAAAGTAAAGAGCACCAAATTCAGGGAGGGAAAAGTAACAATATCAAATGCAACATGTTGTAAACATATTTAAGTCGATAACAGAGGTGCTTCCTGGGTATTACATCAACTGCCCTTGTGCCTAAACTCAAGTATAAATCGGGACATAGTCAAAAGATAAACTTTAGGTCATGACCATCATACAATTCAAAAGAGTCTGCAGTTTGTATCAACAAAAGGTTACAACTCACAAGTTTGGTTCTCAGAAGAAGCCACTTTTGGGGTGTTAATTGTGCTGGATCTAGACATGAGTTTTATCATGTAACGAGGACAAGTACAAAGATTAAATTATTTGTGTTTATATTTTATTATTACAACTAGCTATAGCTCTTGGCTCCAGCAAAAAATATAATGTCATAGACTTGATGGCTCGTTCAAAGCCATTGCTGTGTTAAATAAATGAAAAAAAATATTACTCAATTAAATGCATACCACAAGACTCCCATGTTCCAATGTGGTTGTGTATCTAAGAGTCCAAAAATCACGTGCCGGAGCCAGAGTAGTAGGAGAATACGTCTGAAAGTCATAAGATCATTAGCATACCAAGCAAACCTGACCAACGAATATATAAAAATGATGAAATCACACTTTTTACCTGTGTATACAAGAGTTCAATGGTTCCTCCATTTCCTGCAGGAAACACAGTAAAAACCTCAAGCCCTCGACAATCTCGAAACCAAGATGGACGATCTTTGAGAATCTCCATAATCTGTAAAATCAAAATGCCTTTCAGGAAGAGAACTAGTCATCCAATTAGATAAAAGTAGACACTAAAGAGTCGTATAGAAAAAACAACTTAGGCTATCTTGTTTACTTACCTTTATAGGTTCTAAATTCACAAGACCACAGGCTCGAGCAGCCACTCCACTACAATTATGTGAAATGGCAAAGATCCCAACCGAATCCGGACCAGGCTGACAAAAGGATGCATAGTAACAAATGAAGTTTTTAAACTTTTACATGAAACTACTGTATTGATTGCGGGACATAAAAATGAATGTGTAGCTGAACTATTTCAGCTTAGATCGGATCAGACCTTCATCCCAGGCATCTGAACCCAATCGACAGCAGTTCCAGTAGCCTTTGAAAGGAACTCTGCCAAGGTGTCTTCTGCAATCGAAAGGAGTCTGCCAGAAGCACACACAAATGTTACAGAAACGCGAGTACCAAATAATTGCAAGTGCGTCCTTTTACACACCCAAATACACATGAGTAAAGTACAAAGAATAAAATGAAGTACCCTGCAGGGTTATTAGCATCTTTGACAGGATGCTGGGGTTTATCGCCAGCAGACTCAGAACTTGCATCCGTGGTTGCCATGGGTGACTGCATCGAGTTAATACAAGAGTCAGATACTGCGACTGAAGGTGATTCGATGAACATCTTGAGAACAACAACAAAAAGTATACCTCAAACACAAAAAATCAAACACCGTCTAACTGACTAAATATGAAGATCTAATCTGTCATTTTCAGGACAAAGTACATTTTTGTTCAGGTACATTGCCTGCTTTCAACTCCATACAAGGAGGTATCAGGTAGTAATACATGATCATAGATCAATTGACTAGAGGAATAAATAAATTTGATGTATGCTTATATACAATAGGTTACAAAGAATCGTCGTATAGGTTTGTAATTCAATTGATATTCGCAGAAGAACTATTTCTCGATAATCTATAACACAAGCTCAATGCTTTGAACCAACTACAAGCCCAAAAAAATAGAAAAGAAAAAACCACATCTCAAAAAACAAAATATAAAACAAATAGAAAGTTAAAAAAAAAGAAGAAGAAGAAGAGACGAAAAATTTTCATACACTTCGCAATTGCTGTCGCATATACCCATTCTCGGATACTAACTGTGACACCTGCTTCTGGAGGCGATCGTTTTCCTCCATCAAAAGCTTGTTCATAGCACTCAATTTTCTGTTCACACTCTGAAGTCCAGTGGATTCTTTTCTCTGTTTCTCTCGGCACCTACATTCATTTACCATTGTCTAAGCGCCCTCAAAGTGCACATAAGAATCCACAAATGACCAAAAATAGACCTTAATCATAAGTTAAGATTCTTCAGAACCATATTGCAACCAAAATCAAGATCTGATCATTTGCAGTAAATTGTTCGATTCCCAATACTATTAAATATGAAAATGCTAGCTGAACAAAAAATGGTTCATTAATTAAGCAATCCAGGAACGGCTACCTATAAAAAATTACACAAAAACACTCGAGAGAGAACAAAATGCATCCTTTACCTGCGGTTTTGGAACCACACTTTAATCTGTTTAGGTTCGACATTTGAAAGAATGGGGCATTCTCGAATCAGCTGCTGCCTGCGAAGAGAGCTGGGTTTGGGGCACTCCACATATACTCTCTCCAAGGCCTCCACTTGCTCCGCCGTGTACCGCGCATACTTCCCTGAATCAAGATTCTTATTTAAGCTGCTGCTGCTGCAGCTATGTTGCTGCGCCACCATAGCCATTTCCTCAGAAACCACAAAATCTTAAACTTCTTTAACTCGCAAGCAAAAGCAAACGAACCCACGACAGTAGAGAAAATTCTAAAACACACTGAGCAGCTTGATAGAGTTTCACGAACAAAGATTCTCCGAAACAGAGGTTGATTTTCTTGGTTCCCGTATTCGATTAGTAATATTTCTCGTGATCTCAGAAGGAGAAATGGACAATCTTGAATGAGCCAAAAGATTAAAACCAACACAGTTCCACCACCAAACTCAAAAGGCAAAGGTATCAGCCAAAATAGTTCAACAAAAGTTAAGCAGCTTTGTTACCCTTGAATGCGTACATTATATATATGAAATACGCATACATACAAAACAATGCTTTCTTTCTTTTCCTTTTACACACAAGAGGCACCCTTTCGAAACGGCTCGGAAGACGAGCAGCAAACGTCTATAAATTATTAATCAATATTGTTCACACTAAAAGCTCCAAACATTCACCTGATGGAAGGTGAAATCAAATGCTTTACAACTCAAAACCCGGGATTCCTCAGAAATGAGCATAATTTCTTAACTGCTGAATCTTGCCGAATTCATAAGCTTTTTTCATAGGCCCCTAATAAGGGGCTAAAATTTTGGGACTTTCTGCTAGTGGAAGAAGAAAAACGCCTAAGTCTAGAAAAGGGACTTCTAAACACCCAGAAAAAACTTAAAACTATGCACTCTTTCTCTCTAATTCCTCTATGCAAGGGAGAAGAGAGCCAGTGGCTTTGAAGGTACCACGAGGGTCTTCGAAGATCTGCAAGAATGATAAAGGAAAAGATCGAAGGTAACAGTAAACATGTCAAAAAACGATATTTAATGTGACAAGGAAATAATAATGGGTTTACAAGAGTGGTATGAAGCTACTGAGGAAAAAGAAAGTTGGTGGTTAAAAAAGAAAAAAGAGGAGAGGCGTTGTGTGCTCGGAAATCGAAAATGGCAGACGGGCTTTAAATTTATGCTGCTGTTTGCTTCTGCAACTGTACACAAGCTGCTGCCTGCACCCTCTGCAATTCTTTAGCCTTGTATATTAAAAATCTTTAATTCTTGTCAAATGATAATACAAATATTTATATCAAAATATATATATATACAATTTTGCTATTCATCACATCCAATAGTTGAATGTCACCTCATGGTGGACACATTACGTGGACTTGGTGGGTGAATAGGATAGCAAAACTATATATAATTATATATATATATATAATTCAAGATCAAGAGAAGTTAAATAAACAAGTGACAGAAAAAAATGATTACTGGGTGCATTGACGAGGTGGAGTATGGAATGTTTGTAAACATGAAATGACCTCTTCAGACCCACCGTGTTCTTGGCCATGTCATAAAACTTGCTACCCCTCCTTTTATTATCTTTCGTGGGATATAATTTTTTCTTGATCTTCATTTTTCATCAGATACAATTGTTTTTTGCTCTTCATTTTTTGTAACTGTTTATGTCACGTGACGTCACGAAGGTAGATTTTTTGTGAGACGGTTTTATGAATTTATTCGTGAAAGACGGATTTATTCGCTATATTTATAGTGAAAAATAAAAAAATAGTTCATAAAGAGATTTGTTTCAAAAAAATCTACCCGTAAAATTGTTTTATAGGAGTTTTGTTAGAAAATTAAATGTTCGTGCTAGTTAAGTAAATCTGATTGATTCTATAATTTCATTTTATTACTATTTTTCTATATGGTTAAAACTTTTATAAAAAATAAAAATAAAACAAAATTTAATTGGAATGAACCAGCAAATCTAGACCTAAATGATCCGTTTCAAAACTATAAAGAGGCTCTATCCAAAAAAAAATAAAATTTAAAAAACTATAATTAGGCCTACGTACTGACCCCATTCAAGAATAGGCTCTTGTGTATTAATTACAGGTAAAAATATGTGTATATCACATATAAAAATGTCATGACTCTTTTTTCATGATCCGTAACATTCAATGTTATGGCATGGTCAAAGTGAACATATAAATGTAACCCTTTTTGAGTCATTAAATCGATATTTTGGAGTACTATTTCAACGATAGAGTCGAATAAATCCATGATTCCATGCTATCGTATCTATTCTGCATCCAAAATATATGAAAAATGGTTAACACTTTGGTTGGTTTTATGTTATTTGTACCTTATCAACATTATCATTATAAATTGTTTTTCATCATTGTTAAGTCTGTGTCATATTTAAGAATGTCTGATTTGGAGCCATGATTAGTACTCTTCTTTTACACAAGAAATTGTCTTAATTTGTATCAGCTGTGTGTGTCTACACAAAACACCTTTTTTTTTTCTTTTGCAGCTAAAAAATGCTGTCCTTGAGCTTGCATTGATTGATCTGAGTACCCATGATTGTATTTGTGTTTGAATTTTTCATTCAAATTGTTTGCTCTTTTGTTAACTAATTTAGTGTCTTCAAAGTTCAAACTACGTACGTGTTTCTATTTATGTTAAGAAAACCTATTTAATGCGAGCAGCATCGAGTTGAAAATCGTGTGAGCCATTTTCAACCTCAAAAAAAATATATTACATTTGAATTATGGATTATAGTTTTTTTGTTTGACATGAGTTTCATAGTTTGAAGCTGATCTTTTTTTATATCGATAAATACATTTTTTCAAATATGTTTTATGGATGATTTAAATTTTGTATTTATTTATGCGTTTTTTTTAGAGTATTTATTTATAGAGAAATTAAACACACACTCTAAAAATTATTGTGTAGATTAAGTTCCACTCAAAGGCTCATCCTAGCAACCATAATGTATCCTAGTGAAAGGATCTAAAGACCAAAAAATTAAAGAAAGTAAAGCAAAATATGTGCGAGTTTGAGGGACAATGAATACAAAAAAGTCATGTAAAGAAACGAGTCGATTGCTCCCTTTAATTGAGAGATTGTACTCCACCCCAAATAATAATAATAATAATAATAATAATAATAATAATAATAATAATAATAATAATAATAATATATATAATTAATTAATTATCATAACATATATTTCATTTCCGTAAAATACCCGTCGAGATTTTAAAATGTGCAAAGTGTGTGACGAAATGTTGAATTCTAACACATCATGAGCCGATATAAATTTAAATATGTTTAGTTGGATTACCAACGTAAAAACATTTTTTTTTATTTTTAATATAATTTTATTACTCTCGAATCAAATAATTGACAAGACAATCAAAGACGAAGCCAACGGAGGATCAATAGTTGATCAATAGTTGCACTCGACATCTCTCAATTTTGTCTTATCTATAGTATTATATCTTCCAAATTTACAAAATTGAATTTATTGGCTACAAACCCTTAATATAATCTTATTCCATGGGGCTTTTATATAACGATAGCATTAGTACGATAATACTTTCATAAGTTGTGCTATATCAATCTCGTGACCATCACAACCCTTAATTAATATTCCATTATTATTTTTTATTAAACAATATATCAAATCATTATAATATTAGTATTGAAACTAAAATGTAGATGTTTTCAGAGTTAATCATACTAACAGCGTGGCTTATACTCGTTTTTAATTAATTATGGTTCTTGGATTATGCGGAATACGGATTTGAAACTAGAAAATGCTAAATGTGGTGGCTGACAACTAATTTAATCGGGATCGAGTGTTAATTACGCGTGATTGTGGGACCTAATTAAGTTAATCGAATGGTTAGTTGGTTAATACAATTACTTTAATTTTGTACCTTTTCTCACCTCAGAATTTCACTCATTTTTATCACTGTTTTATCTTTCATTTACCCTTTTCTGATATGTTTGAGTTTTTTTTGTTTATGTTTCCCTTGGGCGAAGCATATATATATACGAACAAAAAAGGTGTCATTTTCTTTGTTTTAATTTATCGTTAATACTTGAGTAATACAATTATCATGATTTACCATTATTCATGGAGAAATCTGAGGTCCATACAAAAAGATCGTTGTTATGAATATTGACACTTTGTTTTCGAATAAGCAAAATATTTCAAATACATAATCAGAAACTTAGGCTACGCTTGGTAATTCATTATAATTAGGATGAATTTTAAGTTCATCCAATAAAGTAGTAATTTGAAATCAATTTTAATCTATTAAAGTAATGTGTAAATAATTAAGTTATGAATTATTTAAAATCTTAATGTTTCATTGTTAACACTAAAATTATAATCAAAATTCACTGATTTAAAATACTTCCCCCCAAACACAATTTTATCCCACGACCTATTCTTCAAGTAAAGATAATTGTTGCTTCCCCAAGTACATATAATTCCATGTGCACTATTTTGAACACAATGAACAATTTAATTCGTTTTTTTACTTATTTAATGTGGCTAAATTTTAGAAACCAGGGTTCCAAATTCACAACATTATGGAAAAATTTTGAAAAATATATTTTAAAACTTTATAATAGGAAATATATATTTTTTAAAATGTATAAATGTGACTATTTTTCTTTGGGGAGTTTCCACTTTTACACCCCGTGACCCCATATCTTTTTATACAATGGAAAAGTAGCATGCTATATTGATACTGTCCCTCTGTTCAAGATTTGGTGTACTCAAAATTTGGATGCCAACTAAAATGTCAAAACAATTTATTTTCTTTTTATTTTTCCTTTTTTCCAAGTTGGAAATAATTTATATTGGAACAGTGAAAAGTGAAATTAATTTTGACTTTCGTACAACCACGAGCCTGCCATGCTACAGCAAATGTATCTGTCGTGGTAAAAAGCATGAGCTTCAAATAAAGAATATTAAAATCCCATTTTTCAACTTTTTTTCCACTTGTAAAAGTTTTGACCTTATTAAATACTTTAAATCTCTTATTATAAAAATTATTTGACACAAAGTAAACATCATTTATCAAAATAATCCAAATATTTATAATCTGAGAGTCACCATAAGACATCTATACAAAATGTGGCTTATGTTGTGTAACTCTTAGTTTTCGACGATTAAAAAATTAGATGATATATATATATATGATAAATTTATAAATAGATAACATAATGATTTATATCATTAATTAATAATTTGTATAGTTTGAATTAAACGTCGGATAAAGTATAAAGATATGTGACAAATTAACATATCTTTTTGTGGAGCTACGATTGTTTCATTCTTGATAACATTTTCTATTTTTCAGAAAGCTATAAAGTTATATTTGTTGAAAACAATGATGGGAATATAAAATTTGGAAGTGATAATATATATGTATAGACACAGAAATATATATGTATGTATGTGTGTATGTATAATTAACATTCCTCCACTTTGTCTGCCCTCCCAATATGTGTCGTTTGTCACTTGTTTTACTCTTTTGTTTCCTTTACTTTTTGTTGGCATGGCACCCATGCCTCTTCTTTTGTCTTCACACACACCTTTTTTCTATTTTCATAATCATCATACCAATCACACTTCACACATGAGAAGTAGCTTTAGTTATATAAGGATAATTGCATATATTACCACCCACCGTGAAATTATAAGATTGCTAAAAATCATATATGACTTTAAATCCTTTGTTTTTTAAATTTTATGCACAAATATTCCTGAAAATATGTACAGACAAGGGGTAATGTGTTCAAATTTTGAAAACACGGGAAGATATGTGTTCAAGATTAAAAAACACAGGGAGCTAGTAGATCATTATTTTTTCATATGGAATTTTTAGCAATCTCGATATTTCACAGGGATAATGTATGCAATTAACCCTAATTCTATATGGGGATAACTATTTTATATTATATTATATGATATATATAATAATATAAATTTTCATATACAACAGTTTACTATAAATATCTACGTGAGTCTCGCTAATGCAACGTCCAGTTGTTGAATGCGATTACATATTTCAAAGTTGTACATACAATATATTGACGTCACATAAGCGATACTCGCACAAATATATACAATGAGTATGCAACATATATACATACTGCGTGACATGGATTCCCACAATTATGTATAGACATATCGGTATTTTTTTATCGAGTTATTTGCACCAACCACCCTTGTGAAATATTAAAAATGCACACTTCTCCTCTGTGAAATTTTAATAGTCATCTTCAACCCTAACCTTTTAAAAAATTAGCACACGCGCCCCTCATGCGACTGGGCAAAGATTTTGATATTTTTTTGCACCAAATACCCTTGTGAAATATTAAAAATGCATATTTGACCCCTGTGAAAATAAATTTTAAATCTATTCAACTCATAATACACAATTTTTATTAAAATCTAATTATAAAATATTTAGCAAACACTTTTTGTTTTATTAATTTTATTTTTAGTTTTAAATTTATTATGATTATATAATTATTTTCTAAAAATATTATTGTTTTATCTTGTTATCATTATTTTATTAAACTTTCTTCATATTTTCAACTTTACTATTAAACATGCATTCATAAACAAGTATTTAAATAATTTCAAGTACCAAAATATTGTACTAAACCGATAAGTTCAAACATATTTCTTTTTCGATTTAGGACTATATATTATTGAACCAAAATTTAAATTTTTCGAAAATATGCATTGCACAATTTTTAATAAATAATAAAAAATAACATGCTTATATAATTCTAAATCAAAAAGGTAACATTCATGAACTTATCATTTGGTTCAATATTTTTGATATTTTTAGATATTTAAATCATTATTTATGAATCATGTTTAATGAAAAAGTTGAAAGTACAAAGTGATTTGATAAAATAATGATAACGAGATAAAATAATAATTTTTTAGAAATAAATTAATTAAAAATTATAAATTTAAATTAAAAAATAAAAATAAATAAAATTAAAAATGTTTGAAAAATATTTTATAATTAGATCTTAATAAATATTGTGTATGATTATTTAATGCAAATTCTGCAATTCATTTTAAAAATTTTAGATTTTGGTTCAAAAATATATAATACTAAATTGAAAAGTAATATGCATGAAATTATCATTTTGATTTAATATTTTGGTACTTTTAGGTATTTAAATCTCATTTATGAATGCATTTTTATTTGAGAAGTTGGAAACAAGAAGAAAATTTAATAAAATAATGATAACAAGATAAAATAATAATATTTTTTAGAAAATAATTATATAATCATAATAAATTTAAAATTCAAATAAAATTAATAAAACGAAAAGTGTTTGCTAAATATTTTATAATTAAATTTTAATAAAAATTGTGTATTATGGGTTGAATAGATTTAAAAATTTCACAAAGGTCAAATATGCATTTTTAATATTTCACGGGGGTATTTGGTGCAAAAAAAAAATCAAAATCTTTGCCCAGTCGCATGAGGGGCGCGTGTGCAACAATCACTCATCTGAAGGGGCGAGTGTGCTAATTTTTTAAAAGGTTAGGGTTGAAGATGCCTATTAAAATTTCACAGGGGAGAAGTGTGCATTTTCAATATTTCACAGGGGTGTTTGGTGTAAATAACTCTTTTTTTATCTATCAAATTTTTGGCGTGGTATCAATAGAATAAGAAATATTTTAGAAAAGTAAAATTTTTGGAGAGAAATTAAACATGTTAAACTTTATTTTTCCATATCATTGGTTTTTTTTTTTGTTTAAAAAATCAACCGTCTTTAAAAATAAAAAATCAATATCTTCTGCGAATTATATGTTTTTTTTTAAATTAAAGATCAAGAAATTTACGAGGATAAAAAACATACCACTTCGAAGGATCACCTCTTTCCTTGATCACAGGTGGGCCCATTTCAAAACAATTTGTCGATGTGGGCCCGGCCCAGTATTTTTGCTTAAAGTTAAGCCCACGAAAATATTTCCATTGATAATACGGACAAGTAATTTCAATTGCTTTTGCTTGGAAGTATTGGTGTTGTTTGAAGAGGCCCACCATTAATTTTCAGCCCATTTATTTGAAAATTGACAGATGGCAGAAGTGTTCCTCTTTCATCGGAATTCCTCAACATGTTGGATTCAAACTTTATTACAGTAATATTTCCACATATATATTTTTTTAATTGTAAAACCAAATTCAATCTGATTATTCATTTATTCTGATGCCAAATTTATTATTATTACTAGCGATGAAAGCACACACGCAATGTCATATAATATATAATATTTTATGAGTTTTTATGGTAATTAAAAATTAATTATTAAAAAATAATATAAATTTAATATGTTAATATAATCAATTTGATATTTGAGATATATACATGTAAAATTAATTATAAAACAAACATGATATAATTTGGTTGAAGAAAAAACGAAAAAGAAGTAAAGAAAAAGACATTGAGAAAAAGGTGGACACAGTGAATAGAATTGGAAGATTGTTTTTAGTGTATCGTGACTAACCAAAAATTAGTTACTATAAGGTACTCAACTTCTATATAATAGTATAGATTATTATTATTATTATTATTATTATTATTATTATTATCTCGTAGTCGAAATTATTGCGATACCATCGACTAGAAATTTATGGGTGAGTTTAAGCTCAAAAAACATACTAATTTTTTCACATTTATTGAGCTACGCTTTTTAATATATTTTCAAAACACAAAACTTATATGTGATGGTCTTACGAGTTAATTTTATAAAATAAATTTTATACTCGACTAGACCCATGAAATATCATTATTTTTTATGTCAAAACTATCACTTTTCATTTTAAATATAGACCGATCAACTTGTCTCGCGAAAACAAGTCCATCAGACTGTCGTACAGGACACCAAGTTTTTTTTGAAAAAGTGGCTCACAGGGGCATAGTCGAGTTGGTAAGACTTGAGGTGACGCGAGAATAAATTCTCCAGCATTGCGGATTCGACCCTCGTGTGGAGTATATTCTATGCTGAAATATTGTGGGAGTATGCTCTGAGGGTTGGTCATGTTGCTCCCTCCCTCGGGTCTTGCTGCTCGTGCACATCCTTCGATTTAACCCCGCATGAGCCAATAAACTTCTAATTCATGTGGGATGAGATCCCCTTCGAAATCAACCCTTTAAACTTTTTTGAAAAAGTGAGAATAATTTTACCGGTACATGCAATAACTTTTTTATGTCTTTTATATCTAAAATTAATGTTTCAAAAACTAGTTATTTTTAGTTCAATTTCTTTATCGAAAACAATCAGAATGCGTTTTTGTGAAATTTTATTGTTCGTTTAAATTATTGTTTTTGTGGAATTCATTGAGTGCAATTAAATTTTTGGTCCCTTTTCTACATTATTATGATTATAAATTTATAGTCATAATTCGCACTTTTATCGGCTACTATATATATATTGAGAATAGTGTAGGTGGTGGGCTTGGTCTTGGGCTTGGAATATTGAATGTTTATCTAGGGAACAAGGAAATTTTTCTTCTAATTGGGCTTCTCCCAAATTTCTAATGGGTCAGACTTGGTACACCAACGAGAGCACAGAAAAAGCACCACCAAGGCACCAAACCAGACCATTAAACTTTTATTTTTTGGCACCCATATAATTTGTGTTGATGGAAAGAGTAAATGACATTTTTGTATTTTGATCATTAACACATAGAAAGAGAGTAAAATTATTTCATGAGCTATTATTCACACACGTTGCATGTTCGTAAAGTTTATATTTTTTAGTTAAAAATTATATTATTTTAAAATATCAAGCGTATTTATGTCTACACACATTTTATGACCAAAAATAGTTATTTTAAGGGGTAGAGTCATTATAAGATAGTAAGATAATATAATCAATAAATTATAATACATAATCAGGCTCCATTTGAGCATGTAATTCAAAAAACTTTTTAGTGTTTTATAAGTGAAAAAAACCTTAAAATATGTGTTTGGACAAAAATTTTGTAAAATGTTTTTGAAAAATATCTTTTAAAAAGTGTTCTTAAAATATAGTTTTTTAAGAACACTTGATAAATGTTTTTAGAATGAAACTATATAAGACAAAAATGAATAAAATTACTTTTAAAATGTTAAAATATTTTTATAAAATAGTTTTTCAAACACATATTTTTTTTAAAACAAGTTTTAAAATATTTTATAAAATATTTTAAAAAATACTTTTATTAGAATGTTTTATAAGTAGGCGACCAAACACAACCTAAATTTCGAGCATTGTGTGTGCTGATAACTTGCTATATTACTTTTGCAAACTTATTTTGTTTCTCGTGTGTTATCCATAGGGATGACAATTTTTCCTACGGTTCGGAAACCCATGGAAAATACTCGAAACGGGACGGGTATGAGAGAAATTTTTCAGGTATGAGTTCGCATTCAGGGATTTTTAAAAATCCCAAAGGGGATGCTATCTCCATCTCCGAACCCGCATCGATAATAATAATAATAATAATAATAATAATAATAATAATAATAATAATAATAATAATAATAATAATATTGAAGTATATATATTTTTTATTTATCAAATTTTATTAAATCTTTGAATAATATATATTATACTAAATATTAAAAATAATTGTATTTATTAGTTTGTATTATTTTTATGGATTATATATAATGATACATTTATGATAACATAATTTTTATAATATAAAAATTTTAATTGATTACGTAACATAAATAAATTATTAAGATTAATCATGTATATTTATTATTTATTTGAAAAAAATTTGAGAAAAAAAAATCTTACTAAAATTTTGATATATAATATGCTATTTCAAGATATTGTAATTAATGCTAGATTTTAATTTTATAATCAAAAGTATTTACACCAACTTTTTTTTAATGTATTTTACAATAAAATCGACTAACAATATATATAAAAATTAAACTAAAAAATATATATATATATCTATATTTAGGTATATATGGGGACGAGATGAGGATTAAGTCTCCACAAGTCTGAAGATAGGGAATTCCCAATTACAAATAATGGGGAATGAGGTGGAGAAGAGGATTGATTTTGTATTCGATGATGAGGACGGGGATGAGGAAGACATCCTCGTCCCCACCCCACCCCACCCCGCATCGCACTATTGTCTTCCCTAGTTATCCGATCAAAGCGCGTACTTAGAAGAATAAAATTTAAACCAAATTTTATGTGAATTTTGTAGGCTTGTGCTAAAAAACATTTTTTTAAAAAATATTCAAAAATAAAATATATTCACTAATCATGTGGTTCGAGTTTTATATCATGTTAACTCTGAATGTGTCGGTGTTACCCTTGGGATAGCTACCCAAAAGGTAACATCAATGGCCCAAAATCACTTGCATGGAGATGCAAGTGATTTTTGGGCCCTTAATTCTATCATGTGGGTAGCATGGAATTTTCCGTTAACTCCATCGCTACCATATGTATTTTTCATAGATATTTATCCAATTTGTTTGTCATCACCGTCACGATATAAATCCAAAATAGAGCCACTATAAATAAATTTATTAGACATTAGGGGACCGATGTTTCGTAAGGATGATCAAAACTTTATTGCTAACCAAAATAATCTTCGATTCAATTCGGGGTTGATTTTGAGTACATGTATAAATAAAGCAGTCTCGATATATATATATATATATATATATCACCAAACTCGAACATTATCTAAAAATTTCAAGATTTCTACGTCACAGGAGCTAACAAACACAGATCAATTTAGATCAAAGAAAATGTACATTTTATAAGTAACTGATCCTTGAGTTTTAATTAAGAGATGTCGTTGCATTTGTTCAATATATATATAAAAACTCGACGTCCTAACTCAATTCAAGTCAAATCTCAGTGAAATTCAAGGTCGAATAAAAAAAATAAAAACAATGTCAACTGGATTCGTTTTAAAAAATGCAAATGGAGAATAGCATCAAGTGGTGATAGATTGAGACTCATGGGACAATATATCTCTAAAACGTCCTTTGGGACGGCTAAGGGCTGGAATATGTGCATCCATCCATCCCCATCTTGGCTTCGCCTTCTACAATAATTTAAAATTGGCTGCTATCACTGATATATAGCTGGTTAAGTAACACTATTAAAAACATGACAATATCAAATTAAAGCTCTTATCAGAAGATAACATATATAATTTCCAGAAGATTTTAACAAACAATATATATTATATGCACGATAGATTTAATCAAAGTTCTTATAATAAAATAGAGCGAGAGAAATTAAAAATCCCAAAATAAAAGAATCCTGGCTAGCTTACGCTGATATTTTAATACCACACTTATGGTAGAAATTCACACATATTTTTTGCCGCAAATAATTTTATGAATAGATCTATTGTGAAACTATTTTCACAGAATTAATCTGTGATACTATTTCATCGATTTTTTTTTATAATTTCAACTTCAATCTAACTTGTAAGCGAGATAAGCGTTTTTTTAGTAAGACAAGCTACAATGATTTTATGGCATATTGTACAACTTTCTGTTAATTAATCAAAAAATAAAAATAATCCCTTTGCTACGATTGTATTAATGCACTCCACGATAGAGAAATGCCACAAGTGGGTTGAAAATAATAACTTAAATTCCGCTCGTTCAAAAATTAAAAATAAAATATATAACTTCTTTTGTTTGGATAATTAACTTATTGTAGGCATAAAATTAATTAAAATACAAACTGGATTATAAAAAAATTTGTTATGGTTAAAGTAAAAGAGCTGTCTTTTTCTATATCACAACTTGTATGTCATGAACCGGCATTTTTATGTGTATTCGAGAAATCTCTGAGTATGGGTGCATTGTAGAAGTTGCATAAATTCTAAAACTTTTTAGATTATTCATGCTCTAAATTTATATAGAGGTGTCTAGAATTCTCTTGTATATATATAAGACTTGTATAGAATTATGTAGATTGAAACATCTGAATTTGTGTATGTGCGAGAAGTTTATGGAGAATTAATCTTCACGGTCAGATCAAATACATCTTAGTCATTCATTGAAGGAAGTCACTAATATAAAAGAGTGGATCTCTCATTAATTTGTGAACCACCAAATTGAAAACAATACAAAACATTCTCAAAACTTTATTGTGCTTTCACTTAAACACTTGCACACACACTTGGGTTACAAAAACTGATTTACTAGCAATCGAAAAGAGACAGAGTTAAGGAATAAAGGTCGTACGTGACTTTAGAAGAGCTAAGTCTATGACATGTAAGACTGATATTGACAATGATAATAATAAAAAATAAATAATTATAAAATTCGTTATAGATATATTAAATAAAAATATATAAGTGTCGCAATATAGTTGTACCATCAGTCAATTATTTTAAATGATGGTGACCAAATTATGTATATTTTATTGATCTTGACATTACCCATGATATTCATTGTAAGCGATTTACATGCAATTTTTATTTTTTAAAATTGCCTGACATATTGCATGACATAAAAAAAATTTAGTGATAGATCTATGTAGTTGTTGTATCAATCTTTGGGATGATCAATACCTCTTTTGTTCGACACACTTCGCGAATGTGCAAAAAAGAATTTTTTATTCATTTTGTATTTATCTCATTTTTTTTAGTTATCTCAATTTTATTAACTTGCTTGTGATGATATATATATATATATATATATATATATATATATATATTTGAGTTACATCATGCATCTCTCTCCGTGCCTTTGATTAACATATAATAGGTTTCATATTAATTAAATTTTACGATTAAATTTTTCAGCAATTACAATTCATTTAGATTTTGAAATGACATTTAAGATATTATAAAATAGTAAAACAAAATAATCTTGCAAGGTAAAACATACCAAATAATATACATACTCATTATCAAATGATATTAACACATGAAATCCGATGACGCCTTTATTTGGATACATGGTAGATTTGACGTGACAAAATATTGTGAGTTATTAAAATATTTGCGTAATTTTACCGTTTGTAATAATTAATCAATAAATTCAAATAAAAAAATGAACAATAATATTGTGATTGTATATATATTTTTTGAAAGGGTGAATTTATATTCAATTATTTGAAAGATATAAAAATAAATAATTAATTATTGAATTGATATGAAATAAATAGTCGGTTGATAAATTGGTGGCCAAATATTTGGTTGGATTAGAACATGAGCATAATATCAACGTACTACATATTAATTAATGAATAAAAAACTAATAGCAAGTCTGTGGAAAACCGCTGTCGACTGAGGGTGTAAACGACAAATAAGGTTACCATCCATCGTTTCAAAACACCAACTCAAGTGGGCCCACAAATTAATACATGCATGCTTGCATTTAATTTCTTCACCACACCCATCCATTTATACCAAACAATGTTTTTATTTATTCAACATTTTATTTAGGTTCCCCAATTGAAATTTAAAATAATTATAATATTCGTTTTATATCATTGGGAAAAATATAAAAAAAAAAATGTTTTTCTTTATTCGCTTGATAAAAATTTAGTTAATCAAAATCTTATTTTGTAAGTTCATACGCGCATTACTTGTACAATCGGGGAAATACTCTTAATTCTGTCAATAAAACATGCAGATAAATAAAGTTCTTTGGGTAAAACAAATAATTTGACCATATCGTATTGTACCTCTCCGAATTTAATGTCACTTGAGAGCTTTAAAATTATCAACTACTACACAAATTAAACGATAATCGAAGATCAAAAAATAATAATAATTACATAAAAACAATTATTCAAAAGTGAAATAAAAATGATCAAATTTGACATTTCCGTTACTTCGTAGATAGGTTAGGAAAACATTTTCCAGTAAAAGAAAATCAGCCTCCCATCTCAACAAGCCATACTTAAAAAAACGAGGCTTCTTCCAACTTGAAAAAAAAAGGAAAATTATATATTTTTTTAAAAAAAACGATAATATAAATAAATATATAAATTAATAAGTCAATCCTGGTACCCAGTTTTCTGCAGAATTGCATTTCTAACCCTGCTGAGATCTCTTCCCTTCAGAGTCCTGCCCACGCCTTCGTGCACGGAGGAGGCGGCGATCCCAGTCCTCGCCATTTGCCGCGCCAGGAACTCGTGCGGCGGAATCCGATCCCCCTCGTCGTAATCGTCGTCGCTGTCTCTCAGCCGATTCTCCCTGTGCTCTTCCTTCAGTATCTTCGACCAATCCGGCACGTTCACCGGCAGCGACGAAGCCGCGGAAGCTCGCCTCGAGGCCGACGGTTTCCTCGAAACCCTGGAGCTTTTCTTCACTATCTCGGGCGAAGATGATCGATCCGCCGGCGAGGTCCAGACGTCGGACTCTTCCAGCTCGAAGTTCATGGAGGTTTCGTTGCCGAGGAGCTGATCCGCAGGAAGGAACCGGTAATTCGGCCGAGAGAAGTAGGTTTTCGATGCCGCCATTAACGTCGCAGGAATCGATGAGTGTTTTTGGTTGATTCTGAGGAGTGAGGGTTTTTGATATGCTTTTTTTTTTTATAAAGAGAAATGGATAAGGTCTAATCCTCTTTCTCTCTCTTTTTTTCAACTGCTGTCTCTCTCATCGGCAACTGTGTGTCAAAATTACATATTTGTCTTCAAAAAATTATGCCACGTCTTTTTAAATTTATCCGATTAAGATTTCGATTGTAATCCAATTTATCCAAATATTTGTGCGAATTCCACGGACAAATTAATTAAAATAAAGAAAAGCCTCATATCAATTATATTTAAAATATCTTGTTTTAGGTTTTTTTCTAAAAATAAATAAATAAAAGAAAAACATACACAAGTGGACAACCCTCAAAGAATAACTCAATTGAAAGAAAAAAAAACCCAATCATCAAGACGGAATTTGATATAAAAATTTCTTAATTTTTCAGAAAAAATTATACCTGAAATTTGTTGGTTCAATGCTGTTTTTTCGCAAAAAATTCGAAATCTAATGCTTCTTGGCTTTAAACTTCTTTCGCCCCAATTTTTTGTTGCACCAAACGTCGACACAAACGTGTATATCGTCATTGATTAATCCGTAATGGTTCAAGGAGAAACAATATTGGGAAAACGTTGGATTGAAAAGAGAAAATAATTATTATTAAATATAGATTTATTGTTCAAATGAATATTATTGAGTTTCATTTAAAGTTGAGGGCAGTTTCGTAATTTAGCTTCAATTAAGGAGTTCAAACACATTTTAGACTTTTTTCAGGGAGTGAAAATATATAAACTCTGAAACAGAGACTGAGAAACAATTTGAGTTTGCTAATGAAGATTTAACGACAATTTCTCCTAAACTAAACTCAGTGACACAAGGTGTATCCGCCGTAAATATGATAAAATTAATACAAAAACTTCTATGAGACGGTTTCAAGAGTCATTTTTTTAGGCGGGTCTCTTATATGAGTTATCAATTAAAAATATTACATTTTATGCCAAAATTATTACTTATTATTATAAATATGAATAAAATTGACATGTCTCACGGATGAAACGTTTTATAAAAGTGTTATTTTAAAATTAAAATAAAAAAACCATAAGAACTGTAAAATTTTCACCGCAGCCACGAGTTTCACAAGCAGAAACCCTGGGGGTATTATGGGGAAACAGAGAAACTTGTCTCTTTGCGGGATATTACTTCAAATTTTGTCGCCACATTTGGGGCGAAAAGCAATCTAATAGCTCAGTTAGGGTTAACCTACATTTATGTTGATGGAGGTGTGACATGATTTTTTGAATAAAAACATTTCTTAAATGTTTTTTTGATGATATATTATTAATTTGGTTAGCAAAGTTGTTTTATAAAAAAACATTTAAATTTTTTTTATGATTTAGAATTAATGATTTTTTGGCGCAATTTTGATTAAAAAAACATATTTCTACATTTATCTAACAACCAAAATCTTTTCTGTTATTTTAATTATCTATTTTAAAAATCATGATTCGTTTACGTGTGTTTTTAAGTTGCATTTTATGGTTTCAAAAAAAAAAGTTGCATTTTATGTGTCCAAACTAAAGTTTAATAGTATTAGTTTTAAGTTTTCCGTTTGGTTAGGTGATAGATTTTTATTCATTTATTTCAGATTTGTGTGATTATTTTTTAAAACAAATCACATTCATTATAATGATGGAAGGGAGATGTACAAAATTATGAAGATTATTAATAAGTTCATGTCATTTAAAGTTGTATAAAATATTATATTACATAGGACCATAGGAGTAAAAATATAAATACGATAGATACTAGAAAAATAACTACTTCTATGTACACGTGTTGCATGAATGCTTTTTTTTTAACAACAGACTAACCCAAATTTCTACAAAACAAAATAAATTTTTTTTATTTACATTAATAACTATTATATCCACAAATTTGTTTCAGACTATTACAAATCTAGCAAACAAAATATAACTTATTCCTAGAATTATTCCAACTAACTTATCAGAATTTTCATAGGGATATTGGTATCGTTTAGCTAAAAAAAAGGAACGAATAACGAATGATGTTAATTGACACGTGTTATTTGGTTTTTAAAATTGTGTCACGTGGATATACAATATTTTCACGTGAAGTGGGGCCACGAATGTGCGGTGAGTGGAACTCAGCATGTGCCAGCTGGGTTTGCTGTGATGATTAGTTTGGTGAGGTGTCGTGTCAGGTTATCACTTCCCATTCTGTCGTTTTGTTCTGAATTATGGTACGGTTACGAATATACAGTGGTCAAATATGATAAATTTGGCTAACATTCAATACATGAAAATATTTAATCAATAAATATTATATTATTTTTAGAAAAAATTATTTTTTTTTCTTATATTTTTGTTATTTTACGATTTAAATTCTTTATATTTTTATATTTCAGTTTTAGTTTGATATTTTTATTTTTTTTACAATTTTAATATTTTTTTTCGTTATGGCGATGACGTGGCACGAATTCAGTGCTGATGTGGAGCTGATGTGTACAGTGCCACGTAAGCATTCAAATAAAAATGACCGAAATTGCCAAAAATCAAAACACACATGACTAAAACTGAAATATAAAAATATAAAAGACCAAAATTACAAAATAACAAGAATACATGAACAAGTTTTCAGTTTTTCCTACCATATGCTAGATCTGCCAGAGGATTTTTGTGGCCTGGTTTTAATTTTTAAACGCCACCAATCTCTTCTATATTTTTGATCTTATATTATCGAAATTCAGTCATTTGTTATTATTGTTATCTTATATTTTGGTTTTTTTTCCAATGTTGGCTTGTTATGTCGTCAAAATAGTATCGATCAAATATTAACATAGTGTTCATGTATAAATGTCGTATCATACTTAAATAATGATTAAAACCGTTAAAAATTGGAAGCAACGACTAGAAGTCTAAAACCAAACATAGACAAAATCATTTGGTCTCTACATTTTGTCTGCCTCCCAAAGAGAGCATTATGAACAAGAACTTCTGTTCTACTTCTGGTAGTGTACTAGTGTGTGTAATGGAAGATATGCAACATTGTTATTCAATTCAATCCATTTTAGTTTGAATAATATATTTAATTAGAATTTAAAATCATCATAAAATAGAAGATGCTTAACAAATCTAATCAAGTGTTCATATGAAAATTTAAAGATGTATACATAATACGCAAGAAAGAACAAAATCATTTATTATCGGGTAATAGGTATGTACGTCCAATCGAATAATATTTAAAACATTAAATTTTATTTAAAACATGTCAGAATGTAACAAAGTTGTGGATTATGTTCAAGCATTTGTCAATATTATTATATTTTAACCAAAAAAACGTTTTGCCAAACACGTAAGGTGAGACAACAAAAGATTTATAAGACGATCTCGAGATTAATAAATCGAAAGATATGCAAAATAGTAAATATATTTAGAAATTAATAGGGTATTTGGCTAAGCTTATTAAAAATAAGCTATAAGTTATATGAGTTTATAAGATGTTTTAGGAGTTTATGAGTTGTTAGGTTTAATTTTAAAAATAAGCTGTTAAAATGTTTGGATGAACTTATTTCAAACAACTTAAACATATTGATGTGTTTGGCTTTATAAGATCTTTTTATTTTCAAAATTACCAAAATGGTATAATAATATGAAGGTGACGTAAATACTATATATATACGAATATAATTTTAAATTTTATGATAAATGTTAAAATTAAATAAAAACTATATTATATTTTAATTTATAAAAATCGTAAGCTATGAATTTTTTTTAAAAAAATATGTAATATTTTTAAAATTAATCAATAATATCTTGATAGTTTAGTTTTTTTAATTATAAGAAAATGATAGAACAAAACATTATTTTAAATTATATATATATATATATACTATTTTATATATATATATATACTATTTTATATTTTAATTTATAAAATTCGTATGCTTTGAATTGTTTTTTAAAAATATTTAATGTTAAAATAATATCTTGATAGTTTAGTTTTTTTAAATTATAAAAATTTTTAGAACAAAACATTATTTAAAATTATATATATATATATATATATAAATAACAAATTGATAAAGAAATCTATAATGGAATATATTGTGGAATTGACGAAAATATAGAAAGATAATATGGAAGGATAATAGTGAAAAATAAATTATTAAAATAAAAAAAAAATTTTAAAAGTAGGGGTGTATTTAATTTTTTAAAAATAGTTTATAAGCTCTCAAACAAGTTATTTTGACTGCTTGCAACTGTTTATAAAAAAAATTATCAAACAGTTTTGGAGAGCTTATAAGCTCCCCTAAACATCATCTAATGAGGTAATTTGTCTATTTCTTCTTGGAATTGTGGAAGAACAGGGTGTTATGAATGGGCTTAAAAAATGGCCAATTTAGAAATTTGGAATAGGGACCAACTATAAAGTTATGACAAATGGTGCTGTTGTCCAATCCGAGGCTCATCCATTTACTCGGAAAATGACTTAAAGTATGGGTTCGATTTTAGGTTGGGCAACTTCAAAAGTAGCTATAGTCGTGATTTACAAGTTACAACTTTGAGAAAGCTACCTCTCTGGCTTTATTGCTATCATTTTTTTTTAATGTAAAATGGCAATAGCGTGTAGGGACTTGAACTTGACCTTTTATTCTAGTTTCATTATCTTCTTCTAATTCTTATTATTTATTTATTTTTGTATAAGTTATTTTCATTATCTTCGTGCAAGTATTGTTTTTTATTTATTGGAATAAAATCGCCAACTCTCTCAATTTTTTTAATCCTTTTGTTTATTTATTTGAAATTAAAGCAAGCTATGCGTCCAGTACTCTAGTTTTTCTACTCCTTTTGATTGCAATTAAGGCACCCATGTGCTATATGTTTTCCGTCTCTTGATTTCTTTTCTTGTGAATGATAGAGCTTAATCGACGATGTTAAAATCATGAACTTAGACTTAATGTTTTTCCAAAAATTAGTTCAAATAAATAAATTAAAATGTCCAAGTATATACACACACTAGGGAGGGGAACGCCCAAATAACTACTATTAATTTATGTGAATTCTTCTATGTCTCTCAATTCCAGCTGTATCTTCTTTCAAAATCTTCATAAGCTTTCTTGGGCGTCTTAGTACATGGAGCACTTTTCTTGCATACTTGAGAGCTTCCGTGGCCATAAAATCTGCCTCCCGATTTTGTTTCCTATATATATGCTTGATGTTAACTTTCTAACGTCCGTTTTGTTTGCCCTATTGATTGTCGAGAAATTCATCATCTTTTCTTCGCTATCGGGTCGCGACTCATTTCCCCGTCCTGTCTCTTTTCGAAGAAAATTCACTCACACTTTGATTCACAAACATCTTTTGTGGCCGGCCTTTTCAACATCTCACTATAAGCGAATCAACCAAAATAAATGGACCCCGAGCTTTGACACTTTTCTGGAGGCCCAATCGAGTCCTCGTATCTCGTTAACACAAAATGGGCCCAATTCCAGACCCTTATCTTGGATACTTTTTATGGAGGCCCAATAAAATCCTCGTATACCTTGTTGGATACCAAGCCCAAAATACAGAATGGTCCCAAAGCCCTAGTCTATATCCATCGGTTTGCTTCAGCTTGTGTGTGTATCCCCCAAAACCCTAGCTCACACACCCGCCAAAGATGCCGCCAAAGTTCGATCCTTCTCAGGTCGTCGACGTCTTCGTCCGTGTCACCGGCGGAGAAGTTGGCGCCGCCAGTTCCCTCGCCCCTAAGATCGGTCCCCTCGGTCTATCCCCCAAGAAAATCGGTGAAGACATCGCTAAGGAAACCGCCAAGGATTGGAAAGGCCTCCGCGTCACCGTCAAGCTCACCGTACAGAATCGCCAGGCTAAAGTCACGGTTGTCCCCTCCGCAGCTGCTTTGGTGATTAAGGCGCTCAAGGAGCCCGAGCGTGACCGGAAGAAGACCAAAAACATCAAACACAATGGGAACATCTCACTCGACGACGTGATCGAGATCGCCAAGGTGATGAGATCTCGTTCTATGGCCAAGGACTTATCCGGCACCGTCAAAGAGATTCTGGGCACCTGCGTTTCCGTGGGATGCACTGTAGATGGGAAGGACCCAAAGGATTTGCAGCAGGAGATCACCGATGGCGACGTGGAAATTCCACTGGACTGAGCTAAAGGTTTAGTGCGGGCATTTATTTCCAATTTCATGTACTCTTGGCTTTCATTGTGCTTTATTTATGAGTTTTGTTGAGGGAAAAATTTTCTGGAAACAATTTTTGATGTTTGGAGAAGGTTATACATTTTTCTTTTTTCTAATGAATTGTTCCTGCTTTTGTTTCATGGAAATGGTGGATGCTTTATGATGTGTAAATTCCTGTCTCTTTAATTGCTTGTTATTGTTATTCTAATTTGAATACTCTCTTTAAGTTGCCATATCAAAATGGCTGTACTTTGGCTTGTGAGAGTTGACAATTGAGCTGTGTCTTGTGATATATACGGAATAGTATGACAAGTTAGGTTTAGGGTTTAAGAGTTTATTGTTTCACTATTGATGGATGATTCATGAGGCAGTAAAGACTTTAGCTTTCATGGAGAGTCTTGGCAGTAAAAGACCAACAAGCCCGAAAAGTACTTGCCCTACCCATAACCATCTCAATCGTATTAGTCTTCTCTTAGATGAAAATTGGTTTGTGTGGAAACAATGTAGGCGCCCATTTATTTAGCACAAAGTGTGCAACTAATAATTTCTTGTTGAAGCTTATTGTTTATACCCATATGCCTAAATTTGAACCAAAATTGTTTGACATACGTAGATCATTTCCCCCCCCTTCGATGTGCCTTGATGGCTTGCTCACACACCTTGTGCCTTGGCTCCATGAACTGTCGGTGTCTCGTATGCCTTGAGTCTTTAATCACTAGACTGTTTTCTGTTCAAGATGAGTTGAATATGAGAGCTAACTCTACGTGTCTGTGGCTAATAGTTCCTACTGTGTTATCGAGGAAGCGAAGAGTTAAAAGTGGAATAAAGTTTTTTCCGCAGAAGATTCTTCGCTCTTTATCCGTAATTGATGTGGTTGTTTTGTAAGTATATTATAGCATGGCCATGAGCAGAGGTCTCATGCTCATCTTCACTTTCATAAACCTCGGTCTAATGGTCCTTGTATTAGAATCGGTGTTACTGGGCATTATTAGTGCTTGAACGCATGGAGCTAAGAGATTTGATGCAAACTTATTCATGATATTCGTTATGCTTGCGATTGGTGCTGTAATCATGTGAATTTCTATGAATTGATTCAGTTGACACGATCTTTGGGTTTTTTTCTTAAACATTTTCTTTAACCACTTGTGTTGGCCGCGATCCCTGTTCTAGTGATTGCATAATGTATTGAAGCCTACATTATATTGAAACTTGAGATTTCTCGTTTGGGGATTATGGCCTCTGCTTAATGTGTTGTCACTGAAATTAATTCATTCATTTGCATTTTCACATAGAACTCGGATTATCTGACGATGCACAGCATCGGGGGATCCATTTCCCTTAAAATAGGTACCATTCATGTAAGTTTCACTTTCAACTATAAGTATTATTAAATAAGTGGCGCACGTTTCAAAAGGAAAATAAAGTATAACAAGAGGCACCTTGTATTATTTTTATTTTCAAAAGGCAATAAATGTAACCTCAAAATACTAATTTTTTTTAATAAGACCTTTACTTTTATGGGAAAAAACACTAAATAAGCTAAAATCCAAACATTTTTTAATTATACATTACATTGAAAAAGGCTTACTACACATAAAACTAGTTTTGATATGATAAAAACACTCCTTATGTACATTTACATGAGCATCAACTAAGGTCAAATCTGTAGTCCATCTATCGGAGGTATAAGACATCATTTGAACAATACGTTCACGTAAATGCTCACCTCATATCAAAACTACTCGTAAAATATAAACGATCTTATTTAATTCATTAAAATGGGTGTACATTAATCACACGTTTCTCAATTTTTTTTAAGATTTTTGAATTCATATGAAACAAGAGGGCCTTATTTAATCATTTTGTAAAATCTGGAGGTGCATTGAATAGAGCTTGTGAATACAATAAATAATAAAAGCCCTTTGCAAATTTGTTTAATACACCGGGGTTGCATGAATGCATATGCTCAAAAAGGTGGGAGGTGGCCACCGGCCAGTATCAAGTAAATGTAGTGAGTGAATTTGAGCTTTGGCATGCGCTTGCGACACAGTCAATAATTATGAGGACAGCTCACAGCTTCCGCAATTACACATTATTATTCCCATTCATGTACTTATGACCCTTTGCTGATCCTCTAAGCCAAGCAAAACAATTTTCATTTCGCCCCGACGAATCTCAAACAAAGGGGGGAGATATTAGAAGTTGGGGAGACTTGGAAAAATAAATTTCAGCAAAATTTGTGTGAATTTTCCTCGATCGAGAAAGGACATGATTTCGATTTTTAGAATTTGTATTAAAGGTAAGGAAATGTGGTTGAAAAGAATTGGGAAATTATTGTGATGAAACTATTCGTCGTCATCTTTAAAATCAAAATAAATGTGTCATAATTCACAGTTAATAAGCGATATAATAGAATAAAATTTTTTCCAAAGGCACTCGAGTGGAGGCACATGATTTTCAGCTCCCCTATTGGGACACAGTTTCATTGCGTCAAATGGCTTGTGTTGTATTAAAAATTCATAATATCTTAATTTATGTTATATTTTGTATTTTCCTAAATATAGTTCACATATAGTGATGATATACTTACTGTAACATAAAGATTTGATATTCTAACTATCGAGCTGTATCCCATATCATACGGTCCAGTTAATTAATTATTGTATATTGAGAGAAATGACCTGCAAATATACCTAGTGAATTCCTACCATTCTTACAATATTACGAGACGAATTACGCAAAACATTGTATATGTAGTGTAGACCACAGACACTAGTTTATTCAAAAGTTCTTGAAGTTGCAGAGTATAATTATGGGAAGTATGAGGGATTCGCATTAATTTAGAAGGGTGGCCATATGAGAGAAATCGCATTAAGATCAAGAAAAAAGGCACAGAGAAAGTGTGACCATCATCAACTCCATTCTTTTTGAACCACTTTGAGGACCTAAATTCAATTACAAGCAACATCCCCAGTCCATTACATTACACACTATAAAGGCACCAAACACCCAAAACACTACTTACCCCAGCAATGGCTTCCTTGCTATTCCTTGCCCTTCTTTCATCCCTAGCCATAGCCAACCCGGAAGACCGATCCCATGGGCTCGATAACGAGAGTCCGATTGCATTCTCACCGGAAGCATACGCGTTTTTCCACCCCACCACACTACATCCAAGTGCCAACTCCCCATGCTCTTCATCAGATTGTTCGTCGCTGCCAATAGCAGCAGCAGCCACGGTGCAGTCTACTCCGGCACACGAGATCACGTCCACAAGGGGGCGAGGGCTGGGTGCCGGCACCATCGTGGCGGTCCTCGTGGGCTTCTTGTTTGTGGGCATCACAGTCATGGGTGTTTACCGTGTGGCGATGAGGCGACGAGCCAATTTGAGAAGAGCTGATCCTGAGAGGCCAGTAGATGCTTAACTCTCAGTAGATGCTTAATGGGATGATCGGAGAACTTCTCACCACCAATGAATCCCCGTATTAGTAACTTTTATTTCCCTCTTCGTAGGGGCTTTTGCGTGTAATTCAGAGTTTTAGTGAATGTATTAGGTTCGTTCGTATAATATTCCAGACAACAAAACGAAGCATAATTTAAGATGAGGATGTCTTCATGTTTTGACTAGATTATATCATTATATACTTAAGACGAGAATGTCCTCATTGTTCTTATAGATAAATAATATACAAAAGGACAGCAAACAAAGGGCAACTCATTCAGATGCAAATGCGAAAACTTAAGGAAACCAGATTCGCAAATTAATTAAGAATATGGTTCTTAACAATTTTAACACCACGAAATAAACTTAAGAATATGGCTTGTGCAAAAAAGAAAGTCTCGTTCATTATGTTAGTTCATACTCAAAGTTCATATTCAATGGTGCAAATAAAATGGATATCCGAGGGTGATAAATGTCCACTTTGTAGAGCTTACAGTTCAAATGTTTTTGATAAATGGATATCCGAGGGTGAATATGAGATCATTAGTCACATTTTATATCTTATACAAATTTGTCACGTGTATTCAACAACGTTCACACAAGATCCCAATTTTACTTTATTTTATTTGTTATTTTTTTTTTTAAAAAAATGAATGACCAGGGGATGCAACAATGCTGAATTTAGGTTGTTATCAACAAAGCATGACAAAATCACTTTCAAAAACACGACGAGCCGTCACCTTGTGAAAATTGACGTGAATGCAGGAAATTCCAAGACAATTGTTAATGTAAGATGTTGCTTTGAGAAAAGAAGCGAGAGACTAAAAAAAAATCGACTCTCTACACTACTTTTTCATCATGCAGAAGAAATACAACAGAAACTACAATTCAAGTGCACTGTTATCAAATTATCTTTGCTCTTTCCTTTCCCCCCCTCTAGAAACAAGAAATGGGAGGTGGTGTGAATCACCAAGCAAGACAGATAATGTGTTTTCTCAAGTAAACCAGGTACAAAAAATAGAATAGTAAACCCAAAACAAGTATGAGCTTATTGGACAAAGACAACCTTCATTGATAGCAATATCACAAGAGCATGCCTACCATCCCCGTGTGCTCAAAGACTCAATGATAGGTCCCAAAGTCTTATCAATAGATTTGTTCCACATGTGTGCAAACTCGAGCCGGGATTTTCTTCCGAATATAGGCTCTCTTGGCTGAAACATTCAAATAATTACATAAATACAATATAGTGGCTGTAGTTATCACAAATACGAAAGGAGCTAAGCAACGGAGAATTATCATCTCCCACAATTTGAAGTAATGATCGCTGCATGTATCGAAATTCAACGATTACTATGGTCTGAAATGGTACTGCGACATATACGAAAGAAGGTAATAAAGCATATATCCGTAATCCCGTTCTTGTATAATTACTCTTGCAGGTGAGAGCTTTAGTTTAAAACATCAAAATGCTCACTCCGAAGTGAGCAGTGCATTACAATCACTGCTATCATTTTCCAGGATTTGCAAAGGATAAAATACCATCTAAAATCTCCATACAACAAACGAGTACCGTCAGATGTTCTAGATGGCACTGAAATGTAAAGAAACAAGTGCTTTCAGCAACAGTATTTTTACTAGCCCCGAAAATACTTAGTTTCAAAGGATTCACTTATCAATGCTAAGTCATACCCTATATTCATGGCATTGGCACCAATGCCTCCAACACGCCATTATAGCAAAAGAGTACTTAGGGATAAGATATATGCATGAAAAGAGAAATTAAAGTATAATCGATAGGTTAAAGATAACATTAGAAAACGCTGTAAAACTACTCGAATGTAACCCTAAAAGCTGAAAGACGATTCATCCAAAGTACTAGTAATCCAATAGAAAAAAAATATCATCATTTACAATCCCGCAACTAGGGTTAGAGAAATTAATCCACCCCAAAAGCAATAAACAAGAATAGAAAAAAGATCACCTGAGGTTGAGTCTTGGAAATAGTTTGATAAATGCTTTTACGCTGCTCGAAGACCACCACTCCCGTTAACAAGCTCCCCAGCGCCGCGCCTAATAAACGCTCCTGCAAAAAATACACGATTATACTTCATTAACATACACAATTGTAGCAGTGTATTAGATTTGCTTGCAACCACGAATCTTCAAAATCAAAGAGACAAGCTTGAATGAAAGACCTGAGCAAGAACACTAATCATGGCGATTTCGAATTTCAAGAACAAACAAAGAAATTACTTCAGATTTTGGACGACGGTTCATTTATACTCATCAAACTATTAGTCGCACTTTAAGGATAGCGATTATTCCGACATCGACACGTTTTTGTCATTTTTAGCCAGTATTTTATTTGTTTATTATTCTTTTTATTTATAAAACAAAAATGTATTTACACAAAACAAAACACCGATGTTGCATATCAAAAAAAAAAAAAAAAAAGCTTATCTATTGGTTAATTTTTGTTTTATAAAGGAAAAAAGCAAACAAACGATGAAAAGTATTAATTTATTTTTTTTATGGTGGCATCCATAATATGGAAAAAAAATCCGTCAGACAAGAAATGTGAATTGATGGAGTAAGTGAACTTGTCCCGCAACTATATGCTATTATTTTTTTAAAAGAAGATACATGTAATAAATAATGTATTATAGGTGGCATGGTTGAAAAACAAAAAAAAATTCATTTGAATGGATAATAAAATGTTGTTATTATTATTATTAATTATGTTAATATCGTTATTTTTAATGTTTCGAACATTATTATTTAATCTCTAAGTCAATGGTCGAACTTATGAAGTTATGATCTATAATTGTTAATATCTCGCTTTGCTTGAATACCTCGATTAATACCAAGCATCCCGTTGAGACAAAGATCGGTGAAACATACATAATATAGGCATGGTAAATCTTGTAACATCATACAACAGCGGTAATACATTTCGATAGCTTATTTGTTCTGGAAAAAATTCCTCTACTCTTCTGTAGGTGGCTCCACCCAACGGCCATTGTCTTTGATCAACTGGATCAAAGCATCAGTTGCTTGTTCCATAGCAATGCCTCGTTTAACCACAGTCTGAAAATCGACATATGTTTGTTGTTAATGACAAGAAAAAAAAATCATTCAAAACACACCACGTTTCATTTGATGAAATCGTGAAAGTGGTTACCTTTCCAACGTAAAGGTCGATCTTTCCAGGAGCACCACCAACATATCCAAAATCTGCATCAGCCATCTCTCCAGGGCCATTCACGATACAGCCCATGATTGCAATCTGCAAGCGGAAAAATAAAAAAATGCATTTGAAATATTCGATATGATTGGTTACCTGTTGGAGCAATGTGCTTTGATGACCGATAAGAGAGAGATGGATATTAGTAATTACTGAAACACCAGGTAAATGGGATGTCTTTTCTCTTATTTCTGCACTAATCTCTTGAAGGTCAAATAAAGTTCTTCCACAAGATGGGCACGACACGTATTCCTGATACAGGAATTTCAAAACAAAGATAAACTGTAAACATCACATGAGAAGTTTACAATTATATTCACGTTCATAATTCTTCTGATGGTGTTATACTAACCGTCTTTGTATTTCTCATTCTGCAACCTTGTAACAAGTTGAATGATGTATTTCTAAGGAAATCAAATTCTTGATCTGGAGCTTCTAGTAGGATGCCATCGCCTAGTCCATCTACTAGAAGGGCTCCTGCATTTGCCCCAGCACCAATGACTAAATCATCCCTACCAGTGCAGAATTGATATTAGCTTCAGATTTTTGAATCTTGTCTAAGCAAAGATACGTCATGTTTGGGTACCTGTGAGCTTTTTCAGGGAATTGTATATGATGAATTACAGGAAAGTTCAAGGAGTTCTCTGAAAAATATTCAAAGAGCCTGCAAAATATCGTCAACTTAAGATAACCCCGAAAAAACCCATAGTTTTGATGCCGTGTGGTCAATGCAGTTTGCATACTATAACTGCTTATGTTGTCCTACCACATACCTCCTTGCAGCATGAACCCTACTAGTTTTCTCTTCTGCATATGGCAGATTGTGAAGAATCATTGCAGCATCAATGTTCTTAAGAATTTCTAGCTCTCCTTGGGATTCATCACCACGCACAGAGACAACCAAACGTGTCCCTGAAATAACGTCACCAAGTTAGCACGACCAAAAGCATCGCCAAAAATTATCGGCGCAGAATGCTTCAAGTAATATCAACTATAGGCACACCTTCTTGGAGTAACTTTTGAGCACCACTGGACAACTCCTTGAGAGTTACTAGGACTAAGGCGTTGGGGAATGGCTTAGACAATTGCTCTGACAAAGGAGCTATAACCCCCACACTTACATCGACTAATCGTTTGAGCGCCAGTCGCTGTTTATAGTATGGGAACCATGATCTAATTATTCTCACCCATTGGGAAACACTCAGTAAAATATGCAGCTAAATGTTGAGATTTTGCCTTTTTCAGGGTAAAAAGTTTACATATCAGAACATAAAATAAGTGTGATGGTTGATGCCGTCACTGTAAGTGTCGGTGGTAAATAAAAAGAGAACTGTAAGTGTCAGTGGTAAATAAAAAGAGACTTACAGCATTTTTATCATCTAGTGGTGGAAGCTCTCTCAACAAGATCGAGTCTACGGTTGCCAAATCCTGCATCGGTTATGAAGCTTTTTTGAAAAATTACCCGTAAAGAGGGCAAAGTTCATGCTTCATTCAAAAAGGACTTTCAGGTGTACCTTATATGGCATCCCAATGATGAGTTTTGCTGCTAGATCTCTGTATAGGCCTTCAGGTGCCTTTAGGAGATGGGAAAAAATGAAAATCAGGAAGGCACAAACACGAGAGAAGAAAAAAGGGAAAGGAAATATTAAACAAACGGTTCTAACTCAAAGTATGATACTGGCAAAGTATATATATATCATAACAGATACCTTCAACTGATCCAGAGTAACAGACATGAGAACTGAACCATCACGATGAAGAACACCTCTGTAATCAACTTCTTCACCCTGTATCAAAAAGAACTGACAATTATCAGTTCCAAGGCAAAGAAAAAATCCCTCAAACCAAAATAAGAAAGTTGAAAACTCAAAATCTGACCTCCTTTTGCACGGGCAATTGGCCACTTCGACGCTGGAAATCAAAATAGCGCCGATGTTTTTCTTCAAAAGGTGCCTAGTTATATCAAGGACAAGAACCCTTAAAGTTTTTTTGATCAATAGTGCAGATTATTAATCAAAATAATAGCTATGTTATGTGGCATCTGTACCACTCCTTTCTGAAGCTTAGCTGCTTCCATTCCAAGGTTAGCTAATCTTCTACAGGGATCAATCTCTTCCTCTGGAGGTTCAGTAAGGGAAACTCTGATGGTATCACCGAGACCATCCTGCATAATCAACAGAGACCTTGAAAGCCACAAACACTTGACCAACAGTAAAATGCATGCAAATAGGACATAAAAATTGTTAGGAACAATGGTTGCCCCTATAAAGAATAGCGATCAAAACCTTGTATATGAGTTGTCAAACAATTAAAATAATTTGAGTTGCATGCGTCATTACAATCAATTATAACTTTTGGTACAACCGTAAAACCTTGATTTTATGATAGATTTAACTACTAAGCAGTATCAGACCTTCACTACAGTTTCCTTAAAAGATTAATCTTTTTTAAGATAATGCAAAACTAATTGACTATAAAGAAAAGGCATACCATTAGTAGTGTTCCAATACCAATGGCAGACTTCATTCGCCCATCTTCACCCTCTCCAGCTTCAGTTACTCCCAGGTGCAATGGATAATCCCATCCCAGAACATTCATTTCAGCTACAAGAAGGCGATATGCCTGGACCATAATAACTGGGTTGCTTGCTTTCATTGAAAATACAAAATTATGGAAGTCCAGTTTTCGACAAATCCTAGCATACTCAAATGCAGATTCAACCTGTTGCAGGATCAAATGGTGTTACTGGAAAAGGTTAAACGAAGCCACAATTAGATACATAGGGATGGAGCACTGCTTCAAGTGATAGAATTGATACTTACCATTCCCCTGGGCGAGTCCCCATGGTAGCTCATTATGCGATCTGAAAGGCTTCCATGATTTGTTCCAATGCGCATCGCTCTCCCATACTTTTTACATTTTTCAACCAGGGGAGAGAAGACCTAAATCACAAATAAATGCAAACATTATATATGCCATAGAGATTTGATCTAAGAGGTTGAAACCACAGCATTGTGCCACATCCACGCTTAAGGAAGAAATATACAGATGTGGTGATTTTTCTACTTTTCTGTTTTTTCCAGGGAAAACTATAGATGCTATCCTAGTAGAGAGAAAAAATACAACAAACAAATAAAAAAAGGGAAGTTAACTCATCGATAAGATATTAATTATCCTGTCTGTAATCTGATTATTAATACAGTTTACAATAATATTATCAGTTACAAAGTGACTAATTCCTATCTCTGACCTTCTCAATATGCTCAAGCTCTTTCTGATAATCATCTTCTGTGTACTCCAGCTGCTCAAACTGTGCTCTCCTGTCGGCTGAAAAGAACTAACATGTGACATCTACCAGTTTATGTTGGTATGAAAAAAAAACGAGAGAAGAAAAGGAGAATTAAGCACCAAAATTTCCTGGGTTGACACGAATTTTATCAAAACATTCAGCAACTCGCATTGCCACGGGTGGTGCGAAATGAATGTCTGCCACTAGAGGGATGTTATAGCTGCATAATAAGGAATTACTGAGTATCAACGACAGCAATATATGTATACAAACTATCAAATGAAACTCATGAAACACTGACTTTTTCTGGACAAGGGAATTTTTAATTTCAAAGCACGAATCTGCTTCTTTCTTTCCTTGCACTGTTATTCTAACAATATCTGCTCCCTGATCTGCTATTCTCATTACCTGCAAGTATATAAGTCATAAATACTATTTGGTATAGAGGCTTACTCTAACAGATAAAGCATAATACAAGAAGTTCATTCCACAACATTATATTCCTTCAGATAAATCTAGAGATTTACATGATGCTTCTTAACTACTCGAAGATATTTATGCAATGAGTTGGACATTCATTGTATTTAAAATAAAAAATAGCATGCACACTCTCAACAAGTTTTGTGGAGTGAGAACGATATTGATTGTGACAAGCATGTTGCATGTCCAACAATATTCCAAGATCAGATCCATTCAAGTATTTTTCAAGTAGGACCCTTAAGCTCATTTGACCAGGCCTTCATTTCAGAAATAAAGACCAACCCATACTTCCATGAATATGATTATCTGCCTGCCTGCTGATTACATGAGCTCATCATAGGAAAAATGTATAGTTAAACACGACCAGATAAAACACTGCCACAAGAAATTATCTTTTGGCATAACAAAGAAATCAATAACTAGGATGTAAAGCATATGTTTCCCTTTTTCATTTCATCGAATTATTATGCTGAAGTGAAAAGAAAGAAAAAAAAATTTCAAGTGCTCCACTTAAATACAAAAAACTTTAGTAGAACCTGTTCAACAGTTGCAGCAACATCCTTTGTATCGGTCGTGGTCATTGTTTGAATTCTGATGGGATGCTCACTACCAAGAGCGACATTTCCAACCATCACTGTGCAGGTTTTTCTCCTCACAGTTTTGTGTATAGAATCACAGTATTTCTGTCTAGGAACTACAAATATATAGTCGATGAATCAGATACCAAAGGATGACACACAGAGATACTGTTTCGAATAGCAACTTTGTGATGAAAGGCTACAAAAAAGGACAAGGGTCAATACGTTTTTGCCCCATGAAAGGGATGAAAAAAATCTCCGCAATAGAAAACAAAGATAACATCTGAAATCAAATCCAAACACAACATGCTCATAGTATGAACTAATAGTTTTTGGAAAATAATGGGTGTTTTATGGTTTTGCCAAACTAGCAGCTGCATCAAAGCATGGTACATGGTGTAATCGTACCTAAGAGCGGGCTTCCTGCTGATGCTGGTTCGAGCTCAACAGTTTCTGAACCCGGAGTGGCAGAATTTTTAACCACTGCAACCTTGGTCTGGCGAAATTTGATCCTTCGCAAATCAGAGACCCTGATAACATCCAAATTTTTTCCAAAGCCCAAACCATGGTGATCCCTATTTCTCAGACCGGTAAATGAAGCCGGCACAGTTCCTGTTGCCATTTTCTCCGTGAACAAATATGAGGACTGCAAACTCCTATAATATGAAATCAATAATCAAGTCATTAACATTTAACACCGCCAACAAATCTTGTTTATGCATAAAGAATAGGCACAAAAGTGTTCCAAAAACATATTGAGCGCTGTTTGGCTGCAAGATGTCAACAAACTAAACTTAAAAAAGAAAAAAACTTTGATGCCACCATGAAAACTCATCCACTCTATATCAACAGGATTCCACTCAAATTCAAAAAATTCCATAGTGAACCCAACAAGCGAGTTTTGCTCATTGCCCAAGATAGCCCGTCAACAATATCCTACAGTCCAGACAATCCCAACCAAATAAGTGGAGGAAAAAAAACAGAGAAACAGAAACACATAATTCGATTCCGCTCACGGACCACGTTTAAAACAACTGAAGAATCAAATAAAAGTTCTAAATCTCCTCACATATATTCATCCCAAAATAACAGTCCCGAGAGAACCCAGCAACAAACACTCAACTGGAACCAGAATCACGGAGATTCACCGAGAAAACAAGAAGAACCAGATGAAAAAAAACAAACCAACTGATTGGGCAACACTTCGAGCTCAATTTTCCGAATGACCAAGAAAAATGAAAAATTCAGATTGAAACGACAAAGGTTGGTGGGGAAATTTTTCTACTCACGAGAATTATTGGTTGGCTGAAGCCAGTCCAAATTGGTAAGCCGACAAAATTCTACTTCACCAGCATCTTAGGCTCTTCCTGTTGGAATGAATGAAATATTCACAGCCATACAAAATGCCTAACTATTAACTAACAATCGGGTAACACGAAGAAGCTAGCTACGTTAACGTTAGTGATTTAGTTCATATATTCACCCCCTGAAGTTTTGTAAATTCAATATTGGTCCTCTTTATCTTTTTAATTTTTACTTTCTAAGTAGGGATAATTGCATCAACACCCCTGTGAAAAGTCTAAAAGGCATAAAACACCCTGTGTAAAATTAATAGCATGTTAGACCCTATGTTTTAAAAAAATTAGCATAAAAACCCCTATGAAAAGGTATAAAATATAAATGTGCCCGAGTTTGTATAACATAGGGGTGAAATGCGCTATATTTTAAAAAAATGAGGGATGCATTAGCCAATTAATATTTCTTAGGGGGTTTTATGATTTTTAGACATTTCACATGAGATATTAATGCAATTAGCCCTTCTAAGTATGACCCGACTTTATTTTCATTTGGCTTGATTTTTAATATAAAAATATATATTAAACAGAATTATTTAAGTGAGTTTTCGAATAAGTGTATTCAAGTATGAGTTTTTTTTTTTCTTTTTTTACCCAACCTATCAGGATTAAATATAGGGAAAATATATATATACTTTCAAAATTTATAATTAACGCACAATCCAAGGACTTAACTGCAGATACCATCAGATTTATTTAGAATATTCCGTTAAGTGACGCCACAGCTATTTGCCAGAAGTCATATTTGTGGATCGTGTGCAACACAAGAAACACAAAAAACACGTTTATATTTCAAATACTGGCAAAAAAAAATAATATTAATTCTAATTTATGTTTATTTTCTTGAAATTATACGCAATTCAAGTTCACATATTGCTAATGTTTAGGGAATGTTTGGGAAAAAAATTATATAAAAAGTGATTAATTTGACGTTTTCGTGAATTAAATCACATCTACTTAATTTAACCTGTAATACACAATCAATCCCAAGTTAACAAAGCTTACACATACTTTATCGAATAGCGATTTCTAAACCATTTAACCAAAGGCCATTCTGCAAATCGAAAACGTAACGAAGAAATATTCGTAGCAAAAACTCGCAAGGTTTATTTCATGACCATTTCGATTTTATCGTCACCTTCACAAGACATGTGAAAGCATTTATATGATAGAAAATGGCCGAAAGAAACATTTACTTAAGAGCTACAGAAACAGGATTCCTCGGTCCTCATTGGGTTAACTGAAATAATTGCAAAGGATACATTTGCTGAAAAAGATATTCAAACTTCCGAAAACATAAATAGTCACCCTACTCAACGCCATCCATCATTCGATGAGGAAGGTCATTTTCGCCTGAAAGGATGGTTCTTGATGCATCGGGATAGGTTACCTCTCTAGGAGCATCACTAGCTCACAGTGTGGTGTATGAGGGAAGAGATCGACTCCTATGGCTTTGATAGGCTTAAACGGCTCGGAATAGGGCATAGACTTGGACCTGTGCCGAGCCAGACCAGCTGCGCTCATATGTCTCCATTGCCAGTTCTTTTGGTTATTGCCTTTCTCGGCTTTGTCATTAGATGGTGTGCAAAGCTCGATAGCATTTGCCACAAGACTTTCAGGATTACAAGAAATGTAGCTGAAAAAGGAGAATAGAGTGAAGTTAAACCACAGAACATATTGAAGGCAACTATGCTGGATAAAAGAGATCGTCGCGGAACAACATACACCAGCCTCTTTAAACGAGATTGTGTCCTCAGAACCTTGATTACCTACAGCCAAAATGTAAGCTATCAGCACCAAACAAGGACACATTTGAATAGAAAGTTGATGTTTGCCAGAAAAAAGGCTTCAGTCCACTGGCGACAACTGGGAGGCCATCTGGAGTTGTCGGCAAAGGGAAGAAAATGTTGTATGAGACTGAGCTTTATTTTATGTACTATCCGAGAGCGAAGAAGCTAAACAAGCGCAGCAGTCCAGCAACAGATAGAATTGCCCTTTTCGACAATTCTTATCCAGTTGGATGGGTCTCCAAAGCCAAACAATATTTTAAAATCAATCACATTCTCCTCACAATTTGGTACAATTCGCTTATATATTAACACAGGGACGACAATTCATTTGTTTCAGTGTACTAAGAAAAGAATTTC
Source organism: Henckelia pumila (assembly GCF_033568475.1). Lineage (NCBI taxonomy): Eukaryota > Viridiplantae > Streptophyta > Magnoliopsida > Lamiales > Gesneriaceae > Henckelia > Henckelia pumila. The sequence goes on along the minus strand of NC_133122.1, from coordinate 65,327,423 downwards.
CCACCTATATTGGAGGAGGCAGAGGCTTGTAAAGAAACTAATTCAGAGAGTTTTTTTAGGGCAGCCAGCCCCTAGAAGGCTAGAAACAACTTGCCACCTTGAAGCAAAAACAGTTTATCCGCGGAGAACATCATTGAGCAATTTGAGCTCTCGTTGGCTCAACTAAGGAAAACACTAGTTGAACTATATGCAGTGTTAAAAATATATTGAGATATCACTTTCAAACCATGTCTGATAACAGCAACGACCAAATGTCATGTGACAACAGGGTATGACCAGAAATCCTGCTCTGTTTTTAAATATTGTATTCTTCAGTCACTCGGGGAAGGCGGTGTAGGAGAAATGTATGCAAGAAAAGTAGAAAACAACAATACTTCCTAAATATAATTCAACATTACTTACAGTGGGGTGAAGCCCTGCACGTGGAGGATCTACTATAGCTACAACATTTTTGAATTCCTGCAGTGGGACACTGCTTTTCAAGGTACACTGCTTTTGCAGCTCGTTCTCATCTTTTGAGCATTTACTCCCACTGCTGCCATTCTCACGATCAATGCTCGAGCTATCTTCAGGTTCAAGCACCTGGTCTGCATCGGTCTTCTCCTCTTCGTTTGCAAGGATTGTCCCCTCATTCTGCTCAGATGCGTCTGAAATGTCATCTAGTTTCTTAGCTGAAGATAGGTAATCTTTCATCAACGACCCAATAACATCCTCTGCCTAACGATGCATCAAAAACACAACACAAAAAATTAAGTTAGTACAACAGAGATTACTAAATAATTCGACAAAACCGTGCTTCAGAAGAAAGAAAGCGGTGAGACGATAAGGACGAAATAGCTTGTTCTTTCTTTAATCAGCAACGATGATGGGAATTATGCAAAGCTGGAAAGGAACACAAAGTAATCCAACATAACCTTTCCACAAACAAATTTGCAGTTTCTTATCCCGTTGATTTCTGCATTCCTCTGAGCATCTGAAATTGCAGAAGCATTCATTTCAATGCCAACGACCTGAAATTTTAGGTGACATCATTTAATTGGCAACATAGAGGAGAAGTGGATGGGAATACGGAAACCAGGATATAGATATGTTTAAAATGGATTAGACTGCATTACCATACCAACACGATGAGCTAAAGTCAGGCCAATTGTCCCCGTGCCGCAGCAAATATCAAATAGCAATGTATCAGGACCCAGACCAGCCCAGTCCCCAGCAAGAGCATACAGTTTCTCGGCTGCAAGGGTGTTGACCTGTAAGAGTTCGAAGGTAAATGAGTGTTCTCTAAATTGACTTCTTCCTCAACTTTTCTTTTCATCAGACACGTCACACAAGGCACTGAGGTAAAGGGGAAATAAGGAACAATGGCACAGAAAAATTAGATAAGCAGTACGCGGGTTCACCGTTCACCTGAAAGAAAGCCGTAGGTGAGATTGAAAAGCGCAGATCGTTAATGTGATCATGAATTCTTGGTTCTACAACATCATCAGTTATCTGCAGTCCACAATCACCTTCGTCTCTACGAATAAAAACGTATCGCATGGGAGCATCAGAAGGTGCAACGTTTGATATTCCTGTGTGATCCTGAAAATTGTCAAAATTAATGAGATAAAGATTGTGTCAAATTAAATATGCAAATAATGGGGAAATATACTATTAAGATTAAGAATATTTAAAGAGCCAAAAACCTACTATCGTCCAGATGGAAGATGGAACAAAACCTCCCCTTCATAATTTAAGGCTTTTGATTTTCCCAGTTCAAACATGACTACCAAAGGATAAGTGGATAACCATTCAACATTTTATTTTCTATCATTTAACCACCTCCTATAATTCTCTTCGGTTATTCTTACACCCATAACAACTTTATTCAATCAAAGGAACAAGGAAATGGAACGAAGATCATTATTCAAGTAGTATAGCATAACCATAGCCATCAAACTCTTACCTGAATCACAAAAGCCGTTAGAGGCAAGGAATGAGATTCTGTTGAAGATCCAGCAGAAAATGCTTGAGCTAGCTTTTCAACTTCGACTTTCACCCGTCCATCATCAAAACCCACTGAGCAAACCTGCATCACAGAGATATTGAAAACACATGAATGCAGAGGAATGAGTTCCCACTAATCAAATTTTGATGTTTAAGGTATTCCAGAATCCAATATTTTAAGCAGTAGTTACTGAAATTACAATATATCAAATTTCAATAACCAATAGTCACTTGAAAATTTCGAAAACTTGTGTAAGACGTAGCCAAAAAGGTTTGGGTGGGACATGAACCTGAACTATGAGCAGGACCTCTTGAATGATGTTCTCCAAATTGTCAGCCTCAGAAGACTTGCAAGGTTTCCTGCCTTCACGAACCTAAAGATAAATATCAACAGAATCGTTATTTGGTGGAGTATTGCTTCCTAGTTCCTTCTATTTCATATTTGAGTAAAGCCACAAGATCAACCATAAAACCGTAGTTGGGGTAAATTTAGTATTTTCCTACGACAATTAACTGCCCAACTGTGTTTTTCATACTAAGCATACCGTAAGCTGACGCCAGAATCCAGAATTGTTTAATCTATTCCAAAGAGGCAAGGGTGAATGCTGCAGAAAATCTTGAAAAATAGCAGCATATTTGACAGATATTCTAGAAACGTTTGGGCAGTCCGCAGGTTCCTCGACAGCAGTCACACCCTCCCTATAATATTTGTTCAATTCTTTTAAGTGGAACCAAACACTGACAATTTTATTACGATATCTGGTTAATAGCAGACGACCTGAAATTCCCAAGTAAAAATCCCACAGTAGGTTTGCCTTGCAAGGAATATCCAACAGAGAATTCACACTTGTTTCTGTATCCATTAATGAGAGGCGACTCCATCACTCCCACCAACTCACATGGGAGGCGACCTGAATGTCAGCACTGAAAAGATTAAAGATTTATCTGAGCACCCAGTCCACCATCTGCTTTAAATTGCGGTGAGAAATGAATAACGCAAGATTTTCCAGAAAAAATAAAAGAGTACCGCCCTCCTTCGGTCCCTAACCTTTGTACATAATATTATTAATGTTTAGATATCCAAATGACATCAAAAGGCAAAAATTTTCGGCATGTTCATTTTATTGAATTTCTTAGACAAGGTCGGAACAACACACCTATTTCTTTAGATTTCATAATCCATTCTGGAACTGAAACTCCATTCGGACAAGCCTTCCGCACATTGTTAGTCTACAAAATATCAATACGCGTTTTAAAATTTCAAATAGTGAATTGAAACTCTTTTTATAACACAGTCCAAACACACATATGAAGTAAATGAAAGGAAACAATTTGCAAAACGAGAACACAATGAAGAAGTATCAAATTTACTGACTAATTTTCTAAGATTCTGCATTAAAGAGTTCTTCTTGGTCTCGATCTGAGTGGAATATGTCATGTGAGCGAAAGGAGTCACGACATCGCGGACACTTCTACCCTTTAAAACTGAAGCATTTGGAATTGAACTGCCATCATCATTGTCATCTTCATCAACAACTGTTGCAGTCACATTAGAACCATCAACGGCCTGTGAAGGATTCTCTACTTGCTGTGTGGTGTTAGGAGGCCTTGCGACTTTACTCTTTTTCTCAAAAGACCTTGGAATGACGTCAGAAACCTTCAGAATCCTGTTATTTGCAAAAGATTTCCCATTCAATGCCTGCAAAATTATAACACGATACATAAAATTCTAACTTCTTAAAAGTTCCCAGAAGATTCTTCCTAAACCCTGTAAAAAAGAATACCTTTACTGCAGTTATGACTTGTTCCGTGCTTTCAAAAGTTACAAATCCAACATACATGCCTGGCTTTTTCTTGGCCGAGTTGAAGAGAATTCCCTGTTGAGCGACAGAAATCATATCACAACGCACGAATCAAAGCTTGATAAAAACCATTTGAAAAAAAAAAAAAAAAAAAGTAACTTGAACACTCAAAAGAAAAATGGAAAGTCTCGAGACAGCATTTCTAACATTTATGGAAGAAAAGTTTCGCACACATTCCCATTTTCACCAATGCAAACTAAATCCTGAAAAAAGAAAAAAAAAACAACTGACCTGTTCACTCAGAAAGTTCTTCAAATTATCCGAAGACCATTTCATCGGTAAATTCACCAAGCATTTGGATAATCCCGAAGAACTCCCCTCACCTTCCGTCTCCAACGCCTCCGTCATCATTACATTGCCCAACTCTCCCTCTCTTCCTTCTCCGTTAGTTTCTGTCTTGGCGATCTTTTTTGCCCGCTCGGAAGTGGGGTCCCAAGTATTGTCGGGTCTAGGCCGCAGCTCCGCCTCACCGTGGGCGTACCTGCATGAATCCCCGTGGCTGCACGAGCCATCAAACCTCCGGAAGTAGGAGCACAGGGTGGTTTTCCACCACAAGTTCTGTTGTTCAGTTTCCGGCTCGGATTCCCTCTTCCGCTTATCTGGAACATTGCTATCAGCCTCGGAGGAAAGAGAACTGTTTTCCGGCGGGTTCTGTTGATCGGAGGAATCGCAGCACTCCATCGGAGGGTTTAGGGTTTGCTTTCAAGTGGCTTCCGGTGCGCACGCTGGACTAATTTTAGGAAGGCCCATTTCTAGTTATTTTGTTAGTTTAAATTAAATTTAAATTATTATATATTATTATTATTATTATTATACAATTTTCAAATTAAGTATATCTCCGTCCCATTTATCTATTATATATGTTTTCATGCAGATTACAAAAAATTTGAGAAAATAAATTTTAAAAATCAATTTCGTATTTTATCTTGTTTAATGAAGATTTTAATAAAAATAAATATGTAATTAGTTAATGATATTAATTTAATAATAGTAAATTGTAAAATAATAAAAGAGATAACAATAGATATAGAAACTATCAAACTAGCTAGACTATATATATTTTGGGACAAATGAAAATAATGCAGTCTAAATAAATCTAAATAAATGAGATGGAGTGAATTAAAAAAACAAGGTGTGAGTGGCGTGTGACCGTGTGGGCTTATATCTACTATCTACTATTTTATAATAGTTGAGGGAAAATTGATAAATTGGTCCCGTAAGTTTAACATTTTTGGATTTTGGTCCGATATTTTTAACATCTTTGATTTAAGTCCAGTATCTTTAAATTATTTAGGAATTTGGTCCTTTTTCTATCAATTTGCTTAAGTGATATTTCTTTTTCGTGACAATGAAAATTTGAATTGGCGTTTTGGCCACATCACATATTCACGTGGATTTTAATATACATGTCATATTAATTATTACATACACGTTTAAAACCCTCCATCCTCCTCACACGCATCTACCGATCGAATGAAATCCCCTTTCTCTCTCACCAAAGCCCTAATTTTCTAAGCAGAAGATAAGAAATTTTACACTCGATTTCGCGACACTATCGTTTATAGCTTGCCTGGTCGTCCTCTCTCTGTTTGCTTTCTCTTTCGTTTTCCATCTCCGACTCAGATCTCGCCATTTGCACCATATACGAAACTTCAGTTCTCTCTGGACCGCGCGGTTGCTTCTCATCTCATTGGCGGCGTTCTGGGCACTTAATGAAATTTTACGCCTACCATTTGTTCGTAGGAAGTACTTTTACCCATTTTTTACTCCATGTTGCGATTACGATTTCTTCAGATTACGATTTCTTCGATTATAGCATTTACATTGAGATGCCGCACGTAAGACTGGTAGACGGAGGGAAATTTTTGGGAGCACTTTTCTTCAGTCTTGTGAATATGATGTTGCATTCACGATAATGTTATGTTGTGGTTATTTGGGTGGCCGAGCACTTTTCTTCAATTCACATCTTAATGGGGTGGCAGAGCTTGCATTCATGAGTGCCCAAATAACGTAATGTTGATTTTCATTTTGTTTGTTTTTTTTTTGGGTTAATGTATACTTTCTTAGAATGATTGATTGTAATGGTGTTTTGTATGAGCTAAATTTCTGGGAATGAATGTATTGGGTTATTAACTTCAAATTAAAACTGGTTTTGAGTTATTAGATTTATTTGTATTGGTGTTTTGTTGAAAATATGGGAAGTATGTATTAACTATTATGTTTCTAAGTCTTTCTTTTGTATTGGTGTGTGCATGTCAAATAATTTGGTCTGCAAATGGTCCATGAGAATTTGGTGTTGGAAGCAATCTAAGAATTTGAATTTCATTATGTTGTCATTAGCACAGGGGAAGGAAGATGCATGTCAAATTTAACTCTAAGTTGATGGATCTCACTCTGAAAATTCCATAAGAATAATCAAGAACTCAGTTCAAGCACTTCCATGAGTTGAAGAACTGAACTGTGATCCTGGCTCAAGAAATATTACAAATATTTTAGCATTGTATTGGTCAAAAATTTGAGATGATGTATAAACTTGTATCATTATATCAATTATTGGTGGTGGTCAATCAAATGAGTATTGATATTTTATTGTTTCATTTTATACAGTTTTCTTCTTTCGCCCTATTGTTTCTCATTTCTATTACAACTCTACTTTTCAAAAAGATCAAATTCTTAGTCATAAAATCGATTAAACCAACAAATCAAATAAAGAATCTAAAGCACACTAGCTAACTGTATGTTATATAGAAACAAAAGCTGAAACCTTGAAGCAGCCCCATGTAATAAGAGCAGACTGAAGCTCTTCATTACTTTGAACTAGTTCCTAAACTCTCTTGGAGCCCATTTCTGATTTTGCGAGAGCGGACTCTACACGCTCCAAAGATTCTGTCCTAATAACACTAAAGATTCTGTCTAAAGATTATGTTCTAATAACACCTGATTATTTCTACAGCACCACAAAATGGATGAAATGGCCCAGAGACAGTATAAACACTTTTACTTATGTAGCTACCTGGCTTCCCAACAGCTTGCATCTTTTAAAAATAAAAACAAAAAACACCTGATATCCTACAACCTAGGTAGATTACCCCAAGAACAGAATCCACAGTCCCAATGTGGCTTTATGTCAATTTTACACTACACATGAAGATTCAGAATAGTCTGAATCATTTATGCATTAATTGCTGCCATGTATTCATTTTATATGCATAAAGTTTGAATCATTTTATAAGCATTTTATATCAACACAAGAAAATCATTGACAAGGAAAAAATCAATTCGGAGTTATAAAATAAACTAAAACTAAATAAATGATGTAAAATGACAGCCCAAACCATCAACACAAATTACATCAAGCGTTTTTTTAATGTAAATCCAAACTGCTCGAATTCATCCAAATAGAATGGATTCAAAAATTAGATTCATAAGCAAAAATGATCAAAGTCATTACAAGATATTGTTCACCCATCACAAAAGATTGTTCAAACATAATTTTGATCCAATTCTCAAAATACCAAAAGTAAAACAGAATACTAGGTGACCATAAACAACATAATCAATGCATCTTCCTCTTCCCTTCATCTTTTCCAACTCCAGATGCATTTTTGTATCTTGGCATTGGACCTCCAATAAAATGTGCAGGTGCTCTTATATTAATTTTATTTGCTGGATTCTGGCATTGTTGGAACTGAGCATACATTGAAGGTGGTGGGACAGCATCATCAGCGGAATTTGAGTGTCGCCCTGAAGCTAAAGTTGGTTGGAGTGTATTGACATTGTTTTTCACCTATCAATAACAAATAAAAAGAGAATATTAACACAATTAATTTAAAAATATATAGATGAATACCATATTACTAATTAATTACAGTATTTATGATTTCAGTTTCAACTTGAGCGGATATTTTTGTTTTGTCCATAGTTACAACCGTAGATGCATCACCAAACACCTGCAACGGTCAATAGGATAAAATTCTAATTAAAAACATCATGATAGTATGTTGAAAATTTTAATTACTATTAAACTGAATATTATAAACACAATTATACCATATTTACTTACATTTAACATATCAAAAGAACTTGATGATTGTCCAATAAGTATGTGTTTATGGAGAGACGCTTTCCTCCTCACCTAGATCATCAAGTTAATTGATAAAATTTAGGAAACACGATGGACTATTAATCATGATAATATATCAATGATAATTTAATCATATCCGTACCTGCAATTTTTTTGGCACAATTGGTGATATATCTTGTGTTAATTGACTTTGAATTTGTTCCTCTTCATCAAGTCCAGTTTCGACATATGTCAGATTTTCGACTACACTAGTGGGAGGACAAGTTCTCTTGTTATGACCTTCAGTTCCACACCGACTACACTTGAGTGTATGCTGCTGCCGTTTCATCTTATTGGCATTTGCACTCAATTGTGGTTTACCCCTAGTTCTCTTTCTTCTCTTTTGTGGTTGTTCATCACTTTCCCTTCTTCTTACTTTCTTAGGCCTACCAACATTCCTTTCCAATATTGGTGGCAGTGGAGAAATATAGGTCGAAGCTTGCCACTCATGCCTACCATTTATAGGTATAATAACAGGAGCATACACTTTCTTATAGGTCTCAACACTGTAATATGCATGTGTGAAGTCATGGTAATCCAGCCTTTGTGTGTAGATGGCACGTAAAGCATGATTGCATGGAATTCCACACAAATCCTATTTCCTACATCCACATGTATGATTTTTCAAATTTACACTGTATTTGGTTCCAAGTGCATCAAAGCATGAAATTTGATAATGAAATGCATCAGCTTTAATAGGAAGACAATCTCCAACTTTTTTACTTGCCTTTTCTATGATTTTTTCAATCTTGGGAAAAAGTATCCCTTTCCACTTCTCTTCAGCTCTATCTCTACTAGTTTGCATTCTCTGCATTAAATACTCCAGTATCCATTCCAACATAGAAATTATAGGTTTCTCCCTTGCTTCCAAGATGACACTGTTGAAAGACTCACATCCATTATTAAGTAGCATGTCACACTTAGGAAATTCTTGAAAGTATGATCTACTCCACTGAGTAGGTGCCTTATCATTGAACCATTGGTAGGCATTTTCATCGAGTTCTCTTAGTTCTTTCATTTTCCTATCAAATTCATTAACAGTTGATGCCCTAGCACACTCCCACACAGCATGTTTGAATGCTTGTCCCCTAAAACCAGCATTTCGAAAGTTGGCATGCATATGCCTAACACAAAACCTGTGTTCAGCATTAGGAAATACTTCTCGCATTGCTTGGATGAGGCCTTTTTGTTTATCTGACATGAAGGTCCACTCATAATCCCTATCAATTTTGAATTCCAACTTTAGCAAAGCCAAAAACCAACCCCAAGTTTCTCCAGTTTCTTTCATAACCACAGCATATGCAATGGGAAAAATGTTATTGTTTGGGTCAACACCTACAGCTGTCAAAAGAACTCCAGCACTTGGCCCTCTCAAATGACATCCATCTATCCCTATGAAAGGTCTACAACCTGCCAAAAATCCTTCTCTCAAAGCATTTAAGCACAAATATAATCTATCAAATCTAATTTGCCCGGTGGAGTCATCTGTGCCTACAACAACAGTACTACCAGGGTTCGATCTTTTTACCTCGTTTGCAAAATCCCATACAAGAGAATATTGTTCATCAGCCGGGCCTTGTACTTGGTTGATAGCTTTTCTTTTGGCAATATAAGCTTGATAGTAAGAAACATTACATCGTAAATCTGCAATTGCATCAAATCTGAATCCTTTGACATTTCTTTTCGGATCAGAACTGAATTTGTTTGCATATTTTTTGACAACCAACTAGATTTCAAATTTTTCTTAAAGAAACTCGACCCACAAGTATGCGTAGATACATACTTTTTAATCTGAAAAGTAGATTCACCTTGAATTTTCAATGCATGGATCTTCCAACCACATTCTTTGTCTGCACACTTTGCATGAACTCTAGTTTTGTCATTTTTGTAATATTTATGTTCTGTTTTTCTTTAATAGCTTGTGAGTGTATGGCACTCCTCAATTCTTTTTTTGTGCAAAACACCATTCCAAGTTCAAAAGTAGGATCATATTTCTCCAAATGGTTGAAGATTGGAAACCTCTGTGACTCCGTTTCAGTATCTGAGCCATTGTTACTTCTCAAATCATCCTCACTGCTATTCAGATTCTCGTCAACAGACTCACCAATCATGGAATTTTCTAATATCCCTATGCTTAATTGCTGATCTCCAATCGACTCTACTCCAATATCAATATTCGTATTGAATAATGTATCATCATCTTCATCATCATAACAGCTCTCACTAAATTCATCACTTTCACCTTCTCCATCATTTTCATCTTCAAACTCTGCCCAATCACTTCCATTTTCATCACTTTCATTTGTTTTCCCTTGCTCAATGACATATGAATCCTTAACAACAACAGATCTATTGAAAATAATAGCATGTTCCTCTTCCACAATGTATATGTTCACTTCTCTAGAAGTTTTCAATCTCTTTTCACACATTACCTTCAAATTCTTGTCATTTTCGATCACTATAAAAACCAATATCATCATTTGTATAACATCTCATTGGATGCTTTACATTCCCATGTTCAGCAACCATTTTAAAGTACTGCAACATTAACATGTTCAAATCATAATAATCGAACTTATTTATATGACCACCTACATAAGCTTGAAGATCTTCTGCGTGGAACTTGCCTCCATAGTGAATAACCAAAGTAAAGAGCTTTTTTTTTATCTGCATATACATAAAAAATGAATATTATATGAATAACCTAGAAAAAATAATTTCCACATAAAACAAGAATCTTGTAGATGAATGTGAGAATGATTAAACTCAGAATAAGGGATGATGCAAATGGAAGTGAAAAAACACAAAATTTTAAAACTCATAAAGATTAAACATTTATACCATATTTCGGTGGTGGTAGATGAAGATCAGCTGCAGCCCGAATCCGCATTTCTCGTAAAACAAATTATCTTCTGATGTAAAATTACTTCTCTTCTGCTTAGGACTTAAGCGATTTATCGAGAGACAAAAATAAAAGGGATTCAGTACGTTCAATGCATATCAGAGAGAGGGGAGGGAGGGTTTTAGATGTTTGTGCAATAATTAATATGACGTGTATATTAAAATCCACATGTATATGTGATGTGGCCAAAACATCAATTTAAATTTTCATGTCACCAGAAAGAAATGCCACTTCAGCAAATTGGTAGAAAAAGGACCAAATTCCTAAACAATTTAAAGATACTGAACTTAAATCAAAGATGTCAAAGATATCGGACCAAAATCCAAAAATGGTAAACTTACCGGACCAATTTATCAATTTTCCCTAATAGTTGATGATATTAGAAAAACTATTTTTGGTGTGGCATTAACACACCAAAAATTCTTTTTCACTTTTGCCCTTCTATTAAGTAAATTTTTTTTTTTACAAAAGTCTCTTAAATAAATTTATACAAAACTTCTCCACTAAAAAAACTCAACGACCGTAAAAAAATACATAATTATTTTATAAAATTATATTTTTGATCCACAAGTTTTATGTGTATATATATATATTATGTTACACACGCAACGCGTGTGCTGCGGTGACTAGTTATAATTATTTTCACGCATTTTTTGCTAGATAAGATGCATTATTTTTCTTCTTAAAAAATTCATTAATTATGCTAAAAGATTCCTACCCGGCCTATGTAGAGTATTAATATTTATGTCTAAAGTATTATTTTCATTGTAAAATTATTATTATTATTATTGATAGTTATATTATGAAGAAATATTGTGAAATAATGTTGATATTAGTAGAAAATATTCGACCCATCAAAAATATTATTTCATGCCTATAGTATCCCTGAAAAATATCAAGTTTTCTTAGTTATGTCATGAAAATTTTTGTATGATATATGTTAATTTGAGTAGACATATTACTTAAATATGCATAGGTTGTGAGATCGTCACACAGAAGACTTACTAAAAAAATAAAAAAAAAATCTTACAAGACTGTCTCATGGATTAATTTGTAAAATCAATATCCGATAATAATAAAAACGTATAATTATTTTTATATCAAAACTAGTTCTTTTCTCAACAGATATAAACCGAGTCTCACAGGCGTATCCTTAACATAAATTGGACCGGCATTTATAAAAGTGAGTGGCGATTTATAAGTCACTCCCTCTTCTTTTCCACTATTATATAATATATAATTAATCAATGACAAATAAAATAAAATAAAATAAAAAGCTTATATATTTTATAGGCATTAAATCTTGACCATTTGATGACAATTGACACCTAAGTTTCCCATCACCGTCGAATGGTCTACTTCAACGTCTGTGTGAACCGACAGTATTAGGATCCTTTCCCACCTTGAGACCATCGATGATTTTGACACACAACTAATCTTTATGAAAGTAATTTTTAAAGCATTGGCTTCTAAAAAATATATATATTTTATTCATCGAACATTTTTATCCTCTCTTTGGATCAAGTGCTAGTTGTCTACTTTGTAAAGCGAATCAAATCACAAAATCAAGTGTTCTTTAATAACTTATTAAACACCACAAATAATCACAACATATGGTACTTTTGGTGAGAGAAATCACAATTGTGGGATGAGTGACGGAGAAAATCGTACTAGTTATACTTTGATCGATAATCTTGATCAAAAAAATGTTTTTAGAGAAAATTGAAATTCATGATCATTCAACTATATACTTATCTAATTTTCATCATGAGCGATGAACATAAATTTTAGCTCAATTTTTATATTATTATTATTATAAGAATAACAATACAATGGTCCAAGTGAAAATCTATTCATTTATTTTTCTTATTTTAAAATTTAAAATAATAATCAAGATGTCAATCATCAGTTTAACGAAATAATTATAAATCAATAATTAATACGACAACCCACACTCCTTCCCTTACTCCTGTCTTCTTCACAGCCACACCGATAATCACTTCAGCCGTTCCATTTCCCTAACCCTAGATCATACAATATCTGAAACCCAACACGAATTCAAACCTATTGTAGCTGTCTCTAGCGATTTAACCATGTAATTTTGGCTAAATTTGAGCAACTGATGAGTTGAATCAGGATGGGTGAGTGGTTTGAACCAATGGCGAGAAGGATTTCAACGAGAGTCTGGTTAGGGTGCCAAATTTCAATGGGATTACTGGTGGGTGGAAATCACACCTCGTCCAGGTTTTGCACTCGCTAATTTGTTCGTTCTGCTTATCTGTTGGATTTCTCTTGAATTTTTACTTTATCCGATCTTTAGCTTTTAAGTTGTGTTAATCGCTACGCTGTTATAGATCTGATAGTTTCAATTAGTTGAAAGATCTGGGAATTGGGTCTAAAGGGACTTAATTTAAGTTGCAAGAAATGAACTACAAGTTCTTGAAATGGCAAGTGCTTCGGGGGCCACTGGCGAGGCTTCTGGTGTTAAGGGCCTTTATGCTTGTGCTGGCTGTGATTATTCTCTCTTTGATGCAAATGGCCCGTGAGTTTCGGGTAATCGAGCCCATGGTTTCTGATGTTAATGAATGCCCTTTGAATTTGCGCTCAAACCCGTCTTTCGATGCTGGAAATTTCTCGAATATCTCATTTCATCCGTCAAGGGATCATGCCACATTGTGCAAAGAAAGTGAAAACTTGACTAAAATTGTGTTTAAAGAGTTAATGCAGAAGAACTTGTTGCAATCAAATGCCAGAGCATTATGTGTTGGAGAAGGATCAGCCTCCTCCGTGTCCGTGTTGCACGAGCTGGGATTTCCTGATGCTTCTGGGGTTGACAAGCACCCATTTTTCTCCCTTTTCAAGAGGAGATTTGTGTATGAGCTCAACTTTGAGGATGATCATTTCGACTTTGTGTTCTCAGGAGATCTCGATAAGGTCTCAGTTCCTGCTCTCCTTGTGCTGGAGATTGAGCGTGTATTGCATCCCGGAGGAACAGGTGCAATGCTTGTTGGAGCTCGTAAGTTCTATTCAGGTGGCTTAGTGAGGTCTGCCACCACTGTTGCGTCATTCTTGAAGAGCTCTGATGTTGTTCATGTTTGTGGTGTTGGATCTTTTACACTTGTGATATTTAAGAAGAAAGTTGGAAACTTTGCTTCCTTTGAGCATTTTCAACTTCCAAATGATTGTCCTTCCATCACAAAAAACAAGCCTTTTATGAAGTATATCGAGCCTCTAGCCCACAAGGACTCGAGGCAATTCAACCTGGAGCAATCATATCTCCCCAATTTCATGAATATCTCCTCTAGAAACAAACTGGTTTATATCAATGTCGGTGCGGGGGAATTCGCTAAGTCGAGTATTGCCAAAATGTCGAAGCCGTATTGTTCCAACCATCACACTGCTTTTGAGGTGTTTGTTATTGATCACAAAATGTCTGTTCTCTCGTCTTTTGTTACAGATCCTGGCATCACCTTTGTCTATCATCCGGCTCTAGATGGAGATTCAATTGCACCAGAAATCACCCCTGATGAATATTTGAGTGCTCCCATTGATGAAAAAGGGTTTGACTTTATTTTCTGGTTTAATGAAACAGTATCAGATGAAGATTTCGTGGTCCTTATGATGAACACGAAGTTTATGGAGTTAAACATTCTTGTCGAACTATTCAAAACCGGAGCAATATGCCGTGTCGACGAACTCTTCCTCCACTGTGCAGATCCTGCAGACTGCAAAACAACCACATGCGGAGACTGCAAGAACCTTTTGAAAAGTCTGAGGAAGAGTGGGGTATATGCCCATGATTGGTTGGGAGATTGAGCTCTGTATGTCTTTTGTGAACTTGCGCTTATGTGTGCTTTGTTTCTGTTAAAAATAAATTGAAGTGGCGGATTGAGGACATAATCCACACTTCTTTCTCGTGTATTGTATTTGAATCTGTATTCTGTGTTGAATTTGATGCCTGTAATTTCCTTCGCTGGGTTGTGGAGGAAGGTTTCTCCTATGTTAACTATGCTTTGTTTAAAGGGTTGCTCTTTGGTTTACTCATTTACATGTTACTCACATTCGGCAACTACAAAATATCGCCAGTGGGACTAGTAGAGCTGTTAAAACGGACTAGGTCAGTCGAGCCAACTAGTAGCCCGTTTGTGTTGGATTTGTTGTTCGCCTAAGATTTAAGCAGCTATAGGCTATGGCTTTAGTATTGTTTGTCCAACTCGATTTGCATAACGAATTGATAGTTAACCGAAATAGAATGACAAGTTAATGGGTTGGTGAACTTGGACGTGGTTGTTCCTGCCAGGAGCATGTACGTGTATCCTTGGTTCTTTTACATCAACTGGAACTTGTTTCATGTCGGGCTCATTTGATTGCTGGAGTTGGAAATAAATCAAATGGCCACCGAATGATATTACTCTTTTCTTATTTGAACTCAAACTCGAATTTGGTAAGTTGGTTCGAAACTTGACTGGTAGCTCAAGAAATGAATGGCTTTGGGCTTCATTGTGGCTCCATCTAGAATTTGTCTTCTATTTCCATTCTTTCATTTCAAATTTAATAATCGAATTCTATTAAGAAAATACTCGAACTATGCCTGGCGTTAGTTGGATCTTAAAATTGAAAAAAATAATATCTTTACAGGATATTAACAAATTTACTTGGTTCAAGTACATGTGCTAATTGCTATTGGGTAAAATAATATAGGCTCAGATTGAGCTTGAAAATGTATTAATTTCTCTGATACAAATGGAATGCTTGGGCCGAAAAAGCTCACAAGGCGGCTCAATTTGCTACTTTAATGGCCACTCGCCGACTGCTTGTAAGATGGCCTCAGGGGATAGCCTTGAACCTCGTATAATCTTAAATTAGCCATTATGCACAATTCGTGCACCATCGATATCTTGCATTCGATTGTCTTAGGTTCTCATATACGCAATCTTGTTAACATTGCGAAGCCAATCCAAGCTCCACATGATAAAAAAATATTGATGTTAAAATTTTTATAAATATACAAGATTTTCCTCGTACATTAAAGCATCACAAATTCAAAATTCCAACTTCCCCCTGTTGAAGTTCAACATGTGTTACAGGAAGCAGCAAAGAACGGTTTAATCCAAACTATCTCGAAAGAATGACTCGGCATAGCATTTAGGATTGGATGTATATAGATCTCATATAAAATGTGTAGGACTCCCACTGTTCTAATACACATGCTACACGAGGAGTGTTTTTGCACATGTAGATTGTAGCATAAACCAACCCAAGAAGAACCATGACTGTCTTCATCATAAATCAAAGCTAATGCAACTGTCCGGTAAGTTCTCTGTTATGATGTGATTTTACAGTGACTTAGTTGGCACTGAGAACTGAATATGAAATACTAACAATGCATGGTACGATGAAGTTGCAGGTAAAACAGATTTTCCACCACTCGATTGCGGACAAGGAGTTGAAGGTGCTACTGCCAGCATCCATTACATTTTAGGCCTAAAAAGTAACATTCAGTGGGTTGCTACCAACAAAACAAGCATAATTGAATTGTATACATTGCATGCACAATATTTTCCATATAGAAATCCCCCAGGTTTCAGTTAATGCTCGGGATAACAAATGTCAATGATATTCCATGAGATATGACTGTGGTTTGGAATGGCTACTAACATGAACTACCATGCTTACCAACAAAAAAATGAACACTAGAATAAAAAAGAGATACATACATCACTTGATATATTTTTGTGTCATGCAGTTAATTGTGATCCCAAACAGTCTCCAGAATGAGACAAAATACAAATCCAATAGTTCCAAGAGTAAATAAGACGCAGAATCAAACAACCAACATATAAGTCGACTATTATGTCGAACAATTGAAAGATGATGATTCAAACAATAACAAATGTCGGAAAATAAGAGAAAAGACCTAAAGGTAGAATCATGGCTCAGCAACCCATGATAGCGCAATTGTAGACAAAGACACCTGAATGCTCCTTCACTCCAATAATTTTCCAATCCAAAGTGTCATTTTTTACTCCCGACTTTGGATGCCAGGAATTCAAGACAATAGCTTCACCTTCAGGACCCCTTTGACCACCTACAACAAGCAGTGCATCTCCACAGGACTTGAAAGCAAGACCCCAACCATTTGATGAATCGGCCCTCACTGGAAGTCTCCCTACTTCGTCCCACGAGTTCTTTTCTTTGTTATACTTCTTCACCATGTTAGTCGCATATTCGACAGCATAGAGTTGGTTGTCAACTACTGCAACAAGAGGAGGTGCTTGTGCTGCTCGGTTGACATTGGGATACATGCCCTCGATTTTTCTCCACTTTCTTGCATTAAGGTCAAACTCCTCCCCACAAGTTAACGAGTCGGTGGGACTAGTCATTCCACCAATAACATAAAATTTTTTATCCATGAAAAATCCAGAGCATAATCTACGAGGAGAGTGCATGCTCGGCAACATTTCCCACTTACCAGTTAAGGAATTGTAAAGCTCGGCAGATTTTAACACGTTCCCATCCTTGTCGCTTCCTCCAGCTACAATGGCTATTGATCCAAGACTACCTGATGCAAAAAGACAACGAGGACGATTCATTCCTTCACACTTGACCCAAACACGGCGAGTCAGGCTGTACTTCCAAATGGCAAACTCGAACAGCTCACGTCCGAAAACCAACAACTCATTCCCCACAGCCAATGACTCCTTATCAGCACAATTAAAACAGTCATCGCAAGGAATTTTAGGCAATCTCATCCATTTCTTCCTGAAGGGATCAAATGCCTCCCACCCTCTTGGATCACAAACCATATACACCCAATGCTCCACAATCCCCAACTGCCTTCTCAGCTCGTACAAATACCCACTTTTAATCAGCCTATTGAATCTTGCATTTAAGAATGACAAAGAAGCATAATCTGATCTATAAGCTCGAGCAAGACACGTCAATGCAACGTCATCAAGCAAACCAGGGAGAAAAGAATCACTTGATTCAATAATGAAATGGCCATCATCATCTTCTCCTCTCAATATCTTTCTTATACCTTCTCCAACCACAAAAGTAAAACTTGACTTATTTCGATCAAAAGATGAAAACACAAACTTTGTTAGCTTGTTGGCTTTTGAATCCATTGTAGCACTCTCCTTATCCAATGAGAAACAAATTAGCAAATCAATAGCATCCCATACCTATGAAACCCACTTAATAAAAAAAAACCAGATGTAACTTTATGTTTTTTTTTTTCCTTTCTATTGAAATTAAGCTCCAATTTTACCAATCATTTTGCCAATATCAAATACAAATATCCCATCCTAGCAACAGTATGCGCAATCTGTCAATCCGACCCAACTATTCATAAACTTGTGAAATCCTTTTCCGTTGAAAAAAAAGCATTCAATCTGTATCAGCGAACCAACCTTTATTGAGACTTAAAAATCCTCAATTTATTCTCAAACCTCTCCAAACCCACCCGAACAATACAAAAATGGTCTCTCCGATAAAGACTCTAACTTTCAGAAAAACAAGCGTAACCCCATCAAAATCCGCAGCTCCTTCTCCAGGTATTCTGGAGAAACAGACAAATTTACAACACAAACAATTAATTAATCACTCATCTACAAAGCACGTAAAAAATTATTTTTTTTAACACACACACACCCAAAAAAGGATCAATCGATTCGGATTCTAACCGGTCATCACGAGTTAATTAGATCTTCTATCATGCGGAAGCAAGCATCGGTCGGGTCTTCCAGCAGTCCGAGTCACCGGCACATTCTTCCGCCCCCGAAACAAATAGGGCTCAATCGCACACCACCAAGCTCATAGAAACGGAGCTCCGGCAAGCGTCGCCGCCAGAAGCGGTGTCCAAAGCGAGTATAGTGAGAGAAAATTGGTATGAATTTTGTTGTGTGAAGGAATTTATTCTGCAGAATTTGGGACCTTAATTATTACTATTTCTGATGTATTACGGGTCAACTTTGTGTTTTACTTTTTAATAACGCGTGCCCTATCTTTTTAAAGCTCTTTTCCATTTTTGCTTATTTTCAGTTCCCTTTTAATTTACTATAATTAATGTCAAAAAAAACTTCCTATAACTGAAAACGAACCATTTATTAATAAAACCATTTTTGGCTCAATTTCAAACCACAATTGCACATGAAAATTTTGTTACATGATATTTTTGCACGGTCGTTTTTTTGTAACACTTTTATGATAAATCGGTTGTATATATACTATTCAAATTCATATTAAATTTAGAATTTTTTATATGTTATTTAACGTGTGATTGTTTTGTAATGAATAATTGTTGTCGTCTGTGCATATTGGTTATTTTTTGATTGAAGTGATGCTCCTACTTCGGTATAATAATAGGAATCTGATTTATTTTATATGCATTTATTTTAATAATAATTATCTACTTTTTTAGCATATAATTATGTAGCCATAATATGATGAGAAATTTACATGAAATTAATGAGGATATTATTATTTACGAAGAATATTAATGCATGTGTGTACTTTCTATATGCATTAAAATTTTTGTCTATTATACTTTACACAAATCATGGGGAGTGGTACGGCCATAATACGAAGGGGAGAAATCAATTATTGTAAAGATTTTTATTATATTATTTTTGACGTAGATTCCTTTTGTTATTTTCAACGAGCAAAAATTCAAATTTACGTACAAAAGATTATCGAGCTAAAATCAAAAAAATATTTTTAAATTGAACTCGAAAGAAACAAAAACATTTTTTAAACCCAGTAGATAAGAAGTGTACGTACTCGACGGTAATAGTATTTTGGAGGGTTTGTACGGTTTGTTTTAAACCGGCCGGTGAAGGGCATAAAAATAGGTGATCACGATCGGCATTGTTTGGTTTGATGTATTATTAATCTATGTATAACTTATCCCAATTAATTTCGCCTTATTTTCGTCATATTATTTATCTATTTATTAATTAATAATTTTACATCAATTAAATCAAATAAATTATAATCTATCCATCAAATCAAATAATGTATTAACTATTTTTTCTTATTTATTTTTAATTTATATTATATTACTTATCTATGGATTACTTATCCTATCACTCAAACTAAACGATGCCTTTAGTTATAGCACTGGATAGGTACACCGAAGCTAGAAACACCATGGTTTGCAAAAACGATATGGGAACGGGTGGATTCAAGATGGTGCAAATTAGTGTAAGTTATTCAAGCTTTGATCCTAGCGATGTTTTATGTAAAAATTTTACATGATTCACCATTCATGGTTCAATGTAGTAACTCAAGTTTCGTTTTATAAGATTAAAATTGCAAAATATGATTAAGGAGTTATTATTGATAAAAAAAACTAAGTGAAAAATCAGCTCCAAACTGTCTGAAAATGGTTTAGGAAGACTAGGGACCCGAGTAGTTAGGATCCAACCAAATTGGTTTGGAAGAAGTGAACCGGAACGGACCATATAACAGTGTTCGGAGCCGAATTGTGTGACATGAGTGCTCTTCATGTGTCGATTGATTTGGACTTGACAAGTGGTGAGATCAAATCGTCTGAAGACAATCGGGCCTTCCGAACTCAAAGATCGAAGCTTCTGAAGTCAGATAACCGAGACATGTCTAGGCATGCGACAATGGTGGAGCTAGCCAGGATTTCATATCCACCCGGATTATAATTTTTTAATAAAAAAACAAAACAATACATATGTGCGTACAATTAAAAAGTATGAAAAATGCTTGTTCATTGTAGTCTTAAAAAAATGATGGAAAACAATGAAATTCAAAAAAAAAAGGAAAAAAACAAAAAAAAAAAAAAGAGAGGAGAAAGGAAATTAAAAGGAATTAAAGAGAAGAGAAAGAGAAAATTGTAATAGAGATACACATTTTATTCTTAGATGTTATGTTGAAATTGAATGATAATTTTGATGCATTGGATGATTTGTTTTGTGGAAAGTCTTGCATGATATTTTTGATTCCATTAAACCCTTTTAGGCTATTTGTTCTATTTTATCACTAGTCCCGTTACAATTAATGTTAAGCCCTTTGATCGTGCATGTTATTTATTTCATTCCTTTGGTAGAAGAGATATGATATATTTGCAAGCATATGATAAAAATATTTCATGTTATGACATGAGAGTTCTTTGATATATATATATGCCCTACATATTTTTGAGTATAATGAGTGAATCACGTGAAAAGTGGTTGTTGAATCCTATGCATTTTAATTTCAATTAAATTGATTAATGTGATCATTCATATTGGTAGTAAGTGAGAATATAAACTTTGAATGTATCAGTATTTTAAAATATTTAAATAAAAGTATACATTACTTGTGCTATCGTCTTTTTTGTTAAATCTTCAACATTATTTTTATCTATTGGTTTAAATTCAGTCTAACATTTATTTGTATCCATGCCTTTACTATCGTTGGGATGACACTTTATGGCAAATTGTCATTTTATTAAATAAAAAAAAACATTATTTTAGCTAAATTTTTTTTATCTTTCTGTTGAATCCAAGTTCTCGGATGCATGCATGCTCATTTGACATCTATTTAGTTATTCATTCAGATGATTCTGAAACTCAAGAAAAAAAATACTAATAATATACCAAGTAAAAAAGGCATATCAATCTAGCTTATACAAATTAATCTTAGTAGAAGTTGGTCCTACTTGATATTATTTTAATTTATTCAAGTTTAATAAAGTGTAAACAAATTGGATGGTAGAAGATGTACGTAGTAATATTTCATGACTTTGTTCGATAATAATTTTAATTTTGTATTATTAATAAGTGTAAATATTGGTATTCGGTTCTTCACTCATTAATTAATAAATGAAAAGGATAATTAAACAAGAATAGCATAAACCGTAAGTATGATGGCTGCAGCGGAAAACGAATATGGAATAATTTTTAGAAGAAGAAGTGTAATAAAAGATATGGAAGAATTAATAGGCTGAAATTATTAAAATTTTAGATGAAAGTTAGTTTACAAAATAAAAAAGAGAAGAATAAAAATCTAAGGTTTTGTTTGGACACGTACTTATAAACGTTTTTACAAAATTATTTTTTAAAAACTTTTTATAAAATGTTTTTAAAGTTGTTTTAAGAATAAATATGTGTTTGGACAACAATTCTATAAAAATGTTTTAACATTTTAAAAATCATGTTGTTCATATTTTGTCTTCCATTATTTCATGTTAAAAACATTTAAAAGAATCTTTCAAGTGTTTTTTAAAAACTATACTTGAAGATCACTTAGTAAAAAATAGTTTTCAAAAATATTTTGCAAAACTTTTTATCCAAATATGCACGTACTTTAAATTTTTTTCGCTTATAAAACACTAAAAATATTTTTAAAATACATGTCCAAATAAAACCTAAAAAATGAGCGTAATTTTTCAAATTGTCCGACCGGGAATTGGAAGCCGGCCGAGGGTGGGAAAGTGGAGATTGGGATAGCAATATTTTGGTTATTCATTTTTCTAAGCACACATTATAAATAATTTTGTTATCACTCATAGATAGATATTTAATTCGAAATTGTGAATTATAAAAGAACAAGACATGGACTTTTAATTCCATCCCATTGTCCATTGATAGCACGTCCAATTTCTTAAAATACATTTTAGAATAATAAATATTAAAGTGGGAAAATATATGTGCGTGTACGTGTGTGGCAAAATGACAATAATTATAATAATATTGAATGATTGAGACCCGATTTTCTCATTCGAGGCAGAAATAAAACATTTCTAATATTTTGGGGTTTTCTCTATAAAAACAAAAACTAAAAAAAAATCCATATGTAACGTAATTTACACAAGACAAATGAAGTATTTTAAATCATTTTATCAAGTTAGAACAAAAACTTAAACAAAATTCCTAAAATTTCACATTTAAATGCTCAATCTGATAAGATGCCTTTTAGAAAAGAACGTCTCCAACTATACTCTATAAATAAACTCCAGAAGTCAAGGAGAAACCTTCCCATATTTGCAGCCCAAAACAATCCTCACTTCCTCCAAAGCTGGAAATCAAAGCCGTCTTGTACAATTTCCAGTTTCTACCCCGTAAAAGCTCTCTCCAGTCCAGGAAAACCCCAAGTACTGAGTCGAACTTCACGTTGTACACCGGTTTCTGTTCAGCATCACAATTTTTCTCAGTTATCCGGGCAGGGGACGATGACGGTATTACATAACTGCTGTCAAAGGAGACCATCTGTTTCACTACATTCAGGCGTTTTTTTCTGGAGATCATGGCGTTTGCACCAGCACAGGTATGGCAGAATCGGCCCGTCTTCTCCAACAACCCATGCGTGCTGCGCAACATCCTCTAGAGTCATTCTTTGCATAGGATCTGGACAACAGATTCACTCATCGATGATGCAAAAATAGAGCTGAGGTACATTTCAAATGCAGAAATGCTTAAGAAAACAATGATAAATAATGCAACTGAGTGGGAAGACTGACCTCTGCACAGAAGGCCCTCGAGCAGACTCTTTAACAGAGGGCTCATTTCATCAGGTAGTAACAATGGGTCGTTTACGATCTGAGGGCATCAACTTCGATATCGATTACTAAAGAGCAATATTTTGCCGAAATAAAGTAGAACAGGGAGACTCGGAGTCGGAGATATACTTGTATAATAATGCATATGAAGGAATTTATAAGCCGTAGTGTCAACAGCAAGAGTCAACTATACACACCTTGTCATACGTATCTTGGAGGGTCTCTCCCAAAAACGGATATTTTCCGAGAACCATACAGTATAAAGTAACTCCAACTGCCCATGTATCAGCAGCTTTTCCACGATAAGTTTCACCTATACAGCACTCAGGAGCTGTAAAAACAGGAGTCCCAGGAGAACGACGAAGCTCATCATTATCATCCTATACATGAAAATGTTGTGAATTGAGTTCATGATACTGAAAGTTAAATGCCGGACAAGCCAAACGAGAATTTATTTTGTATAAAATACTTTATTCAAGTCCTCTATAAAGCAATGTCCTCTATACCAACATAATTTTCTGATGTGGACATATTCTTTGCATGAAATCTAGAATTGGACACGATCATTAAGTGCACAGGCAAGAATCCACTATGCCATAGTTTATACAAATGATACAATACTACCAAAATAAAGGTGGTGTCCAAGTGAAGACAAACAATGAAATTTGAAATTTCCTACTGGGATGTATCAAGTAAAAAATTTCCCTAGCCAATAATCGAAAGCAATGTAGTGGTAAAAAATTGCTCTCTGAAACAATATAGACAGAATGTATATGTCCATGCATTTCAGATAGTTACTCCGGTAAAGTGATTCACGGTTGATATGCCCGCATTTCAGCACTAAGAAGCAAAAGTCTCAGAATACATCTTAGGTTCTCCCTTGCACATGATCAAATAAGAATTGCTCACCTCAAAAACCTGACTGACGCTAAAATCACCGATCTTGATGACACCAGAACCAGTAATTAATAAATTATCCGGTTTGATATCCCCATGCACTATATTCTGTTATTTGGAGCAAATAAATACTAAGATCAGTTTTCCAGAACTGAAAGACCAAGTATGACAAACTCACGCTCACAATATTTTTCTTTTATGGGAAACTCATGTCAAGTTGCATATCAACCAATCATAAACGCATTTCGATTTTAAACAATTCATGAGCATGCAGCGTGATTCAGTCCTTCCATAAAAGCTAAAAATCGGAACAAAAATTACGAGAATGAGATCCATATGACAAATACCAACCAAAGAAGCACAGCTAAATTCCTTTAAGCCTAAAATGTGAACCATAACATAAGATCTGTGCATGTTATTGTTTAATACCACAGCTTGATGCATAAAACTTGGCTGCTTTTGTTAAATAATAAAAGTAGAACGATGACCTAAGTCATTTCAGATGGCTCAAAAAGACACTACCATAGGCTGTAGACTGGCCATGTAGAGCTCTAAAATTGCAATCTTACTTCACACAGTACTAATTTAATAAGGTGAAATGACATAAACAAGCATGATGAGGTTTAGAACTAGAAACTCTGCAACATTTAACATGAGGAAATTTATAGATTGACATTTTAAAAGTTCTAAGCCAGCTTAAGGTGATAGTAAAAATCTGGGAAAATTAAGCAATATACACGTACATCCTCAGCATCATACATTGTTGTGCAAGATCAAGTAACATAGACGGTGAAAGAAAATCAAAACATAACAAAGCTATATTCAATCAACAAAATAAATAGAAAGCAGAAGTTTAAACATCATACATGAGCATGGAGATACATCAAACCAGAAACTACATCACGTAAGTACTTCCGAGCAGTATTTTCTCCCAGGCAACATGCAGGACCGCTACCATCAAAGACCCATTTGCCTTCCACATATTCAAGAACTGAACAAAAGTAGCTTTGATGTAAACAAAGCCACAACTGGCTGGAGCAGAAACAAAATAAGGGAGATTATAGAATACCCATATAGAAGTGATCACTTGTAGGGTCATTGATGACTTCAATTAGATTGACGATATTGGGATGGCTCAATAACTTCATTATTAAAACCTGCAAACATATCATTGATCTATTTTGTAAAACTAACATGAGGAAAGGAGAACTGCAATAGGTTTAAACAGAACAGTACATCTACGGTTATCAAAGGATCGCTGATAAGAACGGTCATATACCCCCAACAATTGATATAAAATTGATTAAGCATTCTCAGAAAGATGGATGCACATGGCGTCTGAAATTAAATAATATTTGTTTTAAAATAAAAAAAATAAAGTGGAGATGATCAAGTGATGTAGGCTGTAGGCAACTCACAATTGGTTTTATAAGAAAATTTTAGACAGGTATGGCGGGAGGATATTTTGCAAACTAATGGTCATAGCACACTTGACACTACATGACAGGTCAGAAAGCCAAAAACACATCTAGATTATGGGTACACTGGAAATAAACTTAGTGCAAATGAAGCAACAAGCTTGCAACCACCTGAAAAGATGACATACAAGAAGAAATTATCATTACCTCACGAAGAACATCAGACATGGCCGTTTCTGAAGGTGTGACTCGTATCTTCAACAAATAAGACTTATGAAAGGACTGCCACAAAAGAAAAAAAGAATAACTGATATCATGTGAAGCTATCATTTCTAATAACTTCATTCTTACATGGGTTCTTGTTATATAATCCGGAGAACCAACAAAATATTTTTTAAAACACAGAAAAATCTAGCTCTCTGTCATCGTATTAGAAATTATAGGCCCCGTTAGGTATCAAAAGACAAACCAGAAAAGCACTTTTTTTTAAAAAAAATGTTTTTTTTTTTGTTTGTAAGGTGTTTGGATGGTCATTTAAGTGCTTAAAAAAGTGCTTTTTAAGTCAAATTTAGAGATTTTTTCAAAAGCCTAAAATTAGAGCTTAAAAAAGAATTTTTTTTTACAAAAAAGTCAATGAAATCCAAACTGGCTCATAATGTAGATGCGCAAATGAAAGCTGTCAGCTGATCAACAGATTAGAGTGAGATATCCACATTAAAAGGCTGCATCTAATATATTTATGGGTGTGATAGGATTTAAAGCAGACCCCAGCAGGAAAAAGTTCAATAAGAGAATTACTCGAAAGAAGTTTTGAAAAGAGCGTATGAGAATTTAGAAACTCCTTATGTAAATATCTAAATAAGTAAATAACCAAGCAACCAAGAAACAAGACATCACCTTTATAGCATAATTTTTGCCATCTATATTACTTCGGTAGAGAACCTGCATATTATACAACACAGGGCAAAAAGATTACATGGGGTATTCCAGACAGAAAACTAGAAAGCGAGATATCTGTACCATTAAGCTCACCACTTTTCCATAGCTGCCACCACCAATCTTGCGTTCATAGACGTACTCATTAACGGTCTTGATTCCATTTTCATCCTGAAATCAGACGAGTTAATATTGGCAGAACAATGATAAGTAGCTATGGATTAATTACTAGTCCCATTGTAGATATCTATTTTATCTGATTTAAGCAACTTTCATTTAAGGATGAACAAAAGAGACAACTGTCAGTTTTGGTTATGGTCGATCACATTCTTCTGAGCATAAAGCTTGAGCTACTACTTTATGTCTACATTGGTAAATTGCAAAATCCACGTTGACATGCTCTAATTGTAGAGACAAATTAAATTTTAACAATATCCAAAACAGATAAGTTTGGAAATTGAGTAGAAATAACCATCATCACCATATGACTAAAAATAAAGAAAAATTCAATCTATCAACCTTGAAAGATCAATAATTAACGAGTAGAAAATTTAGAGCTCTATCCTTTCTTAATATTGATAATAGACCTTAAAAGACTTTTTTACTTGCAGCCTAGAGTGGATGTATCTCAAGGATCAACTCAAGGGAAAAATATCTAGGTTGGTAAACTAGAACATAAAACATTCACTGGGCTAAAATTTACATATTTAGATGAAAAAGTTCCCAACATAAACTATGACTGCTTCAATTTAACTCATACAACTACAGCAATTTTTAAACATTCAGGTAACCACAGTCATTTGCTTGTGTGTAAGTAAGAATCACATGCACTGAACAATTAAGCAAAGCCAAATATCTACACAAAGTGAATTTAACATTTTTAGAAGTGAGGAGCCAATTTCGATGTTTGTTTTGGAGGAACAACTCTGTGATTCTCCAATAAACTAAAAGGGTGCAAGACACCAAGTACAATTGTTGGATGGAGGAGTCATTCAGGAAAAAAAAAAGTCTAAGACTTTCATATATCACTTTGGATATTTATACAAACACCAAAACAAGGTACAATTCCCCAAAGTACATCAATCAAATCCAAAAATTGAAGGTGACACCATTCACGTTTGCAACAAACATCTGATATCATGAAAGAATTGCCACTTTTCTGAGTTCTGGGAGGTGTCCTGAGAAACAAATCTCATCCATGTCCCAGCCTTCAACGATAATTTGGAGTGCCAGAAAATTTTAGAAGCTTATTTTGCCACTGCTAATCTTAAATTTTAAAAATAAAAAAATAGCTGTCACACAGCTTACCTCTGACCGAAGGACACCGTGGGTTTCCTTCACAGGGAATTCCCTGCAAATGAATCCATGCTGCCAATACCTCAGATTCTCCTCGGCTCGTTTGGTAGGGCTTTGGAAATCACAGTCTTCCACATTCCCATGATCAGTCACATCTCTGTTAGAAAAACTATCATCCTCATCTTCCAACTCTTTATCCAATAAGAACTCGCATGAGGTGCTATCACCCAATCCCCTAATTTTGTTGGATTTTTTTGCAAAGCTAAAACCAAACCAGCCACAGCAACCCATTGCTGTTATTTTCTCCATCTTCTCCCTCTTAACAAACATCACAAGGCTAAAGTCCTAACCAATCATTTCAATTCACAAAACACTAACAGACCAGAATCCTTAGTCCTGAACGAAGAAAACAACAAATCAAATTAAGACCAGCATGGTCCCTCAAAACCCAATAGAAAGAATAACACCATATCAGTGGATTTTGGAAGCTATTAAGTGCAAAGTTTTATTGCAATTTAACTCTGAAAGCTCGATGCCTCAATCACATGCCAAAACACACAGAAGTAGAATTTTATGCACCTGAAATGAGAAACAAAGTTAAGGACGGCTTCAGTTGTACGGGCAAATTTCACTCTTTAGTGTTGCAATATGATGTAATTTCGATATTCGATGCAATTTGTACTTAAAAAAAAAAAAGTTAACGACGGCCTTGAATGCTTGAATGTCGGCTTCAGCAGCCTGATCAACTTTGACATTCCAGAGACCTTTAAGCAAAGTGAAAGAAACAGTTAATCAACTCGATACCATCACAATTCGGAGGTGACATCTCCGGAAAATGTCTTGACCTTTTCGCCCAACAAGAGAAGACCCAACAAAAAATAAAATAAAATATTATGAGCATTTTTTTTTTTATTCAAGACGGAGCTGTTACTGTTCAAATAACGAAAATTTGGTAATAATATACACAATTGGTTTTAGATAAGTTTTCAATTGTGGGGTAATTTCAAGAAAGGTCAAAAGAATCGCATTCAAAATCATAAGATAACACAACGGAAGTTATGATATAAAATTAATAGAATGAAAAATAGATACAAAGGACCCATTCGACAAAAAAGCTGAACATTTTAAACAATTGCATGCATTACCTGTCTTGCGATGATGCTCAACAACATGAACAAAAAAACCCAGCTCGGAAATCTACAGAAGATCTGATTTTCAAGGTGCCACAGAAAAAAAAAATGAACTTGTACGGAAAGATATATCAGAACAAGGGAAGAAGAGCCGAAAATTCGAATCCCAATCCGAATTCTGATTCAAATTTTAAAGCCCTCCATCACCTTTATCATATTCTTGTGATACATCAAACTTCAGAAACAGAAATAAAGAAACTCGGGAATGAATTTTAATGCATGAGATCGAAAAGGATTGAGAGGGAAAAATGGGCCAATGTTGAAGACTTGAAGTTTCAGAAATTTGATTTTTTTAAAAAAAAAAAAAAATTTGAACTCGGTTCTTCTGCGATTTAAACCCACTTTCAAATTCGGACATCCATAAGTGACCCTTTTCGCCCATTTGTCAAACAATGCTTACTGATTATCCCCGATTTATTTAATCCAGACATTAGACAATCACTTTATAAATTTATTTTTTTTAAAAAAATATTCATTTCAATTAATGAATAGTAGTTATCTTGTGAGAATATATATATATATATATATATATATATATATATATATATATATATATATATATATATATATATATATGTGTGTTTTGCTATGCTGCCCACAAGGCGTAGCTAAAAAATTTTAATTTGGTGGGCAATTTGTTTTTCATAACATAGGTATGAATGCAAAAAAAAAATATGCAGCACATTACATTTGAATATGGTCAATATATAAATCTAAAAATACTAAATAGCACGATTTCAGTAAAATATAAAGATTTTTCATGCATATAAGATTTGAGGTTATGACATCTTATATTATATTTTTTTCAGATAAATAACTCCAAATCCATTTTAATACTTATAAATTTTAAATTTATAATTTAAATAAATAGTAAAAATAAAAGATGATAAATTTATTTTGGATATGAAATACAATACCTAATTTATTCAAAATAATCACAATTCAAATATTGGCTCTTCGTTCGACAACTTCACTTAAAATTTATATCACAAAATATAGTGAGACAAAATTTTTTATTTTCGTATATTAAAAACACAAGCAACAAATAGTGGTTAAATCGAAATAAATACAAGAAGATTGGGAAGAAAGAATTGTTGGATCAAAGAGTTGAGCACCTTTCATTTATATTAAAAAAAAAAATCAAGGAATTAAGTTGATTTATTTGACAAAAATTGTAAATAATTAGAAATCTTTAGTATTGAGCTTTAATTACAAAACACTTGAGCCAAAAAATTCTGTTGGGCAAGAGCCCACCTTTGCCCCTACATACCTCCGTCTTTGGCTGCCCACCAACTATGTCCAACTCTGTGCCCACCATGTACAAGTCAACTCACCTATTATACGGGTCAACTCAAAACGCGCCTAATTAAGATTGAGTTTGTCGGATTGACTTGCCTGACCAAATAAGTGGATTAAGTTGAAATTTCGATTAATTAAGATTGTATTTGTAGTACGAGCAAACAATTAGATACATCACGTTGAAATTTTATTAACTTTTAGAAGTTGTCTAAATAGGTTGACCCATTACATGGATGTTAGAGATCCAAGCGGACTTGACCGCTCGAATGAGGATCTAAGAGTTGTTGTTGTTGCCCCCAGGGGCACAACTGGACTGGCAAAGACTTTGGTGAAAAAGATGGTGACGAGTGTTCGAATCCCGTAAAATGTGTATTTGGCCTTGTTTATCGCGCTTGCGAGCCTTCCTCTCCCTGGGTACTTACCTGGCCAGGCATAACCCTGATTTACCTCCCTTCACGTCGGGGCTTGGAGCGGCTCTGTGTGGGGCCCTTGGGGGTGGGGCTCACCTTTTTTTTTTTTTAAGAGTTGTTGTTGTTGTTGTTGTTGTTGTGTTGTGTTGTTTTGTTTGTTTGTTTATTTGTTTTTTTTTGAGTTGTTTATGTTGACCCGTGAATTGAGAAACTTATTAATCATTCTTTTGGTTAATATTTTAGTATTATGGTGGTGGGTGATATATGCATTTTTACGGTGGAATTTGTGAATTTTTCTTTTGGTCAATTGCTTTGTCCGATAAATACAAGCGTCAAATCAAGAATTATGAATTTTATTAGGATTTTTTTGAAAAATTATATTTATTTATCAAATGATAAATTCAATTAATTATAAAGATATATATATTTTTTCAAAATCTGATTATAGGTCGGGTCTCGAGCAACCCGACTAATTGTGGTCCTTTCTGACCAGGTTGGGGCCTGATTTACGGACACTAAATACAAGTTGGCCCAAAAATAAGTCCAGCCCAATACCCAATTTAACAAATTTGTAAACCATTTATCATTATTTTCAGTGAAGCAAAGGCAGACACGATTCTTCATCGCAGGAGTCTCGAGCTCATCACTGAACAGACGCATTTGTGCGGTTTGGCGCCATGACTGTTGGCGTGCTAGCTCTACAGGGATCTTTCAACGAACACATCGCAGGCATGTTTTCGTACTTGGGACACCACTATTTTTTTTTTTTTTTTTTTTTTTTGATTTAGCGTCTCACGCAGGGGGTTCCTCCAACCCATGGACGCTACTTTAAAGTAGCATCCATGGATTTTCTCCCTGCGTCAAATTTGACGCAGGGAGCAACTATTTTTTTTAAAAATTTTTTATTGTTTTTTCTTATTTATATAATGCAAAAATAATTAAATTAATAAAAATAAAAATAGTTATGAAACACTAATTTGTAATATTAATAATGAATTGTAATTAAGGTATTATTTTAAAAATAATTATTTTGTGTTATAATAATTAAAAACATTTAATAATTTTAAAAGTAATTAGATGTATAATTTATTTCATTATTTGGAGTAATTTATGTTTAATATCTTATAATATATTATTATAATAATACGAAATTAATATATTTATCATTTTAGTAATATTATTGTAATTATTAATATTATAATATTAATATAATAAAAATTAAATGTAATATAATTAATTAATGCAAATGTATAAATATATATATGTTTATAAATAATAAAAAGTAATATAAAAAAGTAAAGTAAAATGAATATTTCGAGAATATTCTAAAAGATTTGAAGCAAGTGGGTTGGACATGAATGTTATATTTTGTGCAGAAATTGCACTATTTTAGAATATAGCTGCTTTAAAATGAAATTTTTGGTTGGACACAGCTTTATTTTTGCTTTTGTATGTTGTATTTGCTTACTTTTGGACCATTTCAAGGGTATGTATTTATTCAGCATGCATATCCATGCAAACGGGTCCGTGATTGTTTTGTGTGGATTCGATGATGCAGCTTTGAAAAGGTTGGGTGTGATTGGAGTGGAGGTAAGGAAGGCGGAGCAGCTGCAAGATGTGAGCGCGCTTATTATACCGGGCGGAGAGAGCACCACCATGGCTAAGCTTGCCGGGTATCATAACCTCGTAGGTCCTTCTTTTTTAATTGATGCACAAGATATGTGAAGGTTGGGAATTCAGTTGGTTTTAAACTTTTATGGTTCGTGAAATAGTTTTTTAGTGATCAGTATTTTGTATTCGGAAAAAGGGGGAGAAGCAGAGTTCAAAGTAAATTGCCGGTGGCTTGCATGAGACGAATTGGGAATTTGATTGGTGGGATTATTTTTGTGGGATGGTTAAACTAGAATTCTAAGAAAAAGAGGTCGAAGGGCATATGTCTCTTCCACTAATCTCTATTTTCAAGTTGCTGTCCATATTAATCTGCAACTGTTCTAGTGGCGTTTCTAATGATGACCTGTATTATTCTGTTTTATGTCATGTTTTTGCTTGCGTGGTGTGAAGGCCATTCAGTCGACAAAACAAAAATTTTTAGAGACAGGTAGATCTGTTGGCTCAATGAATATTCAATAAGGTTAAAAGCAAGAATTTATGGGCTGAGTTTCAATGAGAGTTTTTATGTAACTTATTTGGATGGAAGAAAGGTATTGCCTTTGCATATCCATTGCTGTCAGTTCATCTGAGTGAAGAAAAGAAAGCAGTTTACAATGGGGAGAATTAGGAGGAAGTGTTCCACAGTAGGTGGCTAAGCATGTGTACGGTTTCCTGGATTGACAGTGTCATTAAAAATTTGTGATATCATTATTGGGTATATCATTCACATAACAATTCTTGGTTTGCAATTGTGCCCAAGCTTCTTGTGAAAGAAGCTTACTGGTTCAAACTCCATCTTTGATTTCTGGTTTGTTGGAAATGGGTGATGGCTCACACGGCCTAGGCCATTTCAAGTGGTATATATTCAGGATGAGTAGGTATAGGATGATGGATATCACCAATCTACATATTTGTCTGTATGAATAATGTCATTTTAATTTCATGGAAATGGTTGAGCGTGACCAATAAGAAAAGGGATTAGCTTGCTGTATCTATTGAAATCATTATTTCAAACTCTCTAGGACTTTTGAAATGCATAGTAAATTAGTAATTATTATGTCCTCCACTAGGTGGTGAAAAAAAAAAAGAAAATGGTAGAAATGCTTTTAGGATAAAATTTCTGTTTTCAGACTCTTATTCCTTATAACTGGTTGTAGATAGTTGTATTCTAATTTCATCTATCATGCTATTTCAAGGTTAATGAACTCTAGAATACCCTTACTGAAATATTGGGTTAACACATTGTAGCTATCAAAAGAAAAAGAAAGTTTGTTCAAACCTGATACCCTTAATTCCTTGTACCAATTTCAACTACTTTTTCTTGTATAAAAGTTTGTTGTAGTAACTATGGTGGCGCTCTATCTGCATCTATTTTGGCAACAATGTGCATATAAAAATTATTACGTGCTAAACTTTTTTTCAACCACAGTTCCCTTCTTTGAGAGAGTTTGTTAAAATGGGGAAACCGGTTTGGGGAACTTGTGCTGGTCTCATTTTCCTGGCTGACAAAGCAATTGGTTAGTATATTTATTTTATCATTTCCTTGGCACTGGCTTGAATTTCACACTTTTGTGAATCTCGATAGATTTTCTCCACTTGCTAGATGTTCTCGTTTTGCTAATGGATCATCATACAATAGATGTTCTCGCTTTGCTAATGGATTGACATAATTAGCATACAGAAAGCATTCTTATCAGTAAAGTGGGTAATGAGATGCTTGTAGAGTTTATATTTTCAGTTTTGACATTTCCTTTATATGTCCTTTCCTTCAGGGCAAAAAAGTGGAGGGCAGGAATTGATCGGTGGCCTTAATTGTACTGTGCATAGAAACTTCTTTGGCAGTCAGGTATCGTAGCAATCTTTTCCCACTACATTTCTCAAACTTCACCAAAAGGAAAACCAAAAGATATTAGCTATCAACTGCATGCAAATATACATTTATTGCATTCTTCCTCTTCATGACTCTTATCATTACCGATGTCGGTTTATTGTCAGGTTCTTATAAATTGATTTTTATCTTCTCTATTTGTCGGTTTTTTCCTTAAAAAGAAATTGTATTGGATTTAAGACACGGACATGATTGTTTAATGATTTAGTTTTTTTCATTTTGAATGTGGTTCTCGGAATAGCTTCTCATTTCATCGATGCAGGATATAAAATCCCAATGTTTCAACTCTCGTGAATGTGAATTCTAAGAGCAGTTCCAAGTCATCTATCGGTATTATGATTAAGTGAGATCAGTAGAATGGCGTGAGTGCATGCTACTTTTCAGAGAATGGATTCACACTTTAAAGCAGGACATTTGTGAACAGTAGGGGAGGATATAAGTACATGAATATGATGTAGAAGGATGTATTTTTCTGTCAAATTGAGTTTTACGATTGATTTCAAATTTAGTTTCCTCCTTCCCTCTCATTTTCTTAAGAAAATCAATATATCTGTTATCCAAGCAATGTCGCTTTTTCAGCTGCAAAGCTTTGAGTTGGACGTTTCAGTTCCTGAGATTGCAGCCACAGAAGGAGGCCCACCAAACTTTCGTGGTGTCTTTATTCGTGCCCCTGGAATTCTTGAAGTAGGTCCAGAAGTACAAGTGTTGGCCGATGTGGCAGTTCATTCTGACAGAACTGCTAATTTTGATTCAGTTGAAAGTTCAGAGGTCGAATTTGATCATTCTCATTTTTCGCCTTCACTTCTTCATACTCACTTTATTACTGCTAATGTTTTTATTATTTTTTTATTACTCTCACACGCATGGTCTACTTAAAGAGGAATATCTTTCCAAAAAGTACTTCAACCTAGTGATGTTAGTCCCATTAATTAAGAGCAACTACTTTTGAAGAAATAATATGAAAGATGTTAAAAACTTTTTGGTGTTCTGATTTACATCTAAAATCTAAGTCATATCATTATCAAATCTGGATAGAGGTTGGTTTTTCCCCTTGGAAAGATTAAGGCCTCCAATGCTGGGCGGTCTTAAATAAACTAGACAGAACACCATCATTGTCATGCACGTAACATATTGTTATGGATCTCTTCATGTAGTATCCCTTCTAACTTTTTTCCTCGCAATCCTCCCATTCATCTGATCAAAAGACAGTTGTTGATAATTTACTTTGGGGTGTTGACTGTTGATAATTAAAATTGACATAACACTTTGCATGGACATGGGGGGATAATGATGTTTATAAGAATTTTACGACAAGGGATAATGATAGTACTGCCACGCTCAAGCCAATCTTAGAAAAGATTTATGTAGGTAAATTAGGTTTCTTCTTCTTTCCAATTTCTTCTGGCATGATAATATTTTGTATGCCGAAAATATATGATTATAGCCCCTTTTAAAGTCTTAAAGTACGTGATACTAATACTATGTTCCGTGACAGATCTCTGTTGGTGGGCTGTATTTGATTCTCTTTATTTCTGCACTCACCATTTTGATATAATTTATGATTTTCATGCATCAGGAAATTCCTGGATCTGAAAAGAAGGTGATTGTTGCTGTAAAACAGGGAAACTTGCTAGCCACTGCTTTCCACCCGGAATTGACTGCTGACACTCGATGGTATGCATATTGAGCATATACAATACAACCAAAAATACTCTGCAATTGATTCCTAACGACCTTTTACTTGTACAGGCATAGTTATTTTTTGAAGATGGTGAAAGAAACCAGCGAAGACACTTCAAGTAGTACTGCTTCGTCTGCTGGAATTATTCGCCTTCCCCAACCGCCTAAATACGATCTTCCAATATATCAACAGTGACCAAAAAATGGCATTTTAAGCGTGTGAAGTGGGTTTATAGAAGGTGGATGAAACTTTTATCGCATGTCGTCTTCTATGAGCTTCTGATTTTTGATTGACATTATTTATTCTTTAGCAGAGATTCAATGCTTTAAAAAGTAGTTTGCAGCCTCTATTTTGTACTCGAGTTGTCGTGTACATATATTTAAGAAATTGCTAGTTTTATGGTATTCCGTATTGTTAATGAGAAACAAATGAAGAAATCGTATATTCATCTGAAAGTTTGATACAATGAAAGAAAGTATTTATACAACTTCAACTAACAGTGAAGAATTTTTCTCAAAAAAAAAAAAAAAAACTAACAGTGAAGAATTAGAAAAAGAAAAAACGTTAATGCGACTTTTCTATATCAACACGTATTTGAAGTTTGTGAAAAATAATCTAAATATTTGCTCCCTTGTATAAACTTATTATTGCGCAATGACATAGACGCCACTGTCGTAAAATGGGACAAATAACTCAGAAGTTCCCACAGATGGAGAGGCGTAATGGAGAAGTATAGGTGGCGAAAAGGTAGTGGCAATAGAAGAAACAATGATGCCATGGGGTTACACGTAGTCCGCATGAACAAAACCGCGTAGTCGAAATGGATACGAGAGCGACGCCTATTGGTGAAGGAGAAAACGGAGCTCATAACTATCAATTTTACCTTCTCATGGTGCATTTGCTCGACAGGAGAGACAAACACAGTTGAAGTTTTTCGAGTTTTCAGACTTTGATGAGGGAATCCTTGGGAAGACATAGAGGCCAGGATATGCTAGTCATCTTCTTGCCAGGTTTGCAGGTTTAAAAAACCCTCAAATGTGGCTGCTAAATATGTTGTTATTTGGCCTCACTGAATATTATTTGACCGTTCAAAAAAGATAAAAGAAAAACGTCATTTGAAGATCAACTCAACTAGATGCTTAAAAAAAGTGCTTATTTGTAAAGAAAAGGATGTACACACTTTTTTTAAAAGCACTTTCAAATATAACATCTTTAAAACACATAAATACGAAAAATATTCTTTTATACAACATTATATATAATCATGAAAAAAATCATGGTATGTACAAGATGGAGTGGGAAGGATTATGTACAGATGTTAAAAGACTTGAGAAAAATAAAAAATTTCTCGAATCCTAACTGACATAAATTATGTGATTGACTTGTATCCGAATAGCCGATAGCGCAACAATTAGGTTCTCAAGCACAGGTAGCTTGTACAGCCAAACTCTTTGTAACATTTGGACAAGGATCACCAAGATTCGTCACAGAGACTTCAATGCTGCATCTTGGTTTCCCAACGCAAGCCTGTGTACATTTGCCATGACGGTGAGAAAGAAGCATCTTAATTTGGACATAATATTGTTTTAAAAACTCAAAATTCAGGGAAAAAAACAAAACAAAACCTTCTGGACGACACGCCTAGCCCGTCTGCTCCTGCAACGACCTTGGGTGAAGCTTCCACAGGTTCCATGAGGATTTCCAAAGCTCGCGAATTGTAGTTCCGATATGACTTGGTTAGGTGATGGGCACTCTAGTGATAGTGTTGGCACGCTGGCATTGGATTGCAAATGGTTAGAGTTCCATGAAGCAATGGGGGCTGGGAAAGTTTCAGAAACTCGTGCACATATAGGTCCTATCTCTCTTGTAGCCAAAGACACATGCGTTGGATTGCCACCAATTTCTTCCATCATCACCAAGACGTTGCCACTCGGTTTAAGCCACGAACGAGGGACGTGATAGCTGCAAATATTATACTCAGGCGACGTGAATGCAGGTAGCATGCGAAAGAACTTAGAAGTAGCAGGGCCGAAATTTGATATACTCACTATTGCTGAGTTGATTTTCCACAACCTGCGAGACATTTGTTTTGGTCATAACCTCCTCTGTAGTTGCAATTGCTACACTTGGCGTCTGCTTTAACAATACTGGCTGGCCAGTAACGTCCAATGCTCTGTCCATTTATCCAGGCCTGACCCTTTTGCATTCCTTTGAACTCCATGGCAACAGGACTATTTCCAGGGGGAGCAGAAAAAGTTGCCTAGATCAAGAAAGCAGAAGATATCAGATCATGTTGTCTTGCATGAACAATTTGAACCTAAAGCTGGAAAGCTGAAAGCAAAAAGCACGCCAGAGAAGAGAGCTTTCAAGTTTCGGGACTACTTTTTGCTTCATGAAAGGTGATGAAAGCTTATCTTATGGTGTTGTATTAGAAGCCAGTTATTCGTGCGAAGCTCTTGTGAACACGATATTTAGGGGTTATTGCATAATTTGCATGTCACTATTCAAACAATCAGAGACATGGAACACAGAAAAGCATGCCGTTACCTTGTACCAAGTCAGAGGAGTATATTTAGGCAAAGCAGGCGTGGATGACCAAAGTGGGGAACTTCCTGTAGAAAGCCCTGATTCTTCCCCTTTCAAACCAATCTGGTGAGGAATATTTCATAGTGAGAAAGTTTATAATGATGAAAAGTTGTAAATCTATTAAATGCTCTACAAAGATTTTTCTCAGTACTTGTACAGTTTAACAATAGTCTTCAGTTAGAACAAGTCCCATCACAGTATAAAGTGTGTTGCAAAGTTTAGACCAATAACCTGATACGTCCAATATTCTGATGAGAGATCAATGGTTGAACCGTTGCTTAAACCTTTCAACTTAACTGGACCAGTAATTCCCGCTCCC
Source organism: Henckelia pumila (assembly GCF_033568475.1). Lineage (NCBI taxonomy): Eukaryota > Viridiplantae > Streptophyta > Magnoliopsida > Lamiales > Gesneriaceae > Henckelia > Henckelia pumila. The sequence continues at coordinate 65,288,469 of NC_133122.1, read as the reverse complement.
GATAAATCAAAGAAAGCTCCATAGTTCTGAATCAGGAAGGGAATTGAATGAGAAAATAGTTCTCCATCATTGCTTAAAAGAAAGTACTCGAAGTGTTTGGAACCTTTAATCCCACGGTCACACTCAAGAGGTCTATCTTGTTAGTTCCGGGTTCAAGGGTCACAGGAACCTCTATGGAAGCCTTGTTAATGTGACTGTTTCCACTACCTGCAAACACCCGATCCAGAAGCAAGCTGAGTTCATAGAATGGAAAAAAGAAGATCTAAGACAAATTATGTTGGTAGCAATCGTTTTCCCATACCTATGCGCTTTCCATTGACAAAGGCATGAAATACATGACCAAGTGTATCGATATGTAATAGAATCTGAGAGCCATCTCGAAGCAAAGGGTCACTTGGATTTATTTGGGTGCTGGAAACACAATAGTGAATGTCAAAAAAGTAACAAGCAAGAAAAATTTCTTACAAGTTTTTTGTGATCAAATTGTATATACCTTAAAGAATACCAAAGGTAGTCACTTTTATCAGAGGTAGTGTTAATCTGCTCCACCAGCCCAAGTAACTGAAACGCGCTGTTACTTGAGATACCAACAGGCTCCCGGAACCAACTCCAACCTGAGAAGGATGCACCGGACGTGGCAAACTTTGTTGTTGCTGTTACTGAATTAATCTGTAATTTGAAAAAATAAAATCAGTGAAGTAATTTGCGTTGATACATATGCCAGGTAATCTTGCAGTGATAAGAACATGTTAAATCACCCTTTGATTTAAGACATTGTTCAAGATGTTACCATAAAACTTGAAAAACTGTGAGCATTAAAGAATATGAAATCTACGTGTAACAAGTAGGATCCACAGTTTCATGAGAGACACAACATAAAGGTCTATGAGGCAAACCTTCGCGGTATTATATACGACATTCTTGCAGTCTGGTAAGATGCTAACAGACCAAGCAGGCAAGTCATAGTAATTGCCGTTGAAGTATACGGTTTGATCTTTCTGGTTGTCCATATTGGCTAGAAAAGCAGCACATTTCCCTGATTCAGTTTTATAGATAGTGGCCTGAAAAAATACAAAGTGCAGGTTGAAAACTACTGAAACACAATAAAATATGAGGAGTTTGCGAAACAAAATAATGCATGCACAGTACAATGATGAGAATTTAGAGCATTAAAGTCATTTGAAACATCAAGTTAATGCAACAGGAGGACATCAAATTACAGAGCCAAGGAAAGTAATCTACCACCGTTATTCCGCTTGCATAAATTTTAAGATTTAAAGCTGAATAGCAGATCTCATGATCAAGACCCATGGAATTTTTGTTTTTTGTCCAAATTTATACTTTGCTGTGAGTAAATAGTTCCAAGTAAAGATCTATAGAGCCCAAGATAATTGTTCAGAACATGAATCTCCCTTGAGCTGAATTATGAAGATTGACAGGGCATAACTTCATGCATCAAAATCAATAGACAATCAAAGTTGAAGTTTTACCTCCGCATTTGATCCGAGAGAACTGGTCTTTCCGTCGGCCTCCACCATTGCATCTTCACAAAGTTTAATGGCCTGGTGTAGATCTCTCAAGTGACCCCACTTAGGCTGTCTCAGGAGTCCTGAGATAGACATGGACAAATTTTCAAATACCTCAAGATTAAACCAGGAGGATTTTAAGGAGATTGGGATCAATTATCCAAGTTTAATTTGACATTAAGCCATGAAACTCATGTTAAACTTTGGTTTGAAAATTTAAATACTTTTATGCTGCTTTGTTCAAAACAAGAAACACTCATAATTTGTATAGCATCAAATAGCAATCAGTGTGCATGAGAGGCATACCAAACTCATCAATAGGAGCATCATAATCGTAGGTTGTACTGATGAAGGGTCCACCAGAAGTCCGGCCAAAGTTTGTTCCACCATGGTACTGCATAAATGGAACCGAAATCAGCAAGAAAGTTCTAATTATCACAAATAAACAACAACGAAAATCAGAAGTACCATGTAATAATTGACTAAGGTTCCATTGAGCTGATAAAAACGCGCAGCGGCAAAAGCAACGTCTTCCGCAGGTCTGTATGGAACAGGGTCACCCCATGAAGTGAACCTAAATACAAATGACACCAATGAATAATCATCAGCAATCAGATACCAAAATCTGAGCACAAATGTATGCGAAATTAAAATAAAACATGCATCTCAAGGGATTGACAAGTTACCATCCACTCCAGAGCTCTGTCCAAAATTTGGGCTTCTGATCAGAATTTGGAGAGAACTGGTCACAATAAAAGCCATTGCAAGTGTTTATCTACAAGACAGATATGACAAGAGTAAGTGTTAGTTCGAACAACGACTCAAATCGGAACCAAGATCCAATGAGAAGGGACAAAATATTTAATTCATTATTATTTTCATAAGAACCATCCACTTAGCCTAGACTTAAGATTGCATCGCCTTAGTTAGCGCGAGGACGTAGGCTCCAAGAAATCAAGAACTCACCATAGATTGAGGGGCATTATTTTGCTGGCACATCACCCATGGAACCTCAGCGTTCATGGATATAGCCAATTCTGCTGCCCATTCAATGTAACTTTTGGCTTTTGGGCCATACTCCCAATCAATGTTGCCATATTCGTTTTCAATCTGCCATTCAGAGATTCATTAAATATATTCCTCAAAACAAAAGCACTAAGAAACTAATAGACATTTTCTTTGTATCAAGATCTCTCATTAACCATACCTGAGACAGAATGATGGGTCCTCCTTGGGATGCATACAAATTTTCTTGCTTCATCAATTCCACAATCTTGGTCACGAATCGCTTCATTTCCGCCTAAAAAACATTCATGCAATGAACATTTGTAAACAATAACTTAATTGATTCTCCAAATCGAAGAAAGGGAAGGAAAATAAAAAGAAACCTTGTACGGCTCGTTGTCCGTTCGAAGCTGAATCCCGGGGATAAAATGCAACCAAAGAGGGAACCCACTGTGATACAATTACAAAACCATAAAATCAATAAGCAAACTATCTCTAATCATAAAGGAAGAACAAATAAAAATAAAAATAAAAATGGAAGCGCTTGCTTACCCATAATTCCATTCAGCGCAAACGTAAGGTCCGATTCGGAGATGAACATACAAACCAGCTTCACCTACTAATTTTAAGAACTTCACCAAATCTTTTCTCCCAGTAAAATCATACTGCAAGATCGAAATATGTCATTATATTTTATTTTACTCCAATGGGATACAATTAATTTGTAAATCGAATTAATATGATCTAATAAAAAAAAAAAACATTTGAGAACTAATCATCTTATCTCACCTGGCCTCGTGCAGGTTCATGCATGTCCCAGAAGACGTAGGTCTCGATGATGTCCAAACCACCCTCCTTTGATTTCTGGATCAAATCTGGCCACATCTGCAATTAATTCATGCATGCAACGTCTTAATTATAATCATATTTTGGATTTGAATTAGTTGAAATTAATTATAAAGTTATCAAACAAAATGAATCGATATTTTGTGTAAAATCTTTATGTCACAAATATTTAAAATGTTTAATTAATATACTTCAAAGTTCGATATAATTTCATATCTAGCTATTCGCTTCAAAGTATAATTGTGCATGCATTATTTTACAGTACATTTTAGCTACGAATTTTAAATAAACTATAATGAAGCTTAAAATTATTATATTTTCGTATGTATTTTTTTTAATTAAAAAAATCATATTTAAATCCATATATACACTAATTACCTCTGGGGTACTGCGTGGATAATGAATGGAACCAGAGACCAAAACCCGACGCTTGCCATCGATCACCAGCCCCCGCCGGTCGTACGTCACGTCCACGGCTATACAAAGCGACACCGTTGCAGCCAGAACAAGAGACGCGATCAGCGCCCGCGATATAGTATTGCTTCCCATTTCGAATACAAATATATATATCACAAATTTATATATTGTTTTATTCACAAATTGAATATATATTAATTACAAGGAAAAAAAAAAGGAGATACGTAGTCGTTTTGCGCTTATTATAAGCCTCTTGAGATCGATATATACAAACTCAACAGGCTGACAAAACGGCTGACTTAATTAATTACATGTGATCATAAGAGAAAGGGGGTGTGGTTTTTTATATAGGAATTTGGGGAGTGAATTTCTCTGAATGTTTGGTGCGCATTTTTTCTTGCATCTCTTTGTTTTATTAATCAACTTACGTACGTTTGATGATCCGTTCTTCATGAATATATATAATACACATTAATATACTTTATGTTCATCCAAAATTAATCTATATTTGTGGTTTACTTCGTTCATTTGCCACGCCTCAAATTACACTTTATCCGATAAATATATATCTACCTCTCTACTAGCAGCTTGTATATAAAGAATATGTTCCCTTACACATTATCTGTTTTTTTTTTTTTTTTTTTTATGTTTATTACTTTTTTTTAATACCAAAATTGTTTTTAATTTTTTTTTTTACCAAAATTGTCACATAGATATTAAGTTTTTGTTTTCTTTTGTTTTTTTTATATATATTTCGACATTTCAAATTACAGTTTAGTCTTTTGATAATTTTTATAACTATGATATTACTCTTATTTAAATATAAATCAAATTAATTATATATATAATTAATATTATACAATCATGCAACACGTGCATCAATACATCAATATATATAGTGTTACTAACATGTACATTAGTGTGCAACATAACACGCATACTAGCTCCAACTTGTTTTTTAAAAATCAAAAAGTAAAATTCTAATGATCTAGAATTCATTATCATCTCCAATATAATTAAAGAAACTGTTATCAAATTCTAATTTCTACTTCATATATTTATTTATTCTTAATCTTATTCAATTCTTTTTAGTTACGTACGTAGTTTTTTTTTATTATTATGTTATATATGCATCGTGTGCTTCGAATCACTGCTAAATATTAAAATTAAGAGCTTAAGATTATTTTTTTAATAATTAATGTACACAGTTATTTTAATAAGATGATAATTTTTAAAAAAATCTTATGTTGTTTTAGGTTGATGGGATATATATATTTTTTAAAAAAGGTTGATGGGATGTTAGCATAAATATTTATATTATCGTTATATTACATTTAAGATCCAATTTTAATTGATTTGACTATATATAAACCTTTACGTCGACATAAAATCAACTCTCTCCTACGTAAGGAAAAAATAAAATTTCATGCTAGTAATCCCTCGACGATACATCTAAAGATATAGTTTTTCTCACATACAAAGCTACATATATAACTCCACGTTAAATTGCTAAATATCCAAGAATCAACGTACTACATAAATTGTAAAGAGCAGCACGTATGCTACGGCAAGTCTTTATTTAAGCAATTTACTAATTGAACATTGACCTATTTCTTACAACTATTTTAGAATAAAAGTAAAATACATAGTATGTATCGAGGGGAAAAAATCATAAAATTAGTGCGGTACACGATAATTTTTTTATATATATTTCTCCAAATTTATCTATTAATACTTCATATGTTGAATAAAAAGTACGAAATATCACGTAAGTTAATGATACAAACAAAATTAATTATTAAAAATGTCATAAAAAATTGATAAATATTTATTTGTTTACATATAGGGATAAAACCTGTCATAAAATGGTTAAATCTTAATCTTAAAAATTCAAAAGTTTTCCATATAAATGGCAGTCCGTAGTTACGGTAAGGTCGATGTCACCCGCATGATACTACCCTGTGGGTGACGTGGTAGATTATGATTGGGTAAAATCAATGGACCCCACATGGGACCCACTGATTTTACCCACTCATGATCCGTCACGTCACCCGCAGGGTAGTACCCTGCGGGTGACGTACTAAACCCGTAGTTACGAACCTTTACGTGTACGCGTGTAATTGGTCAGAAAGAATCACATCATTATTTGATGAAAGGGTGAATTGGTTTTCAGTCCCTAAACCAAAAATCAAATTAAGAATCAGTCCCTTGTCAGAAAAAAGTTGTTTGCACTCCCTGGGCCCACATTATTTTTCTCGGATAAAATTGAGTACAAAAAATTAAAAATATGGTACAATTATATGATATTTGAGCACTAATTATTCAAGATCGAGTACAAAAAATAAGATTTTGAATATAAAATCTAAACATCTTTATTAATGTAAACTTGCAACATATGTTTGAGTACTCAAAAATCATATATTTGTACCAGATCTAACACATTGGGTACTCAAATATCATATATGTATACCATATTTTTAATGTTTTGTACCGATTTCCATCCAAATAAGATAAATATTTTATTAATATCACTATTTTTTTAGTACTCGAAAATCATATATTAGTACTAGATTTGAAACAGTTAATACTCAAATATCATATACTTGTACCATATTTTTCATGTTTTGTACCGAATTTTATCCGAAACAAAACATGTGGGCCCAGGAAGTTTAAACAAAGTTTTTTTCTGACAGGGACTGATCACTAATTTTTGTTTAGATTTGGAGACTGAATTATAATTAACCGTTGATGAAATTATGAGAAATTTAGATTGATAAGGGTAATTAAATCGTACAATCACATTTAATACAGAAAGGCTATTTTTAAGAACCCCTTGGGAGGAGAGGATTTTGATAACAGCTAGAATATTGGTGATTCTTGATTTATAGTGATAAAAAAATTTGGCTTGTAAATATTATGTAGTGTTAAGGTTGAATATAATCAAGCTTTTATTAATTTGTGGTATTATATAGTGAGCTATTTTGTTCATGTACAGGAGGCATCAACCACTAAACTTTTGGCCACTCCTGAACAGGGATCACCAAATGTATCCACTGATACTCCAATGCTGCACTTTCTCAATCCTATGCAAGCCTGCAAACAATGCAAATTGTAAGTCGGAAAACCGCGTCTTTGCGCCCGAAGATTTTTGCCTGATCAAATGGATCAACAGAATTGAACCTTTTGCACGATTGAGAGGGCCCTTCTGCTGCTGCATGGGCCATGGCTAAAACTCCCACATTGCCCACGAGGAGTTCCAAAACTGGCGAATTTTATCTCGGATATGATCTGATTCGGGAAAGGGCAATAAAGTGACAAAGTTGGTCCAGTTTTCTTCCTTGTTTCTTCGTCAGAAGTCCACAAATCAACCGGGATTGGGTGAGTCTCCGAAATTCTTGAGCATACACTTTGCGTCTCTTTTGTAACGAAAAATAACTGCGTTGGATCGCCTCCTGTTTCCTCGAATATTACGATGACATTTCCAGTTGGCTGTAGCCAACCACGGGGAACATGATAGCTGCATGATTTTTCGACCATATCAAATATGAAAAGTAGAACAATTTTAGAATACAAGTTCAGGTAACGAAACATACAGCTGTTGAGTTGCTGCTCCAC